>NC_053157.1:21677021-21987021 GCF_016835505.1 Polypterus senegalus
TTTGTAGTTTAAGCAAAAGGAGATTAAGAGGTGACATGATTGGAGTGTTTCAAATGGTAAAGGGAATTAATACAGTGGATCGAAACTGTTATTTTAAAATGACATTCGTGACTTTCAAAACTCGACTTGATGTCATTTTAGAAGAATTAAGTGGATAGGACTGGCGAGCTTTGTTGGACTGAATGGCCTGTTCTTGTCTAGATTGTTCTAATGTTCTAACAATTTAGCTTTTATTTTTGTCTCACACTTTGGTTGCCAGTGTATTCAATCTCCTGATTTAAACTTTTACTACATTTTGAGCACATCTTATCTCCTGATCAGTCCCTCAAAACTGTCTCTGCTATTTAAAAGCAGAATATTAGGAAGTGCTAGGTTGTGGCGACATGATTCCTTGGTTTCACCTTGTATGTAACCTACAATAGGATTTAAGCTAAACAACTTGTCTAATGTTGGGAGGTGTGTCAGGTGACAGCACAATGGTAGTTAGAAATGAGACCATATTTATGAATAGGAAGTAAATATAAAAAATGAGAGGTAGTGCTTATGTAATACATTAGGAGAGGAAACGGAGTAATAATATATTGAAAAAGTAGCCTCTATAGTTTGGCCTGGATTTCTGTTTCTATTTGCTAATGTGATGCTTTGTGTTCACCCTTTGCTCATTCCTTCCTTATATTTTTTGCAGTGAAAGGTTAAAATATATTGCTGGTAGATGTATATGCACAAGTGATGGTGTCTTTTGCCTACCATATGCTTTTGTCTACCAGTATGGGACCCAGATGGGGGCGGCTTTATTTGCAGGACCCACATTGTGGATTTCTTGAAGAAAAAACACCAAAGTAGAAAATAGATCACAAAATGTTCATACTTTTGGTCAGATCAGAGCATACGTTAGCTTTTCTTGGGTGTGAAGAGATGCCTGGAGGCACTCAAGTGTTCTAACTTAACATAAATGCTGTCAACAAAAAGTAAAAACAAATAAAGATTTTCTTAGAATTAATGACTTTGAACTGAGATGGATGAGGGGTAACAAAAATTGATGGGCACAGAACTGAATGACAAAGATAACACAAGAAAATGATGGTATGGCATGCCTGCTTTTTTTCCCAGGGAAGAAACAAATAAAGCTCTGTCATTTAGAAAACAATTCTGTGCTAAATTATTTCAGTGTAATTGAAGCTGAAGTAGCAAGAGAGTAAAAACAAATCAATTTCCGGGCCACTTGCCAATCTATCCTACTAAAAGAAGCAAAGGCCTATGCGTGCAAGCTGCTCATAGAATATAAAAAAAGGTATGAAAAAGCAGGTGAGAGGTACTGGGAGATCATAATCTACGTAATGCATTCAGAAGCACCATTTTATTTTTATAGAAGGAAAAAATATTGTCAAAATTATCTTGCATTCTCTACCTCAGTTTGTTAGTAAGACAGATACTATGATTATAATTTGCTGCGGCTACGTTTCTAAATTTTTTAAATTAGATCACTCACTGCAGGTGAAGACATCCAGGTACATTTGAAGCTGTCAAAACACAGAAGGCGAACACCAGAATTATAAATATTGCTATCTGGAAATGGAACTAACAGACACTGATTCTCCAGAATGAACACCGCATATGACTGAGTGACACTAAGCATAACATAGAAGATAGAGATTAAAATAGAGCTAAGTCTGAAGAGAAAGCATTTCTAGATTGCATTCTTACGTCGTATAACATAACAGCTAGCGCTAAGATACACTGTTTTAGCTACGTTTCTTGATACAAATAAGCCTGCTCATTAGTAAACATGTTCAATGTAACCTTATCTGTATGCTGCTAGGAAATACAAATAAATTAAATTGCTAACTATTGTATGTTTCAAACAATGTTTGTTTAAGACAGGCTTCGTGCTTTTCTGAAACACAATAACAGTTTTTAGGATACTTGGATCACCTGCCTATCACGTGACAACATTAGCTAAATGAGCTGAATAATGCTGTCGTATCAGTAAGGCACCATGGGATGCTGCTCACTGCACCTCTTCAGAACTGGCCGATGTTAAGAGTGGTGACCAGCAGGGGTCAGTGCTGGGGTCGCTGTCATTTTTAAAATATATAAATGATTTAGATAGGAATATAAGTAACAAGCTGGTTAAGTTTGCAGATGATACCAAGAGAGGTGGATTAGCAGATAATTTGGAATCCGTTATATCATTACAGAAGGAATTGGATAGCATACAGGCTTGGGCAGATCTGTGGCAGATGAAATGTAATGTCAGTAAATGTAACAGTTGTTGTGGCTTGAACATCTTGTTGGGCTTAAAGGGTCTGCTCTTAACTGGTTCGGGTCATATTTAACTAGTAGATACTTTTCAGTAACTTTAAATTCCTCTTTTTCGTCTACTGCTCCTCTTAAATATGGTGATCCTCAGGGATCCATTTTGGGTCCAATTTTATTCTCCATATACCTTCACCCTATTGGAGCTATTTTTAGGAAATTTAACACTTCTTTTCACTGCCATTCTGATGATACTCAGGTTTATATTCCTATCTGCACAACTGCCTTTCTGAAATAAGATCCTGGATGGCTAATAATTTTCTTGATCTGAATCAAAATAAAATGGAGGTACTTATAGTGGGTCCATCCGCTAAAGCAAAATTGGTCTTGGACTTCTCGGCTCTTTCTCTGTCTTTTGCAAACCTCAAGTCCGCAATCTGGGTGTTATCTTTGACAGTAACCTCTCTTTTGAGAAACAAGTAAACTCTGTAGTCAAGAGTTGCTTTTTCAGGCTTCATCTATTAGGTAAGATCAAGCCTTTTTTATCTTCTAGTGATCTTGAGAAAGCTACTCATGCTTTTATTTTTTTTTCACCTTGATTACTGCAACTCGCTGTATTCTGGGATTAGCAAATCCCTGATACGCAGGTTACAGTTGATCCAGAATGCTGTTACTCACTTTCTGGTTGGGGCAAGAAAATATGACACTGTTTCTAAAATTTTTGCTTCTTTACACTGGCTGCCTGTCAGTTTTTGAATTGATTTTAAAATCTTGTTGTTAGTTTTTAAATCTTTACATGGGCTTGCTCCTGTCTATTTATATGAATTGTGTGTTTTACACTAGCCATCCAGAGTGCTTAGATCTTCTGGTCAATTGTCTCTTGTTGTCCCTCGTACCAAGTGTACAACAACAACAACATTTATTTATATAGCACATTTTCATACAAACAGTAGCTCAAAGTGCTTTACATATTAAAGAATAGAAAAATGAAAGACACAATTATAAAACAAAATAAATCAACATTAACATCGAATAAGAGTAAGGTTCAATGGCCAGGGGGGACAGAAAAACAAAAACTCCAGACGGCTGGAGAAAAAATAAAATCTGTAGGGATTCCAGACCATGAGACCACCCAGTCCCCTCTGGGCATTCTACCTAATATAAATGAAACAGTTCCTTTGGATTTAGGATTCTCACAGAAGGGCTTGATGATGATGATGGTCACGTAGACTTCTGCCTTTTAATCCGTCCATCATTGTTTGAGCATCATGAAGCTTTGAGTAGGTGGTGGTGGCGCAGGCCACCACCACAAAGAAACCGGAAAAAGAAACAGAAAAGAGAGTAGGGGTCAGTACCGATTTTAGAGCCACCATGAATAGTTATTTTGAGGAGATTGAACATATAGAGTATCAGGATTAAGTTAAATTACGATTAAAATGAAGTTATAAAAGGCCATGTTAAAGTAATGTGTTTTCAGCAGTGTTTTAAAGTGCTCTACTGTATCAGCCTGGCGAATTCCTATTGGCAGGCTATTCCAGATTTTAGGTGCATAGCAGCAGAAGGCCGCTTCACCACTTCTTTTAAGTTTTGTTCTTGGAATTCTAAGGAGACACTCATTTGAGAATCTGAGGTTACGATTTGGAATATAAGGTGTCAGACATTCCGATATATAAGATGGGGCGAGATTATTTAAGGCTTTATAAACCATAAGCAGAATTTTAAAGTCAATCCTGAATGACACAGGTAACCAGTGTAGTGACATTAAAACTGGAGAAATGTGTTCGGATTTTCTTTTCCTAGTTAGGATTCTAGCAGCTGCATTCTGCACTAGTTGCAAACGATTTATGTCTTTTTTGGGTAGTAAAACCAAGTGCAAAACCAAGGGGTACAGACAGGGGCTTTTACAGCTGCTGCTCCTCGCCTGTGGAGCTCTTTACCTCATCATATAAAGGAGTCGCCTACAATTGAACTGTTCAAAAACAGATTAAAGACTCATTTCCATTCACTTGCATTCCATGACCTTTAGTAATACTGACGGTTTCCTCATTGTGATTATAAAACATTACTTCTATTTATTATTTATTTTATTTATGTTCATATATTTTATTTCTATTTATGTTATTTGTTTGTCTTCTTTTATTCTATTATTGTAAAGCACTTTGGCCACAGCATTCCTGTTGTTTCAAATGAGCTATATAAATAAATTGACATTGACATTAAACTTTTACACATAGGAAATAAAAATGTGAGGTCTGATAATCAAAAGTTCAGCTCATGAGAAGGATTTAGGAGTGGACTCAACACTATCAACTGCCAGACAGTGTTCAGGAGCCACTAAGAAGGCAAACAGAATGTCAGGTTATATAGCACCCTGCTGTGTGGAGTCCAAGTCACAGGAGGTTCTGCTCAAGCTTTATAACACACTGGTGAGGCCTCATCTGGAGTCCTGAGTGCAGTTTTGGTCTCCTGGCAACAAAAAAAGGATAGAGCAGTACTGGAAAAAGTTCAGAGAAGAGCAACTAGGTTGATTCCAGGACTCCACGGGTTCATTTATTAGGAAAGAAAAGCCTTTGCAGTTTAAGTAAAAGGAGATTAAGAGGAGACATGATTGGAACATTTCAAATTATGAAGGGAATTGAGACTGTGACTTTAAAATGAGTTCATCAAGAAATGGAGGACACAGTTACAAGTTTTTCTTTACATAAGGACTTGATGTTTTTTTAGAAGAAATAAGTGGATAGGACTGGTGAGCTTTGTTGGGCTGAATGGCCTGTTCTCGTCTAGATTGTTCTAATGTTCTAATATATCACTTTTAGCAATGCGGCCATCTGCATTTTTCACTTTTTTCCATGTAGTGGTTTTCCTCAGCATTGGGAATGCCCAGAAATCACACAGCGCAAAATGCGTACTAACTATGTGGAAGGTATTCCAGTGCAGTCCAACCAATTTCAATCAGTGCTGCCAAAGCAGCTGGGCAATGTCATGTAGCAAAAACCATTGCTTTCTCGAGCAAATCTGGTCGTTACATTTACTCGTCTGTGAGATTTCTGTGTACCTGCTTGGCAGACACTTGACGCATTTTCAGTTTCTCTGTCATAATGTGTTGAGCCTGTTTGAACAAGATGCCAAGTGAACACGAAAGTATGCATTAAATGAACCGCTTGTCTTCTTTCAAATCTTCCTTGGCAATGTTGACATCTATAACAGGGGTGAATGGCCTCCCTAAATGTCCTTCGTCATTCACTCACATGTTGCTGATCTTTAACTGCATCCATCCCCGCAATATAGCAGCATGGCTAATCGATTCATCACCATATGCTTGTCAAAACATTTCAGGAGTTTTATTACCATGCTGTTTTGTCTTGGTAGAGTAATATTTTATTCTACTTTCCCCTTTTGTATTATTAATATGTTGCCTTTGTCAGAATGCCTCAAATCTCACAGCACTGTTTATAAGGTATCCTCTTTAATAAAAACCCATGCGTGCATCCAGGTGTCCGTGTGTGTGTGTCTTCTGATGAAGTGCGCATGCGGGGGGCCACACGGCACGTGTTCAGTCTCTTCCTGTGCATTCCCTGTGTGTGCAGAGAGAGAGAGAGACACACACAGGTGCATGCGCGCGAGAGACAGACAGACAAACACGCAGGCCCTACCGAGAGACAGGCACGCATGCACGCACACACACACACACACACACGCAGGCAGGCCCGCGCGAGAGACAGACACGCAGGCAGGCAGGCCCGCGCGAGAGACAGTCCCGCACGCACGCACGCACGCATGCACACAGGCAGGCCCACATGGGGGACAGACATGCACGCACACACCACGCAGGCCCGCGACAGAGACAGACACGCATGCACGCGCACACACACACGCAGGCCCGGGACAGAGTGAGACACACACACAGGCGCATGCGTGCATTGTTGAAATGTTACTTTTCTTGGTTGTTTATTAGATTACAGATTTTTCAAATGTTCATTTTTTTTCCTGTGCTTAAAACTTAATTATTTTTAATTGTTATTCAATGTTTTTACATTTAGTTTACTATTACGCTGTGCATTCAATGGTATAATTAACTATATTTGTGCTTAAAATCTTAAAAAATATATATATTTACATACAGTTCATACGGTCTGGAATGGATTAATTGTATTTACATACAATCCTGTGGGGGAAATTACTTCGGTTCCACCAACGTTCCACTGTGTTCCACTCTGACAAAATTACAGGCATTTTACAGAAAACCAGTATTACTGAGAGAGAAAATTAAAGGCACACAATATAGTGACGCATATTACAGCCACATACAAGGTCCCTTGCCATTTAATATAGACTGTTCCTACTAATGTTTATGAATTACTCTTCTAGCTCCCGTTATTGTAACGGGCTTAATGTCTAGTTGTACCATATAACTTCTCCTGACCTTCCCTTCAATCTCTATAACTTCAGGCAATTAGTTGTAGTAAAAGACAAGCAGGAGTTAAGTTACACTTTAAAAATTGTATTATTGATAATATTCATAAATAATAATAATATGCAAAGTACATTTGAATATTGGCAACCATACAACCTGATAAATGGTGATGTGTAGTTTCAGGCAGCACACAGACTTGTTAGTTTCTTTAAATGTCTCTAGTTAAGGCATCATTTGTAGTCAGCTTTCTTCAGAACTTTAGAATGCCTGTCTCAATATGGCTGCCGAGCTGTGCTCTACATTATGTTGTGTTGTCCTTTTCAGTTCATTGTGTGAGATGGTCTTTCATCAATTTGGTAAGAGAGAGAGAGAGGGAGGGGTAACGCAAGCAAATTCATAGGTTTTCTGTCCAACCCCTAGAGCCAATAGGGTGTTGTGGTACTTAAAGGCTTCTGATACAAGCCAATTGCAAATAGCCATACTTCAGACCAATGGGGGTCAGAATATCTTCACACCTGCCCTCCAAATCATGTGTTAAGGTAAAGCTTAGCAGTTAGGCAGCCTGGCTTTCCTGTGAGGGTTGACTGAGAGACTTCAGCAGAGAAATATTACCGAAACTTGTTTTCCGGCAACACACCCAACCCTGTAAAATTACAAAGAAACTCATTCCTAAAAGGGGGGAAGGGGTTTTTAAACCATCAAACCATTGCTGTTATTATCTATAATGTAACGCTAATATTTCATTGCTTTGTCTAAGCTACAAATAAAGACATACAACATATTTATCAACTTGTATGCAAAATTTCACATCACAACACATGCTTTACTGAAGAATATGGTGGTACAACTGCAGGTTCATACACATTGATGTATATCATTCATAAACAACTGCACAGCATTCCCAAGTCTACCGCCATGAAAGACGAAACACGGACTGTCTCATTACTTTTCAATCAGTCCTCACAGATTCTTGAATCTAAGTTAAGATGAACCAATCATTGGCAGGAACAATCTCTTAACTGAAACCAGTCCATCGCAGGGTGAACACACACACACACACAAGGCAGCTTAGAAATCCCAATCCACCTAACCTGCATGTCTTTAGGCTCAGAGAGAATATTGGAGCACCCAAAGGAAACCCATACAAGCACCCTGATGGCAGCTACTACTGTGCCATCATGCCCCCCCAGAAAAACTAAATAGTAGACATACACAAATAAAACCCTTAAGCTTTGCAAAAAGGCCTAACAGAAAAAAAAGAACTGAAATGATGGGAAAAGAAAACAAAGAAACAAAGAAAGAGAAAAAAAAAAAAGGCATTGAATGCTTGAACATTTGCCACGTGCGAGATCGCTCTAGACATGAAGGGCTCAGCTTTATTTAACTCTCTGCCTATTTCTGCTTTGGCCTCAATATCCCAAACTGATTTTCTGTTAAACAGCTTTATAGTAATCCTACTCCACTTCAGTATCTATTCAGCAAATTGATTTACTCGCATATAGTAATTGGTTTTAATTGCTTTGTAATCCACTTGATAATTATGAGCCTTACAAAAAGTATTATATAAAACAGAGATTCATTGAGATATGGGCAGCCCTTTGACCCACACCGTGTTATCCTATTTCTTTTCATCATGTACATATTTAACTGAAATTATCATAGAAAGTGACTTATAAATCACTAATGAAGAGAATAATTGAAACAACTTCAAAGTTCTGTTAGGGCTACAAGACAACATAAACAAATATATTCATAGATATCTAATACGTTCAATTATGTACTTGAGCACATCATCAGTGATGTTACCTGGGCACATCAGGTGTCTCGAGTCTTTCAAACATCAGATACTCTCTCCCAGGTGACCCAGGCAGGAGTGATCAGTTCCCAGCATGTGCCCAAATAGTTTGTGTCAATAGCTTGCTTCTCTTGATTTACAGCCACCTTGCTGCCTCTGACTTTCTTCTTCTGCACATCTGCCTTGCACAAGATCAAGCTGCAAAGCCTCTGCAGTTCAGCTCTATTGTGTCACAACATTCTCTCCATGTCCATACTTGGCTTGTTTCCCCTCATTTACTTCTTCCAGCATAACTACCTGCCTCAAAATCTTAAATCATAAATTTGAACTCAGACTTGTGTCTGTGTGATTTGTGCCTGGGGTTTGGGAATCTATGGTACCCTGCATGTGTTTATATATACAGTATATATATATATATCTATCTATACTAATAAACGGCAAAGCCCTCACTGACTCACTCACTCACTGACTGACTGACTGACTCATCACCACATGGTCTGATTTGAGGCGTAAGCCCTCCTCCGGTCCTCCGGGGTGTCCTGGCCGGGTCATCACCCCTCAGCCACCTGTGACAATATAAAATCCAATGTTTATCTGTCTGCCTGTCTGTCTGCTTTTCACGAGAGAACTACTTAATGGATTTAGATCGTTTTTTTTTCTATAATTTGCTTGAACATTCCGGTTAATTTTGCAGCTTCTCTCATCGCACTAAGTATCATATTTCAGTTGCGGCACCAATTTATTCACATGAATCTGAGAGACAGGCTGTGGGCCAACAGGAGGGGGAGGCGGGACCTCAGGAGTAGGGAGTCAGCCAGGAACATCCTCACTCTCTTGCCAGCCTCCATTTGAGTCGCTCTACCTTGTATACCTTGCCTTAGCTAACAATACCTTTTTGTTCAACAGACATTATCATCCAGAGATTGTTAAGGAGTAACGTTTGATGTTTTTGAGAGAGAGAGATCACAGCTACATGTGTTTTAGAGGGTTATTGCCAGAGATATTACAGCCACGTGCATTACTTGCCATGCTGGGGATGCTCTCCTGTCAGAGCTGAACACAATCAGATACAGTGCCAACGTTTGACGTTCCGCTTGGCCAGAAATACCTTGCCAACTTTTTACATTTTTGGCAAAAAGATCACAGCTAAATTCTCATCCCTGATAGCAAAACCAAAAATATTATATATCAAGGGGCCCTCGGAATAGGAAGCTATCAACATAAATTCTTCTCAGTACAAATTATTACATTATTTATTTACTTTTTTATTGATTTTTAAAGTATGTCCTGTTTCACTACTACACGGGTGGTGCCGCAGGGGACATCCAGTATTTATATATATGAGCTCATTCTTTTGAAACAATTTAGCATGAAACATAGGTTATTTAAATGATTTTGGTTAAAAATAATTGTACAATTAAGTGCTGAAATGTCCTGTTACATTTTAGACGAAGTCTTGACGTGTTTGGCAACGTCACTCTTAGAATGAGCTCTTTTTATTTACCTCTCATTTTCATGGAGGAAAACTTTGCCACATAGAATGTGAACTATTAGGGTAAAGGCTAGCTAAAGTCTTTCATTACCAAAACAAACTGCACTTCTTCTGCCTCCGTACTTCCCTGGACTACATTGCAATGCGTTACTCTCGTTTTCTTCATTATGTCAATTGGAAGGATGTCAGCCTTTAACGGGGTAAAGTGATCCACACCACAGCTTGTACAGGGTCAAGTCAGAGATAGCAGACAATATGACCAGCACATCTCTGAGGGATGGGAGGACAACAGAGCACCACAATTCAACTAGACTCGCCAAGCCCATGGTATGCATAGAGCACGCTGATTCTGGGGTCATACATTACAGAGGAGTTGGCATATTTCAAAGATGAGAACAGGCACTTCAGCCCAACAGAGCTTTCCAGTTCTATCCGCATAATTCTTCTAAGTTGAATTTTGAAGGTCCCTAAATTCTTACTGTCTACCACACCACTTGGTCACTTATTCCATGTGTCTGTGGTTCTTGGTGTAAAGACAAATTTCCTAACGTTTGTGCAAAATTTACCCTTAATAAGTTTCGAACTGTATTCCATTGTTCTTGTTGATCTCATTTTAAAGTAACAGTCTCGATCCACTGTGACTAATTCCCTTCATAATTTTAAACACTTCAATCATGTCACCTTTTAATCACATGTTGCTTAAACTGAAAAAGCTCAGCTCTTTTAATATTTCTCATTCCCTGCAGTGCTAGAATCAGTCTAGTTGCTATTCTCTGGACTTTTTCTCGCACTCCTATGTCCTTTTTGTAGCCGGGAGACCAAAACTGCATGTAGAACTCCAGACTAGGCTTCACCAGTGCGTTATAAAAAAAGCCTGAGCATAACCTCCTTGGACTTGTACTCTACAGATCTTGCTATATAACCTGTGTCACACACATGCGCATGGAAGGCAGCTAAAGGGCTCGAAGGAGGGTAATTCCACACCAAACCAGGGGATAGTGAAGTGCACTAACCCTTTTTCCCTTTCCTTTGCAGACTAATTACGGAAAATCCTAGCCTAACCCAGATGACACCACTTCCGGTTCTGGCACTGATAACATCACTTCCTCTGCCTCTCCATGAAACCGCCATTTTGCCTTATGAAAGACAGTTCCGTTTTGAAACTCCAGACAAATTCGCTTTCTTTTGCTGTTACAGCAGCCTACAATATACAGGGCGGCTACTCCAAACTTTTTTTGGCTTCTATTTATTTTGTTGGTGTGACACCTGACACACTTTTAGCCTTCTTTTAGCTTTCTTAATGGCTTCTGAACACTGTCTGGAAGTAGATGGTGGCGAGTCCCCTATGACTTACATTACATTATATTACATTACATTACAAAGCTTCAGATATCAGCTAAAGCTCCATAATAAAGCCTTTAAGATGGTGTTACAGCCCACAAACTTAGAATATTAATACACTTAATACATTGGATTCATCATGTTTGAGTGTTCATGTGGAATTAAGGGATTGCTGTTGCCAGGGGTTGGCTCTACACAGGGCCAGCTCTTCCATTTAGATGAACGGTAGAAAAATTTGGGACCTGCATTTATTTTTAAACAACATGACCCTCGTGTGGGATAAATCTGACAAGGCCACAATTCATCTCCCATGAACCCAATTATAATATAACAAGGATGGAAAGACCACACACACACTCAAAAGACACCATGACGGATGTGCAGATTTCAGCCCTCAGTCACCCAGCCGTGTTTATTTATTGTTTAACATTAGATCACAGGTTACCAGTGAGGGTGCGGGCTCTATAGGTAGACATCACAGTGGATTTAAAAAAGAGCCTCATGTGGTGAAGGAGTTAGACTGGATGAGGGAGAGAGAGCATGAGTTTACAGAAATGTCAAAAGAGGGAAGAGAAGGGTGCAATCGCGACAGCCATGCAGGATCAGACTGGGAAAGAGTGGTGTTGAAGAAAAAGATATGATTGTCTGCAAGAAACTCAGACAATGATGCTCCGTGGTCTCTCTCTTAGCAAGAGAGCCCACAGACCACCAAGTGCATACTCACAAAAACCACATGTGGTTCATGAACCACACTATGAGAACCACTCTTATACAGCAATACTTAAGTAAAGGATGAAATACAGATACTGCCTATCCTAAATGTCAATGGTGCTTGTAATCACAATAACGATGTATCATGCAGAAATGGCTGAACCAATTTTCACAAATGTTTGCATTTGCCTTGTCGTTGGTTCGACTTACATTATAGGCTCTAAGTCATATCGGGAAGAGGGATTATAATGGGAGGGGAGAAACTCAAAGACCAGCACCATTTTCCATCAGGTAGTGGGAGTGTGCTGGCACTGAAGCAAAGATATCGCCATCAGCACACACAAAGTTTTGCATCAGGCAAGACAGGATCTCATCTAAGACCTCAGGTACATACGTTTTCTTCTCAATTAATGGGGATAACAATTTCATTGTCTTGCAGGATTACTGCTTCTTCCTAAAGGTACGTCTCATTTGTCTCATTGTGAGTTGTGTTTAGCCATGTTGAATTTCCAAAAGACAGTTATTCCCCTCATGTTATTTATACCCAGGCAAAGATGGGTACTTCACCTAATCTACTCTATATATATAAAATCCTAAGCCAAAAAGTGCAACAATTTTATGTCACATTTTTTTGTCTGGCTTATTTTTAATATATATGTTTGGTATCATTCTTTTCAGAATTTATCAAACTTTAATGTGATGTTGTCAGATTTTCAGATTCTTAAATTATAAACTAAAAAATGTCAAGAACTCACGTCCCGTGAGATGAGACTTTGTGCCAAAAGATTTAACCACGCCCGGGGCCGAAAATAAAAGACAAAGAGTAGGACAGCTGCTGTACAGGCTTTTAAATGTTCAAAGCGACACGCAAGATACAGATCATGCGGCAAGGCAGCAGCAGCAAGCCAGCAGGTGATCGAGCAAAGAAGAGGTAAAAAAAAAAAAAAACCTATATTTGCTTCCCATTGTATCACCGTTTAAGAGGGGGTTTCAGAGAAGTGACCGCATCTCCTTGGGGTGCGTTCATCCTCCCTCTTCACAGAGAGGCAGAGACGCGAAGTGGCTGCCGCATAGCGCGGGCCGGGAGGGGTTGGCAAGCGAAGCGAGCAGGGGGTGAACTCCCTAGTTTTCATATAAAAGTGTGGCTGAAAGTGCTTTATAAACAGCAAAAAAAATGCACTTGCAAAAATAAATAAAAGGTAGAAATGGAAGAATCCCTTTACAGATGCAAACATAAATTAAATTACAATCAAACCCAGGCAGTTTGTAAGTCGTTAATGGTTATGTTGGAAAGGACAGCATCCTATTTCATAATATACAGTAAGATATGGTCAAATGGCCAGGGAGAAGAGAAAGGAAACTTTGTAAATATTAACACCAAACAAAGTGTTTATTAAGGTCTTTTCACACAGCAGTAACTGACCATTGCAGTCACCTTGGTGGTTCTTATTCTTATGCTTGTAAATACACTGGTGAAATCCTGTAGTCCACCACTATCTAAATGGAAATAGACAATATATGATGCAGCTCTGGCAAATGAAGATACATTAAAAGAATCTTCCTTGAATTTTTCCTTAAAAAATAACAACCTGGATGGCAGTCTTTGTACGGCAGTGTAGCATATAAAGAGTTAGTTAAATGACCTGCCTAACACCTTCTTGGGCATGATCTCCATCAGTCAGCTTGCTCTGATTGTTGCCAGACATCAGCACATGAGTTGGCAAAAAAAGGAAAAAAACAACAGGATTTGAAGTGAGAAAAGTCCTTATCTGAACAGAGTCCGCCTGCAACCACTTTTAAATGCCTTATCTTGTTGAAGCATCCATATGTTTTTGTGAAGAGGCTTATTTGTCATGTGTAACAATTATTAATTATAGTAGAGTACTTCTTCTCTTTTTTTAAAGACCTTGGTTATTCGGCCCCAATCAAAAGTTCCCACCACAGAGGTAAGCACCTGCTTGTAATTTTATTTTTAGGTTTAACATTTTAGAAGGGGTATTATTCAGCAGGAAAGGGCACACAGTCTACTGGGAGACTGAATAAATTACTCAATTACATTGGTTAAGTGGACTGAGATAGGATGGTTGCCAACCATACAGGCTAAATTTCTAATAGTTTCACTTTCTTATGTCTCCAAAGTTTAATAAACCCAGCACTGCTGCACAGAGGTTTGTCTCCTTACTTTGGTCTAATACTGTATGCATATCCATTCACCCATTCTTCCCTTCATTCTTTACCTGTAGTCTTTTTGTCCAATTCTTTCGATCAATTTAGAATTTCTTTGAGATATTAGGCAGCAACAGTAACATCTGTGCCAACATGCTACCAAATTTATTTGTATTGCTATTGTTTGTTTTCGGTAGTTTACATCAAACTGGATAATTTCCAGGCCTCTATTAACCATTTACATTTATTGTGTGTTAACTGTACAAAAATATACAAAAATAAGTATAATTTTTAATGAAAAATAATGATAATCTAAATTTGTACTACCACCCTGGGTCAAGAGGAGGAGCTAACACTAACCTTCTCCTCTTTTGTTCCCTCCGCAGTTTGGGGAAGATGCCCAGTGAAGTTAAATGACTCCGCCCCTTCTGCTCTCCCACCTACAAAGCCTGCAGCTGCTGGATAGCATCGATCAGTCTGGGACCAAACACACTGTAAGAGGGAGCTCCTTCCATTCTAACTAGAACCCTATGATATCTTAGCCTGACAGCTTTCTTATTTTGAATTCTTGTATTTGTGTGCCTAGAGGACCTTTTTCGTTACTTTTGTTGGACAGAAGTAAACGGGAACAACCAGGTTGGCACCCCAACATTTATCCATGGAGCTTGCAGTGCTTTCCTCAACCACAATATACAGTATAATGCATAGTTGACTGGCTACCCACTCAATCACTCATTCATCAACATAATGCTATTTCTCATTTAGTTACAAAGCTGTAATTTGGAAGAACGGTACATGTAAGGTAGTAAGTATCTGCTAAAAAAGGAAATTTTCAATATATCAAAAAAAATGATTTGACTGATTGGACTGAAATTTGTTGAAAGTTTCAGAAAACAGAAAAAAAAATTTGGCACTGTGTTTATTTTTATTTGTCGATATTTGTTGGTAATTAAGCTGTAGCGAGTGGGCTGTTCGTAGGGACTACATCCTTTTATTCTGCTGAGTACTGAAATGGAAGAGAAGGAGTCACACAGAGAAGTGGAGCTGCCACTTTAAATAAATGAAGGTTCCTACCAGAAGAGGAGTGGAAGGATGAAAGCTCAAACAAGATGTGCTTAGCAAGTTGTGTCTTTGAGTACCATCAGTACTCCTTATGCTGTCCACTTCTCCTTGCAATGCAGTATAGAATAAATGCAAATTCGGTGGGGTGGGGCAATGTTGTCCCCCTTGCTCTGTTGAGTATGCTTATATACATATACTTTGAAGCTCAGGTTGAGGGATGGTAATGGGTCCTTGGTGATAAAATACATGTAATATTGTAGAGAACTGGCGCTTCCCAACTAGGAGGTTACACTGCGATATGCCACTATGCTGAAGCTCACAAAGCAGAAGCAGGGAACAGGTCAATTTCAAGGTGAGTACAACATGAGCTGGGAGCGACAGCATGTCTTGATAGGTTTAAATGATTGCTCAGGCCTGTAATGGAGTGCCCATGGGCAGAACATAGAGAATGTGGACACTGCAGTGCTTTTTAATGGGCCACTACCTGCGTCTCTTTCAAATTCTATCTGGAGTACCAGCAACACTCTCCGATTTAATGTTATTTTATCAGTGTGGTCAAAGATTCACAAGGGATGATCATATGTTCTCCCCGTGTCTGCGTGGGTTTCCTCCCACAGTCCAAAGACATGCAGGTTAGGTGGATTGGCAATTCTAAATTGTCCCTACTGTGTGCTTGGTGTGTGGGTGTGGCTGTGTGTGTCCTGCGGCGGGTTGGCGCACTGCCCAGGATTGGTTCCTGCCTTACGCCCTGTGTTGGCAGGGATTGGCTCCAGCAGGCCCCCGTGACCCTGTGTTCAGATTCAACGGGATGGAAAATGGATGGATGGATGATCATATGTTAGTGTACTGTGGCACTCTGAAAATCCTCCACCCCACCCCACCCCACCACACACTTGACTAATATCTTTTATAAAAGTAATAACAAAAGGCAAGGAGGAGCAAGACGACTTAACAGAGCACCAGTAATTTGGTTAGACTTCAAGCACTGAGGCATTGTATATAGTCCATGATATTATTTCTTTTCATCTGTGTTTTTCTGTACAATGGTTAAAACTTTCAATTCATTGCATGGCCCATGTAACTGTGCAGCCTATAAAAGTCAATGCTGTATGTAATAAGTTAAAGCAAACCTTGATTCAGTGTGTATCACTTTTACTTTGACTGAGATTAACTTTTTACAGGATGTGCTACAAGGCAAAATTATATTTATGACCTTTATTTCATTGAATTGTTTGAATTCAAGATAATACCATTTCTTGTATTCCAGTAAGAGTGTTTTCCAATGGCCATCAACAGCTAATAGGAAAAGCAAGAATTGATCTACGCCATGAATGTTGTATTGTATGTAGCATATTCAAGAGTAAGGGGCTCCAGTGAATTAATCTCTACATATAAAAAGCAACGCCCTCACTGACCAATCACTTATTCTCCAACTTTCCATATTGGTGAGAAGCTGAAATTTCGTGTGCTCATTGCTTGCAGTGTACTTACAAAAGTTAGGTATGATTCACGTCCTAGGAGGGGAAATGGGTGTACCCCCTAAACTGTATATATAGATAGGGGAGACCCCTCCATTTCTTCGAATTCCAATATATACGTAGGAAGCCCAAATTTCCCATGTTCATCCTTTACACTATACTTACAAACGTTAAGTATGTTTTATCTCGAGCCGTGCCCTTTTGAACTTTTGAAAATAATGTCTTCTTTTTGGTGGTACTCACCATTATGCCGTTATGAACTTTTGGAATTGACCTCTCCTTTTGGCGGTTTCATTCCTTATTTCCATTAACAGACGATTTATTTCACGGCAGAGATGCACAAGGGCCGTCACCAGTCCCCCTTCCTTTTTCCGCACGGCTGCTGTCCGCGCACCTACCACGTGGTTGGCTCCCTGCCTATATATGTTAATGACATATCGTGCTCATGTGCCTCCTCACTCACTTCCTTACTTTTCTCAGCTGTTCATCTTGCTCACTGCTCCCTTCTTCTTTACTCCACCACTTCAACCCTGTTATTGTTCGCCTTCCTTCATGTCTTCCTGCTGGTGACTCCTGCCTTTTCATTTACTCCACCGCTTCAAACCTGTGATTGTTGGCCTCGCATCGCTTCTTCCTGCTGGTGACTCCTGCCTTTTCGTTACAATCATCAAATTCACTCTCAATACTAAAAATAAGCCTACAACAATTACTTTTGAGAAACATGTTACATAATTTTTTTCATAACTTCTTTAACACACTACTTCTCCACTGCAAAGTGTGGTTATTTTGCTAGTAATATCATATACAGAAAAGTTCATTTCACATCACTTGATATGGTTGTACCGATACATCTAATTAACAGCAGTATAACTGAGGTCCATTGTCGTAGGAAATGTCCCAGGCAAAGCTGGGTAACACAACTAGTGAATAATAATTAAGAAAATAATAAGTCATTAAATTCTTATAAAATAAACCAACAATCACAAAGACAGTGTGTGTGTGTTAGTGTTTATACAGTGTATTCTGAAAATATTCAGATCTCCTCACTTTACTGTGTTTAATTTTAAATGGATATATTTGCAATTTTTGCCCAACAATCTACACTTAATAAACCATCATGATAAAGTGAAAACATGGTTGCAGAAAAGTTTGCAAATTTAATAAAAATCAAGACATGAAATCCTTTATAAGTATTCAACTCCTAATTTAATACTTTATAGAAGCTCCTTTGGCAGCAATTACAGCTTCGAGTCTTCTTAAGTAAGTATCTACAGCACTACAGTCTGTTGTTAAACAAAGATAATAATGATTCTTATTACAGTCCTTCACTGATCCTCTTCTTTTTTGTCCATCTTCTAGTTTCTTTCGATTTTTATGCAAGCAAATTAAAGACAATATGTTGTCATGCTCCATTAATGCTGTCGTGCTAATTATGTTTTTTATAGAGTTTCAGAAATACAGTACATCCAGCTGAATAGTGCAGTAATTGAAATTTATTAAATTGCAGTTCATCTAAAGGTGTGTGGCTGACATACGTTTTACTGCCTTACATAAAATTGGGCCATTCGGTCTTTATTTACAGTGAGACACTGTGGACCATAGTATTTTCTTGATTATACTCTTTTACAGTTCATTACAGGAATAATTTAAATTCAATACGGGCCCCTTTCAAGGATTGTATAAGCATAGCAAGTAGACAGTGGCTCAGAACCTAAATCTAACTACATTTACAGGCATGATTGTGGTTCATTATAAGCATTACAGATAACATGAATAGCAGGAAACTGGAAATGTACAAAAATGTTGCTCAGGTTGCAAACACCTCAATTAATGGGAACATTTATTGTTTTAGTAGGTGGCCATTGTTATTTGTCTATGTATGGCTCTGATGTCATTACATTATAGTAATAATCCTGTTCTTGAATCCGCTATGGTACTGCTTTTCTTCTTTGGTTACTCAGATTTAAAATGTTATCAAGTATGCTATCAAGTATTTCCCATGCACAAACTAACTAGTTTAGCTATTATACAGTAAATACCTATTCTCCAATTTCACAAAAGACTGCACTTCATATAAATCTGTTTTGTTGCTTAGCCTAAATTATCTCTGTAATTCTTTTGTGATGGGTCATACTTCTTTTATATAATATATATTTTTTCATTTTAAAATGTCAAATATTATAATTAACCATGTGAAAATATTAGTGATGAATAACAAATTAACCTCTGTGTGGTACATAAAATCTGAAACTTATTCAACATAATTCAAGGTCATGGGATCCACAGCCTATCCTTGAAACATATGGCACAAGACTGAAACTCACCCCAGATTGAATACTAGACAGTGTACTGTATATTCTGACACACACCTACATACATCATTAAAAAAAACACTGGGGTATTCAGTGAAAAAAATACAGATATGAAGAGAATGTGAATACTCCTTGCAGGCAATCTCTAGACATGAGATTTAGTATATGATATATATATTATTATATCTCTCTATTATATAAAAAAATCCTGAGACAAGATGAGACTTTTTTGAAGAGATTTTTTCAAGTCCCGCGAGACGAGACTTTGGCCATGAGAATTTTTCAAGTCATGCTCTCCTCTCAACTATATTCAACCACCCACATGGTCCTCTTATCTTTCATTCGTGAGAATGCTTTTGATAGACACAGTGCCTGCTCTCTCAGCTCTTATAAATTGTAATGTTTTTCTCACAATTCCTGCTTTCTCAGATCTTATAAATGTTAAAGTTTTCCTCACTTTAAGTTCCCAATTAAAGAAGACGTATTATGTCCAAAACTTATTGAAGAATTTCATCAAGAAAGGTTATAAACAGAAGTAATGAGTACACGGGCAATCATAGCTCCGAGAAACGATGAAGTCAAACAAATTTATGCCAAAATTGTCGATCGGTTACACGGTAAATTGGTTAAATGTGTATCAATAGACTATGCTGAAACAGTTGGTGGTGATTGTGCGGAAGATGAAAACATCAACTTACAATATTCCCGAAGAATATGTACAACCGTTAACACCATCCAGTCTTCCACTGCACGAATTACTGTAGAAAGAAGGATGTATCCAAGAAAGGTAATGTAGTACATCTTCCGGGGATAACATTAGATAACAAAGGAGATCTTGATATGTCAATCGTATTAAAACGTTAACAGTTTCCTGTTAGACTAGCTTTGGCAAAGATAATTAACAAATCTCAGTGAAAACATTTGACAAAGTCATTTTATTTATTAGTGAGAAATAACAGGCAGTTATACGTTTTGTTGTCATGATAAAAGTGCAAACACAGAATCAAAATTCAATATGATATTGATGAAAATGTAATTAAAAAATAGTTTTTACTGAAGTTTTACAGTAAAATTGTAAGTTTAAAAAGTATTTGCATGTTAATTTCAAAACCAAACAGAACTAAATCGTATTACGCAATGAATAACTCTTAACACAACATGAAACATAATATACTTTCAAATTATTACGTTTTACTATTTTTAATATGGTTAAATACTCACTGTAATGTAAAATAATCAGTTCTATTATGCATATGTAACAATTGCCAAGAAAATAACAAGTCAAGTCAAGTTGGGGAGCATGCACTGGTACAGTGCGTTGCCGCACCCACTACACGACGAAACAACTAAGGATCCCGGTTTGCAACCTCCCAGGCAGACGCATGGTCCAGTCTCACCCTCCAGAAATGACCCTCTATCTGCCGCAGCCAGGTGTTACGTGGGCAACCCCTTGGCCTGGTCCAGCCACTCGGGTCCCCAACAATGAGGATCTTATGAGCCAGATCACCCTTGGGGAAACGTGCCACATGGCCGTAGTGCCGTAACTGACGCTCCCTCACAATGCAGGTAATGTGCCTTATTTGGGACACCATGAGCAACTGCTCATTCGACAGAAAGTCACACCAATGGTACTCAAGGATTTTCCAGAGAGACACAGTACCAAAGGAGTCCAGTCTTCATCTCAGTTCACTGGATAGTGTCCATGTCTCACGCTCATATAGCAAGACAGGAAGCAACAGGACTCTAAAGTCCTGAAAGCTCCTCACACAAACTGTGTGCAAACTCATGAAAATAACAATCTGTTTAAATTGTACATCTGCATTCCAATACGCGAGTGGCAGAACCGCAAAGAGGCTAGCACATAGCGCCATGGCCCCGGTGTTGCCGAGTGCAGGTTCAATATATTATGCAATCTATCATGTCAAATTCCTGTACATTAAGTACTGGTGAATAAAAGTGATTCTGATTCTCATTATGAAAGTTAAGGGTCATGCACTCTGTACACCAAAGGGTGAATGAGAGAATCATTGTATGAATTTGTGGTGGAGAAATCTGCAGTATCTGCATGATGGTATTGAGTCATCATGGACCAATAAATTCCTATGGAAGGTTTCCAAAAACTTTTTGAATTTATACCTCAAATAATGCAGCTGTTCTGTATGTAAAAAGGGTTCCTACCTGGCACTAATGTCAGACATGTGACCCACAGAAAGCAACACTGAGGATCTTTTCAGGTTAAAAAAATGGGGGGAATGCTGTGGGTGCTGCATAGCCTTTGTCTTACTTTCCCTTCCGAACTGGACAGAAGAGGAGGACTTACTGAAAGATCCATGACACCTGGACCCTTAAATCACCATGATGCCTTGGTAGAAGAAACCTTTTCAATGGCAAAAGAGGCCATCTTGTAAAGCAGATAGTCATGCTTTTTGAGTTTTTTTCTTTGGAATTTTTTTATTTTCCTTCATATTAAAGAGTGCATCTCGACAGGGACTCCTGCCCTTGACCTTTCTATCTTTTTACAGTAAATAGTTGATCATAATGAAGTGGTCTCTAATTGTCTAGAAGAGATGCCTTGGAGATGTGGCTGTTTAAGGACTATGCAGGAGTCAAGGACACTGGGACAGTTCAAACCTTTGCTTATAATCAATTCAGTTTGTCTCAAGAGTGAAATGTGTTTTGTCAGCAGGTTTTTGCTGAGACACTAAGACTTCACATTAAAAACATTGCAAGTAAGAACTTGGCTGCCATACATACATTTTATGCAAATAAGTAGAATATAATAGTAAGCATAATACTGTATATATGGGATAACATTAGAACGTACCTATTACATGTAAAAGTCAAACTAATATTATGACTTAACTAATGATTGACAAAAATGATAAGTATTCACCCCACAATATAAAAAAAAAAACGCTAAAGTAAAACAGGAAGTGACTAAAAAAGACAGTTTTTATTCCTTGTTTTATGGCAGATAACTATTGAAACTATTTCAAATATTGAGGGGAATGATGGGATTCCCCTATGACGTCTGAAAGCATGCTAGTTAGTATATAGAAGCTATATATCAGAGAGCAGGGGAGGAGATCCCCCTTGGTGGTTTGAAATCATGCAGATATTTTATATACAAACTATACTGAAGAGTGTGAAGTGGATGTTGCTCCAAAAACTCAGTGAATGGACAGTTTGTTTTTCTAAATACAGGTTGGCATTGGTTGCTACATATACTGTACATTGAGTGAAGATACTCATAAAGCAGGAACAGTGATGTGCCAAGAGTACTGGATCGCCACAGGCACTGGATGAAGGAATATTTGAAATGGCTGATTTTTACTTTCATAAACTGGAACCTGTGACCTGATGACAACTGGGATTTTGTATGCCGTGGGTGAATTCTGACTGAGAGAATACATTCTGTTTTTCTCAATAGATAGATAGATAGATACTTTATTAATCCCAAGGGGAAATTCACATAATCCAACAGCTGCATACTGATATAAAAAACAATTTTAAATTAAAGAGTAATAAACAATGTAAAAAACAGACAATAACTTTGAATAATGTTAATGTTTGCTCCCCCCGGGTGGAATTGAAAAGTCGCATAGTGTGGTGGAGGAATGATCTCCTCAGTCTGTCAGTGGAGCAGGACATTGACAGCAGTCTGTCACTGAAGCTGCTCTTCTGTCTGGTAATGATCCTGTTCAGTGGATTCTCCATGATTGACAGGAGCCTACTCAGCGCCTGTCGCTCTGCCACGGATGTCAACCTGTCCAGCACCGTGCCTACAATAGAGCCTGCCTTCCTCGCCAGTTTGGTCAGGCGTGAGGCGTCCCTCTTCTTTATGCTGCCTCCCCAGCACACCACCGCGTAAAAGAGGGCATTCGCCACAACCGTCTGGTAGAACATCTGCAGCATCTTATTGCAGATGTTGAAAGACGCCAACCTTCTAAGGAAGTATAGTCGGCTCTGACCTTTCTTACACAGAGCATCAGTACTGGCAGTCCAGTCCAATCCCAGGTATTTATAGGTCTGTACCCTCTGCATGAGGGGCCTGGCCTCCTAAAATCCACCACCAGTTCCTTGGTCTTGCTGGTGTTCAGGTGTAAGTGGTTTGAGTCGCACCATTTAACAAAGTCCTTGATTAGTTTCCCATACTCCTCCTCCTGCCCACTCCTGATGCAGCCCACGACAACAGTGTCATCAGCGAACTTTTGCATGTGGCAGGACTTCCTCGCTAAAGAAGTCTATCAGCCCTGAGACAAGGGCAGAAATATAACATGTCAGAAGATGAAATGAAGGTTGTAAAACATGCATATTCACAGCCAGTAGACAAACAGATGTCCTTACCCCAAATTTTTTTAGAAATCAGTTAGTACACAGTCGTAACTTGCTGCCAAAAAACCTATAACCTGAAACACTTCACTGTAAATTGTAGTCAGACTAGTCAAACAAAGAATATACTAAGTTGTCAACTTTTAAACTATCACTGTTACAATGACACTCAATGTGGCTTCTGGGATTCATTGCCTAGTGACCTCCAGTAGCATCTGCACATAAAACGGTGGCACCCGTTTTGGCGCACCGGTAAATTAAAAACAAACATTAAAAAATTCTTATTCTTCCATAATGCAAATTCATAATGGAAATAATAAAAAAAATTAAATCTGTGTATTTGAAAATGTGCAACGTAGTCCAGAAAATTAATGGGAAAAAATATCCAGAGCCAAGAAACATGTATAAATTCTGGAATTCACACTTTGCTATTTTACTTCTTCATATTTACAGCTTCATTTTGTCCTGTTTTCTAGTATTTCCAAATTCAAGCTCAGCAGGACTTAAATTAAGACAGACTCATTACACGATTCATAAAAGATTCATAAAAGATTGGAATTCATGCACTGAATTTCCTTAGACAGTACAAGTGTTGCTGTTCCTTTTGGCTGACTGCTTCTGTATTTTGATTAAAGTCAGTTTTGAGTCTATGATTGTCAGAACATATTTATAATTCTGAACAATCTCCACTGCCACATCTTTGATGATTGTTTCTTGGGGGCATTTTGAGATTCTTCTAAAATCAACGTTTAGTTCTTTGTTTTTTGTAACATTAAATTGTAGAAAAGACTCACCACACTAGTTAACAAAATCATCTCCCTCTGAACCATGACATGTCATTTACATTAAGCAGGCTTACAATCACCAAGTTGTATTCTTCTAGATCAGTGTTTCTTACATTATGGGTCACGCTGAGTTGTGACACCCACCCCACCAGCCCCCATTGTGAAAATCGGCGTGATTCTTCAAGGAGGACAATGACAGGTGGTGATTCTCCAAAGGCGGACATCTCATACAGTACCCACTGATGATGACTGAAGTTCATAGGGGGAACACCCCCTTTTTGGGAGAACGGATTGATGATTGGCCACTGCATAGCACTGGTTATAGGACAAGAAGACAAACAGTAGTCAGAACTTCACAAACCGCTGATGTACATAATGTACACAAAGGAGAAAGAACTCATTGCTCAGGAGTACCTGTGGATGAGGACAGTGTGTCAGACAGACAAGCAGTCATTTTCATGCTTGGAGTCAAGTCTGTTAACTTCAGCTGAAAAGCCCCGTCACTTCTGTATGTGCTTCACTCTCTTATAGGACAGCATTTCCCAGAATTGGATTATTTTAGCAAATATGGTTGAAGATATTGTGAGCACACAGAAACATTTAAATTATGTATCATGAGTAATCTGCAATGTTTTCTACACTGACATTTTTAAATTGTTAGCTTTTCCTCAAGATGCTTCTCCATGAAAATATAAGATTAAGCATTTTTCTTAGCAAGCACTACAAACAATGTGGGGGTAATTAACAGATACAAAAGTTATTACTGTTGGGTGGAACATTCATTTAATTCTCTAGTAAAACTAATGAGCATCTGAAACAATTAACACTCAATTGTTACACTCAAAAATCAAATAAAAGCATAATAAAGAACAGGAATACATTACCATAAAAATACCAAAGAAAAAAGAAAAATAGGAAGGAAGGGAAAATACTTCAAAAAGTATAAGGTTAATTAGAACACTTCCAAAGAAAAATAAATGAAACACTTGAGAGCATAAAGAATATAATAACACTCAAGAATACAATCTGAAATCCACCATGTTTAACTTTTATAAGGAGAAAACAAAGCCAAAGCAAGATGAACACAAATAAAACACTGGAAAGAGCTTGAATAAGAGGCCCAAGGAGCCTTTTAGCTCTGCATTTAGGCACAGCACACCTTTTTTTAACTCAAAATCTGGGCTTTAAGTAATTGAGACATAAACACTGGAAACTTGATAAAAAAGAAGAATACAATCTCAAAAAAAAATCCACTTGGCTGAAAAGACAAATTTGAAAACACTGAAGATGAGCAATCCACATGCAATACATCATTCCTATTACAGAATGGAAAGGACTCATTTATTAACCCATTTATTACATCATGGATCCAGGGCGGCTTTCTTTTAAATTCATTCGCAGACAGCAGAGCCAGCTCGAAGCATAAGCGAACTAAGTGACTGCTTAGGGCCCCGTAACGCCACCAGAGGGCCCCTAAGAGCACTCGAAAAATCCCAAACAAGTAATTTTTTCTTCTTTTTTAATTATTATTATTATTGGAATTACAAGGTTCTAAATTGTAAAACACGAAAAGAAACAGCAGTAAATTTCAAGTAACACAAACAGTTTATTCATAAATTGTTACAAAACAGAAACTGGTGTTGTAGCCGTGTCTGTACATATTAGATGCTTTCTACAGTTTAACTGGTCTGGTTGTCTGATATGACAGATCTTTCGTTTGTCTATAAATTGTCACCTGGCTGAAGGAAACAATAGACTTATTTTACCATTCTCGTGACAGTATCTTTCCAAGTCCAAATAAGAACAACGCCCTTCGTTTCCTTTTTGAGCTGGAAAAAATCTTTCATGGTGAAGCTGACCGAGTCATTTCAACAAATCATCAGTCTCGCCAAAAAACAGACTTCAGTCAGCAATCTAACAACAACACAGGTAGGCTACTTCTCGGGTCTCCCGCTTTGCCAGGATTACAGGGCACCCATCATATTATTAAAATGAGGAAATAGATTGGAGGGCACAGATGGATGCTATTCCCCTATTTCTGTATGATGCAGGCTCCCTGAGTTGCCTCAAAAGCTTGCATATTGTAATCTTTCTAGTCAGCCAATAAAAGTTGTCATTTGAATTAACATTTTTTCAAAAGTCCTTCATTCATTCAAACAAAGGCCAGCCCCGACGTTGTGTTTTATTACCTTTATTTTTTACTTTGTTCACAAGTGACCTCAGATAGAGCAATGACTATTGTTTTAGAATCAAGCACACCATGCTGATAGGTTGCATATCTGGGTAGGATAAAAAACATTACTTAAATCAAGTAGACTGTTTGACAGACTATCTTACTCTGAATGTCAAAATGACTAAAGAAATAATATTTGACTACAAGAGACATCAACTTGCATGTTCACCCATCATTGTTCTCAGGCAGGAGGCAGAATTAGTCACTGAGCATAAATACTTAGGCCCTACCCTAGATAACAGTCTGAACTGGAATACAAATACAAAACAGATATTCCGTAAATAAAATCGGCACTTATTTTTCCTCCGTAAACTCGGACTTTCTGAAGAGGACAAGGGCCTCACGTTGTCCTTTTACCACAGTGTTATTCAGTCTGTCCCCACTTTCAGCTTAATGGCCTGGTTTAGTAGTCTGACAAACCAAAATTGAAAAAAGCTCCAAACATGAAGTTGAAGTAATTGGGTCTGATATAGATAATTTGGTGAGAATGTGTCAGGGGACAACGTTGAAAAAACTGGAAATGATCTCAACTGATGACAGAAAACAATTACACACAGACCTTTATTTCCGTAAATCAGGAAGGGCAGTCGCTGTAAACACCAGAATTATTTTTTTTTTAATAAAGAGTATTGGGGATAATTCCAAAAGTACAGAGTTCTTCTTATGTGTCATGTGCCCATTTTTGGATAATTTTACCATCAAATTGCCACAAGTAGTTTGAACCAAAAACAAAAAACTTTTTCAAATGATATACACAGTTTTAGAATTTCTGAGTAAGTTTTAACCTGTCTTGTCTTTGTTTGTTATATTTCCTTTCTATCCATTACTGAATGCAACCGAGAAGATTAAATAAAAACCTTGAATTTTAATAGTTCCCATAAAAGAGTGGAAAGGACCAAAGCAGTCTACAAAGATGGAGCGTAGAGAAGACCGAGACCTTATGACAGTAGTCTACTCTATTTGTACTGTGTATTTCAATTTATGATCTTGTTATTCTTTTTTGATGATAGACATCACCTTATCCATACCCTCTTCAAACAAATTCAGATAGAAGCACGCTTACCAAAGACAGACCCCACAATTCTATAGCTGTAAGGTAGCCAGCTAGACGGACAGAACTCCTCACTTCTTCCAACCACCCTCTAAGGGGTCTACTAATGACATAATTATTGGTTTAGAGCACTCAATGCGAGTCTTCATCAATCAATTAAGAATATCTATATTACAGTTGCTCTGTAGGAGTAGAGTGTTATACCATGTTAGCCATTATGAATGCAATGAGAAGTCAAGCTAATTGACACCTTTGATTGGCTAACTAAACAGGTTACAATATGCAAGCTTTCAAGAAAACTCAAGCCCCTTCTTCAAGCAAGATGTAAATTACAGTGGCTCCATCATACAGATACACAGCACTAGGCTTTTTTACTGAGTTTTGAGTAACGGTGACGGGTGCTGAGCAGGCTCCTGTCAATCATGGAGAATCCACTGCATCCACTGAACAGGATCATCTCCAGACAGAGGAGTAGCTTCAGTGACAGACGGCTGTCACCATCCTGCTCCACTGACAGACTGAGGAGATCGTTCCTCTCCCACAATATGCGACTTTTCACTTCCACCCGGGGAGGTAAACGCTAACATTATTAAGTTATTGTCTGTTTTTACTTGCATTTTTAATCTTTAATTTAATATTGTTTTTTGTATCAGTATGCTGCTGCTGGATTATTGTGAATTTCCCCTTGAAATTAATAAAGTATCTATCCATCTATCTAATTTTTTTTTTATGTGTCTTTTATGAAAACTGATCAAAAATATGTTATAATTTATGATGACAACTGAGCACACCATGTCAAAATATGAACTTTAGCACAGAACTTCCTCTTAACAATCCATCTATTGGAATGTATTTTGTAAAGCATGTAGTAATAAAATGCATTACTACAAATGTTTGTGATGCACCATTTGTTGGAATGACAGAGACAAAGCACGTAGATGGATATATGGATAAACACTTATATTTTTTTAAAGTGGATAGAGATAGAAAGACGATTTATTTATTTATATATTGGCTTTCTGTAAAAAGCTGTTCCCCTCTGGTGAAAAATGAAGTGAAATCTATCTATCTATCTATCTATCTATCTATCTATCTATCTATCTATCTATCTATCTATCTATCTATCTATCTATCTATCTATCTATCTATCTATCTATCTATCTATCTATCTATCTATCTATCTATCTATTTAAATGAAGTCCATCCATCCACCACCTCAACCCACCAACCCAAGGCAGGGACACAGAGCAATCCAACAATCAATGTGTGTAAGGTTGGCAAACATTTGGACAGGGCACCAGTTTACCACACAAAACTAATTGTTTTGTAATGAAGACATTATTTTGGTCAAAGGGTTAGAGGTAGAAATGTTAATGCTATTATTTTCACATATAGCTATCAACAACCACAATATTATCAAGTAAACCATTGTGAATTTTCCCTTTGTGAATTTCCCCTTGGGATTAAGAGAAAAGCCAAGCAAAATTACACCTTTTATTGGCTAACTAAAGATTACAATATGCAAGCTTTCGAGGCAACTCAGGCCCCTTCTTCAGGCAAGATGTAACTGCCTGAAGAAGGGGCCTGAGTTGCCTCGAAAGCTTGCATATTGTAATCTTTTTAGTTAGCCAATAAAAGGTGTTATTTTGCTTGGCTTTTGTCTACATTCATAATGGCTAACACGGTACAACAACCTAGTACTACAGACATACAAGACCCTTGGGATTAATAAAGTATCTATCTATCTATCTATCTATCTATCTATCTATCTATCTATCTATCTATCTATCTATCTATCTATCTATCTATCTATCTATCTATCTATCTATCTATCACATAATGCCTTTCCTATCTATCTATCTATCTATCTATCTATCTATCTATCTATCTATCTATCTATCTATCTATCTATCTATCTATCTATCTATGTTTCATTTGAGATTTTAAAGATCCAGAGCAAGAGACAAAGATTCAGTTTAAAAACAAAGCACACACAGTAGATATAATGCAGTAAATCGCTTATTTGAAATAGCTACTTACCATTAGTGTGTATGCTGTCTGAGCTTCCATCTTGCTGTAAGATAAGAAAAAGAGTATAAAGTTAGAAGCTGCACATTCAATCAAACTGCTTCAAGTATTGAATTCTTTGAATAAGATTACTTTACTTTCAGAGTCAAAAGAAGCTTCGGCCCACCCTGGTAGCATAAAGCACATAGAAGCAATCAGCCTTGGACAGTGTGCAGGGCACACTCACACACCTACTCACACTGGGCCAATTTAAAGTCAAGAAGCACCCAGTAAAATTGAAATCAAATAAATAATGCCTCACGGTGACGGTGACTGCTTATTTTGTTATTAGTTAAGAGTTTTTAGCTGAGAAGTTATTATTTCTTTTTCATTCTTAATAGTTACTCTGGTGTGTATTGAGAATGGAGGTTGTTTTGTTGTTATAATAGCTGTGTTAAATGGGATTGGCAAGGAAATTTGGGAAGATAATGGGCCTCAGTTATGGTGCTGAATGTACTATATAACTAAAAGCAATTTCTGAATGCAGTATTTGCAGGCTTGTTTTTTGTTGTTGTTTAAACCAAGAGCTAGTATTATTTGTGTGTTGTAATGGTTATTCAAATCCAAAAGAAATGTAAGCAATTGCATCTCACCTTAGATAAGTGACATATTAGTGTCAGCTAAGCAATAATACTATTATTAGGTCAGTGGAGCTACTTACTCTTGAATATCCGATTGCCCATGAGTGAAACATTCCTGCTTTTCCTAGTAACTTGGCTTTTGTTGATGATCATTGCAAAGCATAATTTTACAGAACAGAGTATTCTTTTGAGCTGAAATTGATCAGGAAGTATAATGGGAAATTTGAGTATATATTATTATCATTATTAGACGTTTATCGTTTTTCTTATATCGTTCATTCAAGTATTTTTTTTCATGAAATCTGCCAGTAAAGAATTTTGGAGAGTGGAGACAGGGCATCCCCATTCAAAGCAAGCAGGTGCAGATGTTAATGTTAACAATTTTAGAGGTCAGGAGTGGTGGTCCCCTTCCACAGTCCACTAAATGTAGCTCATGGGGGGATCTGTTTTTTTATTTTTTTATTGAATTTATTAATTTATTAAAAACATAAAACATTTCATACAATCAAGTCCAAACTAAACAGAACTAAATTCAAATCAACCCCCTCTCATGAGAAAGAGAGGAAGTCCAAGAGCCAAAGTAAAACAATTGAGAGTAGTAAAGAGAGAAAGGAGTCTTTCTCCCCAGGTATAAATGCTTATTTTGAAATGTTATTGATTAGTTCCTGCCAGGTTTTTAAAATGTTTTGCACAGATCCTCTGAGTGAGAATTTGATTTTTTCCAATTTCAAATAGTATATAACATCAGTTGCTCACTGACTTAAAAGAAGTGGGTTAGGATGTTTCCAGTTAAGCAAAATAAGTCTGTTAAGTTTAAACTGACAAAATCGGTCTCAGCTTGTCTTGGATCTGAGGATACTATTTCTGCCTCAACTTCTGTCTTCTTTTCGTTTTGCTTCTAGAGTAGCAGCACAGACACTCACTGCCACAGTGCCTAGCATCTTCACTGGAGCTTTACAGTACACTTGCTAAACACCAAGCTTTGTATCTTCCATGAGATTCCATGAACTTTCTCCTTCCATTCCACACCTGACTGTATATGCCAAATGTGATCCCAACTCTTTTTTCCTGTCCAGGACACCCTGTTGGTTAGTACTGTTGTTTGTTTGACCAATCAATCAATTCTGCTGCCTGCTTTATCCTGATTCATCAACACAATGGAGAGCATATACATTAAACATAATATTAATAAATATTGACAAACAAAAAGTTTTTCAACAGATAAAAAACACCGTCAGCTAATTTTCTTTTTTCTATGATGAAAACCAAATCTATAAGCTAAGAATTTAGTTTGGGATATTTAATTTTTCTATTTGGACAGTTTACCCTTAACTATGACATTTATCTTCTACAAAATTTCAGCTTTTTCACTACTGAAAAATTTGTTTTTTGTTGACGAGTGACTATACTAGCTGTGAGACACACGGTAGCTGTGCCATCTGAAGGTTTGAAATCTAAGTATTCAATGTAGACCTCGGAGTTAACGTTTACAGTGTACTGTCTATTAGAATATTTATTTATTAAGAATTTCAAAAACAAATGACATCACTTTTCTACATAGTCACTTTCTTTTGCGATGCAATTTCCCAGCGTCGTACAAACTTTTCAATGCAAAATTACTACTCCACCAACCCTCACCATTTCCAATGAAAATACAAAAGTGCGGAAACTTTTTGAATGTCCCATCTATCTATCTATCTATCTATCTATCCATCTATCTATCTATCTATCTATCTATTGTGACAGATAGGGGGCGCTGTCATCCCCTTGATCCCTCAGATCAGATGCCAAACAACAGATAAAAGTCCAATAATTTGATTTATTAGGACAATAAAGTGCACAAAGCACCCTACACCCCCACAATACTCATCCAATAACCAATCAATACAATAACAATAAATCCTCCACACTCCCAGACGCGTTGCCACCCTTCTTCCCGACTCAGCTCGTCTGTCTGGGCTTTCCCTTAGTCGTTTATAGTCCATGACCCGGAAGTGCTTCTGAACCCTAAGTCCATGTGACTTCCCAGCACTTCAGGGTCAGATCAAAACTCTTCTTTTTCATCCCGGAAGTACGTCATTTCCTCTGTCCCTGTGACCAGGACGTACTTTCAGGTTATAGGGCAAATAAAAGTCTCTGAGCCTCCCTGCAGCGTCCCCTTGTGGCCCCCATGGTATCCAGCAGGGCTGTGAAGGAAAACTCCAAAGTTCATCATTCCGTGTTGGAATTCAGGGCACCTTCATGCTGCCAGAAGGGCTCCATCTAGCGGCGTGGGGGTATTGGCCATATCTCTATCTATCTATCTATCTATCTATCTATCTATCTATCTATCTATCTATCTATCTATCGATATGAAATCCATCATTCCGTTATCTTAATCCACCAGCCCAAGGCAGGGTCACGCAGCAATCCAGCAATCAATGTGCATAAGGTTGGAAACACATTTGGACAAGGCACCAGTTTAGCACAGGATGAATGCACGCACACAAACATAATGGCAATTTTGAGTGAACAATGAACTAAAATTATATGTCTTTGGAATGTGGGAGGATAACTGGAGCACTCAGCAAAAAATTAAATAGAATAAATGAAATATATTAATGCAAAAACACTGTTTGTAATAATAACCCAGGCAGCATGGGGTTAAAAGGGACTACAGAAAGTGGACAAACACATAAATAGAAATGAATTTTCATGCATGAATATCACATAAATCCGCCTGCTAATGCAAAATATATTGTTTTCAGAATATGTGTATGAAAAACGTAAAGTAATAAAAAATAAAGAAAACCTTCAATAATTGTATAGAATACTGCAAGATTTTCATTTATTACTCTGAACAGAAAATATATTACCTTTACTATGGCAATCTGTATTATTTCTATTTTACAATACATTTCTTACAATATACTGAAAACTACTGAAAATAAATTAGTTCTAAATTCTTATCCACATGTAACTTTCCGGTCTTATCCCGGGGAACCCATCAGATCCTCTCACATTTAAATTCAATTTCACTTCTTCTGTTATATTTCTGTTTCCAGTCACAAAAGGAAACACACATTTTCATTATTTTTATTCATCCCTTTGCTTACCTTGCTATTTCCATTTTAGCACACTCCTGTATACACTACCATTTGCTCATTGCCAGCTAAACTCAAGTCACCAAATAATTTATTATTCACTTAATGTGGGACTGCGGAGGAAAGAAAAAGTTTTTAGGAAAAAAAAAAACACCTGGATATGCAAAGGAGACTATGTAATGTTTATATAGAAAGTGACAAGACTGGTGGCAGGCATTGTGCCACCCTCATGAGTAGTTGTGCGTTTGAATACAGAACATGAAAATTTACATCCACATAGATAGAAATGTATAGACTCCAAAGTATTAGCCAAAATGAGAATTTCAGACGAATCACAAGATAGGTACACATTATCTGTGTGGAATATAGAATGCATTTTTAAAATAAGATTTTTTCAAAATGGTGGCAAGGTGGCACTCAGCATTGTACTGTTTCATACTGTAGCTGGTATCCTTGAATTGGCCTGGTATGACAGAGTACAGGTAGGTAGTTGAAGGTGCTCTATGCCTTACATTCCAAATGTTGCCAGGAGGAGTCTGTCTCTGGTTCTCTGTGACCTTACATTGAAATAAGCTACTTCATATAGTGTACAGTATGTTTGATTATTTTTTCTATAAGCTGGTTATGAGATGACAGTTAACCTGCATTAGGTTATCCACCATGATTTTCCTGCATTTATTTTCAACTCTGTCCTCACAAGCCTTCCTGGGCCTGCTGCAGAGAAGCATCACCATTTGTTTTTGATAAAGTTCAGTGTTCGGCTTACATCAATCACTATGATTATTTGATGGTCAGTGAGGCGAATGTTTGACTCATCAAATCACAGAACCTTCTTCAAGATGACTTTGGAGTCTCCTATAAACCTATGACTGCTAAAGCACCTGGTAAGCAGTAGATATCTGCACAGTTTCTCCAGTCTCAACCACTGCAGCTTGTAACTCCTTCCGAGTTATCTTAGATCTTTTGTTGGCCTCCCCCAGTTGTCTTCTTGCATGTTCACTTACTTGTTGTGGAATGCCTGCTCTAGCAGATTTACAGCTATGCAATACTCTTTCTATTTCTTAATGATTGACTTAATTGATTTGATTGACTCCAAGAGACATTCAGTGACTTGGATATTTCTTTGTCTCCATCCCCTAACTTGTGCTTTTCAATCTACCGTACTTTTCACAGAGTGGCCTGAACTGCTCCTTCTCTCTTCATTGTGTAGGTTTTGCCAACTTACTGACTAACTACAAGGTGGACATTCCAGGTAAGGCGTCTTTATACAACAATCAATTGAAACCCCAGACACTTGATCCCCATTGAACTCATTCTCTGACTTCTAAAAACAATTGGCAGCACCAGTGATGATTTAGGTGTGTCCTACTAAAGGGAATGATAACTTATGTGATCAATTATTTATGAATTAATTTAGATCGCTTTGACATTAAAGAGAATGTTTCTGTTGATAAATGTCAAAAAAAGTCAAGTTAAATCCATTGTGATTCAATGTAGCATAACAAAAATTGTGACAATTTCCAAGCTGATCAATACATTTATTAGGCATCGTACATGCAGGCATAAGGCAGAAAGCTATTTGCTCATCAAATTTTAAAGAGCCAAACTGTCACTGGACAGTTCTCAATCAGTTTCATGAAAATTTCTTTGTTGTATTCATCCATCCCACTATATCCTAACTACAGGGTCACAGGGGTCTGCTGGAGCCAATCCCAGGGTGCAAGGCAGGAAACAAACCCTGGCAAGGGTGCCAGTCCACCGCAGGGTCGCACACACACACACCAAGCACACACTAGGGACAATTTAGAATTGTCAATGCACCTAATCTACATGTCTTTGGACTGTGGGAGGAAACCGGAGTACCCGGAGGAAACCCACGCAGACATGGGGAGAACATGCAAACTCCTAACTGCGAGGCAGCAGCGCTACCCATTGCGCCACCATGCCGCCCTTGTTTTATTCACTGTCTCACAATTTTATTATTTAAGTATACGCCTTAACTTTAACCAATGTTTAAAACAAGTTCCCTGACATTTAAATTGAATAGACACACATGTCCAATAATACAGACTATGTTTTTCCGACAATGTCTGCAACAGATTAAGGTGCTAATAACATCATGACATGACACACAGAAGAACACATTTTCTACAAAAAGAGTAACATAAAATGGCTTCTTATCAAATAATAAGAAGGTTGTGAAAAATGGCAGTTTTCAAGTATTACTAAAATCTAACCTTTATATACATTAAAGCAGTATCTAGACCTGATGCTGCTGAGATGATTATTTGTGAACGCAAGTTATGGCCACTTCCAGTCCTAGTAATGTCCCCCTGCAATGCTGTCAGGGAAATAGTGATTTTTGAAAAGGAATTCATATATCGTGTACCATAAGTGGGAATAAAAGTCGCTGTGTGTAGGTGGGTACAAAGTTGGCTCAAACACAGGAAGCAAAGGGGTCATGGTCAGGAGACCTTTTCGAGAATTAGATGATGTTAAAAGTGGGGTCCCACAGGGAGCAGTGCTGGGGCTGCTGCTGTTTTCAATACACAAGAATATGACCGATAAGCTGGTTAAGTTTGCAGATGATGCAGAATCAGCTGAGTTGTTACAGAGGGATTTGGAGAGCACACAAGATTGGGCAGATTTGTGGCAGATGAAATTTAATGTCAGGAAATATAAAGCATTAAAATGTAAGTAGGATGTAAAAATAGTAGATCTGAATACACAATGGGAGATCTGAAACTACAAAGCACATCTTATGAGAAAGACCTGAGAACTTAGCTCTATCTACAGTACAGTAAGACAGTGTACAGAAGCAATTAACAAGGCAGATATGAAGTTATCATGTGTGGAGTAGGGATGTATAGTGTACTGGAAATGTACTGAAAAACCAAAATTTAAAACTGTATGAAACCAGCATTTCGAGATGTTTGGTACTGGAAGTAAACGATAGCTTTCTTATGAACCAGTCCCTTTGACATTCACTTTTACAGTTGTGGAGAAATGTCCATTTCGTAGACTACATGTTTTGACACAAGGGGTTCCCCCAATGCTATCAAGAGGGAAGCAATATAAAAGGTGCAAAAGGGAGGGAAGCAATTGTGCACCACACCAGGGAGGTTGAAGTACGATTGGGTTTATTTACTTCAGAAAGCGCCTTGAGCATGGGAAAAGTGTTATACAAGTAAAATGTATTGTAATCATTATTAATGTTATTACTAGGGGGTTCACCCCCTGCTCGCTCCACCCCCATGCCCGAACTATGAGCCAGCCACTTTGCGTCTCTGCTGTTTGCGTTGTGAAGAGAGAGGTTGAACGCACCCCAAGGAGATGTGGTTGCTCCTCCGAAACCCCCTCTTAAACGGTGATACAATGGAAAACAAATACAATTTTTATTTACCTCCTCTTTGCTCGATCAGCTGCTGGAAGCTGCTGCTGCATTGCCACATGATCCGCATCTCGCATGGCGCTCTGAACATTTAAAAGTCTGTACAGCAGCTGTCCTACTCTTTGTCTTTTACTTCCGCCCCCAGGTGTGGTTAAATCTCTTGCACTCTTGGTTAAGTCTCGTCTCGCAAGACGTGAGTTCTTGATATTTTCTAGTTTATAATTTAAAAATGGAATAAGAATATAAAAATCTTACAACATCGCATAAAAGTTCGATAAATTCTGAAAAGAATGATAGCAAACATATATATGTAGGTTTTAAAACAATCTCGATTTAAAGCGTGACAAAAAAGTGACATAAAAACGACACATAAAATCATTGCACTTTTAGGCTTAGGATTTTATATATATAGAGTAGATTATTATTTTGGTACCAACACTAAAGTCCAAATTTTCTAGAAGTACTGAAGTCAGAATTTTAGTACATATCCAACATTGGTATGGAGTACAAATCAAAGGAGGTAATTAATGCCCTAGTGATGCCACACCTGGGACCTCATGTATAAACGGTGCGTACGCACAGAAATGATGCGTAAGAACTTTTCCACGTTCAAATCGCGATGTATAAAACCTACACTTGTTGTAAAGCCACGCACTTTTCCACGGTACCTAATACCATGTCGTACGCAAGTTCTCCGCTCGGATTTGCAGACTGGCGGCACCCAGCGTCAAAGCAGTGCTACTGTTACCTTGTGGTTTATCTTTATTTCTTTGAGCCACATTCCTGCCGCGGCTTTATAAATACACTGAAACTAACCGCATATTGTTTATTAGTGTAATGCATCTGATTTTAATTAACTTGTAACAATATAATGGTCCAGGGAACAGCCATAGTATTCCAAATACCATAACTGCTTTAGCGTTATTACTCTCACTGCACCTGTTTTTTCTTATTTCAGCTGCTTCCGTTAAGGTTTGCCACAGCGGATCATCTTTTTCCATATTACTCTCACTGCACCACTCAGAGTATTTATATCACTGTATCTGAGTGGGGAATCACAGCAGCAGCTGATCATAAAGAGAAATATATCGGTATACAGCATCAAGCCCACCCTGCCTCAGCCACGGCAAAATGTTTCAAAGCCTTTCCTGTACGGACCTCGCGGTTCAGAAACAGACAATCAGTCCATAATGCAAACACATGTTACAAAGTTTTTTTTATTGATACAAAGAAAAATAGACGCATGGAATGAATTACCATGTAGTGGGACTTTAGGGACACTCAGATCTTGACTTGATGTTATTTTAGACAATCTCATTGAGAAGGATGGACAAGCTTGTTGGGCTGACTGGCCTGTTCTCATCACAATTATTAAGAGGTTCTAATGTGAGCCGACTGACTGGGTGTGTTTGCCATTCAACATATTAAATGTACAATATTGAATTACAAAGATTACAACAGAGTACACAAAACATCAGTAATTAGCAAACCAAGTGCTAAAGTATCCTACCCTATGATTCTTTTCATCGTTATTTATAGACAGATATGAACTGCAATGCAATGTTAAAAAAAATGTGAAAATCATGCTATGAGCCCAATCTTAGTAATAAAAAAATGAAAGAAATAAAAATGCAGTCATTAAAGTAGCCAGTCATGTCCTATACTGTAAATACATAAGTGGCCAGCGGCTCCAGGCTTCTTCAAGTTCATGCTCATAATCTTCGCTGTCCTTGCAGAGTCACTACTAACCAAAGAAATAAATCAGTGACAGTCTCTTCCAAATAAAAATAGAAATCCATTTGTACAAATAGTCTTTCAGGGTTCACTTTGTGCTTTTACTTTATACATATTTTAGATTATAATTTTCTCCCGTCAGTCAAACGTGGACACTTTTCTAGCATGAGCCCATTGTTATCAGTGGTATTTGACATCATTATTATACGATTTCATTAACTTCGGTGTACTGTTTATGTATGTATGCTGGCTTCTACTAATCCACAAATGCATACACAGAAAACATTAACAACAGCTGGCACCGCCTGCATCTTGCAAGCTCTGAATTAATATCTGAGCTCCCCTTTGACATAAAACCAATGATGAATCCCTTGTGAGTCATTCAAGCCAAGCTAATAAATTGTAAAATGCAGTTTCTAAGCAGGCGCTCCTATTCGAGGAGGAATTAAATTGATGGAGATTCGACGGTTCACGATTTTGTTTAAAGGAGGTAGCGAGGGCTTTAGCTAGTGATGTGGCAAATTCATTGCCAGAGATGATGTAACAAAACCGTCCGCTGACAGACAAACCAAAGGCAATGACCCTCATATGCACTGTAATATGAATTCAGGGTACCAGTAATGGCCAGCATAACAAGAGTTTTACAAGGCAATGAATAAAAGAGATTCAAAAACTGCTAAAGTGGAGTTCACTAAAAGCTGATGGTTAAGGAGACAAAAATTTGTCTTAATAGTAAAATTATTTTTTCGAACCATCATGGCAAATACAGAGTATACTTTTTTGTTAAAAATTCTAAGGGACACCAGCATCATTATAATGTGAGCTCAAACTCCCATAATCCATCCTGTGCAACTAACAAAGTTTCAACAAGAGTTAAATGGTCTTTCAACAGAAAAGACAAAATGAAAGTGAGAACAAATCTGAAAGAAGTGTGTGCCTTTAAGACACTGTGACATGGCACTTAAAACAAATAATGACATAACTCAGAAGAAATAAATCAGCTCAGTTGCTAGCGGCATTAAAAACTTGAATAGGTGTCCACAATGGGATGGATAAAATTCTTAATTCTGCTTTCTGTTGTTTTCCAGTACTCAGACCCCTTCACTTTCTGAACACGTTACTCTGTTGTAGATGTAATTTTAAATAGATGCATTTGACATTTTTGCCCATCAATCTATGTTCAATAACCGGATTGAGACATTAAAAGCTTCCGGGTCAGGAGGACACAACCGCCCTGGAGCAGGAGAGGACCACGGGTAAGGAGGAGAGTCATTCCAACTTTTTGGGACCCGTGGCCACTGCTAGGGGGTGCCTTAAGCCTCCTAGAACCCGGAAGAACTTTACTTCCGCCACACTTGGCAAGATGGCGGAGGAACCTGCCAGGGACGCCCGGACTGCTTCCAGGGCAAAGGGCAGCACTTCCTGGTGTGGCAGAAGATCGTCACCAGCCACCTGGAGCACATCCGGGCGGGAATAAAAGACGCCGCCTCCTTATACTCGAGGAGCTAGAGTCGGGAGTGGGAGCTGGATGAAGCTCCCCTGGAGGAGATAGGCGGCCAAGGACTGAGAGAAAGAAGCCCATAGAGAGGTGATTATTGCTTTCTGCATTGTGTACTGTGTTTTGGACTTTATTTTCTGTATTTGGAGATGAATAATAAACGTGTGACTTTTATAAAGATGTGGTCTCTGACTGGTGGTGTCCGGGCAAGTCTCACAACACTTAATCCAGTACATTGCAGAAGCCTTTTTGGCCACCATAGCAGCCAAACTCTACAGCTTGGCACACCGAGAATAGGGCAGTTTATCCCATTCGTCCTGGTAGATCCTCTCAGGCCCAATTAGATTTAATGGAAAGCTTCTGTAAACTGACATCCTGGTGTCTCTCCACACCTGTTCTATTGGCTGAGCCACTCAACGACACTCACAGACTTGCCCCAAAGTCACCAGATTTGACTTAGCTCTATACTAATGTGCTAAAAGGTTAACCATTGATTCAGTCTGAAGTACCCTAAACTCCGGAGCAGATCTTCTTCAATGAACTTTCTCTATGTGACTACATTCATTCATCCTTCCATCAATTCTAACCCATTGCATGATGCTGCCACCACCATGCTTCACCGTAGGGATGGCATCAGGCAGGTGATGGGCAGAGCATAACTCTTCACTGGACGCAGTGCTAGGAGTTCTGCCCAAAGAGTTAAATTTTTGTCTCATGAGATTTTTTTTCCCCTCTTGCTCTCAGAGTGCTTTTAATGTCATTTGGGAAACTCCTAGTGGCCTGTTATATGCCATTTACTCAAGAGATGCTGAGATGGATTTCTGAGGCTCTATTAAAATGACCATTAGGTTCTTGTTCAGTCTCCATGACCATTTCCTTTCTTTTTCGCTGGTTCGCGGATTTCTGTGGACACTGGGTCTTTTAATTTATGCTACATGCTTCCTCAGTTTGTTTTCCCAGTTGATTTCATACAAGGGACGCTATTGGCGGATGGCTTAGAAGCTACCCAATCAGAGCATGTATTACATATTACCTAAAACTCCTCAATGATATGCTTCCCGCGCAGTGCTTGATTGTTTGCTTTTCTCTCCCTTTCTCACCCTCTCTGACATTCTCTGCGCGTGACAGAGGGGGTGTGAGCAGAGGGGCTGTTTGCCTAGAGGATACGGATGCTCCTCTACAAAATACTGCTTTATTGCAGTGCTTCGGCATACTTAAAAGCACGTATTGATTTTTTGATTGTTTGCTTTTCTTAGCGAGCACTCTCTCTGACATTCTCTGCTCCTGACGGCGCTCCTTTGAAGAGAAGATATGTTTGCATTCTTTTAATTGTGAGAAAGAACTGTCATCTCTGTCTTGTCATGGAGCACAGTTTAAACTTTTGACTAAAGGGTGTTATTTCATGTCTAGAGGGCTCTAATAATGTTAACAGTGTGGGAGAGTTTATAAGGGCTTAAAATATATAAAAATAACCATACAAACATATGGTTTCTACTTCGCGGATTTTCACCTATCTTTTCTGAAACGCAACCCCCGTGGTCGAGGAGGGATTACTGTATTATTTTCCCATGCAATTCCAGACACCTCACTTCCATATAAGCAGACTTCAGCTGTGAAAAATTTGTGTCTGATTTCAGCTGCCTCGGTGGGATATGGAATAGCAGAACACCTTCCTGCATCTAATTTACACATTTGCAAAATGAAGGTGATATCAGTGCACAATTAACGCAGTAATGAGGAGGTGCAAGTAAGTGTAATATTTCCACAGGCTTCAGGTATTCTAATCTTAAACCTTAAACCGCTGAAACTGGCTATAGTCGGTTCCTAATGCAATTTTCCAACACGCCAGAGCCGAATATATTCGGCAACGTACATTCATTTAACAACGCAACTGGCTATATTTGGTTCCCAGTGCAATTTACAAGCATGCCGGAGCTGAGGAGTTAGTACCGTACATTCATCGAGTAGCCAGCTCATGACCACTGCTGCCTGTATCACTGCAGCATCACTGTCACTGGGATTCAGTACAAGTACATTCACACAGTGATTTACAATGGGCAAAGTAAGTACGGCCAAGTCACTTAATCCACATGACTTCCTTCAGTACAGTGAGGAAAAGCAGAGTGCCCAGTGGAAAACCCATGGCAGTTTGTTGCTTCTGGATTCAAGAGAAGAACTGTGAGACTGTTAGGCAACAGCACCCACTGCTGGACTACTGTGCCATTCACTTGCTAATGAATGTATATACAATTTAGACCGCTATACAGTATAGCATTTATGTAACTGCAGTAAGGTGATTCAAGATTCAAGTAGTCTAGGTCAAAGGGAAGTTTCTCAATTTCATCCAATGTTTTAACTCTTTGAGGGCTGAATATTTTTTCCAAAAAACAGTTTCTGAAAAGCAATGGTTTCACACAGAAATCAACATAAAACGTCTGTTGCTGCATGCTGTCCCTGGCAGTTTGCCAAGAATGTGCAGCAGGCTTGCTGCCAGGCTGTCTTCACTGGTCACTGTAAATTGCAATTTGGTTTCTACCTCTTATCATTATTAAGTGGCAGTCCTCCTGGCGAACACTGCCGTAGGCATGTCAGCTGCATGAACCTGTGCAGCACCACAATTAGCTGGGGACCAGTCCGCTGAAGCTGGGACCTCACATTCGTTTTCGATCACTTGTATCAAAATCGGAGTCCGAAAAGTCATAGTCCAGTTAAAATAGAATAGGCAAAACTTTGTCCGCAGAGTATTTTGCTTTATGCGTTCGCTTTGATCTCTCGCCATTATGTCAGTGCCATTTTTGCCGTTGTTTGTGCCTTACTACTCACACGAGCACAGGGAATCAATCAAACCAATGAAGCTAACTTTCCTTCTTGCAACGAGAGTCCAACTAAAACATAAAAGTTGGTTTTGTCAGAGTTTACAGTTGATTACCATCGTCAATTCCTCCTTTGACAAAAGTCGACATCAGCCCTGAAAGAGTTAAATATCAATTATTTTAAAAATTATTGCACAGATGCTTGATATTTTTGATGATCCTTGACGCTGTCAGACATGTGAGAGTATGAGGAGTCTTCAGGGCTCTTTATCAAAGAGTAATGCCGCTCTGATACATGAGGTGGCACTGTCACTGATGTCCTCTCTTCTTTTAACCTCTTCGGCCTCATGCACAATAAAGGATCCCACAATGTCAGAGTCTGCATTCTTTCTTATACCCATGTCTGCGCAAGCAAGATCTTCACCACCAGAAGCACCAACTGAAGAAGTCATAACAATATTCTTTTGTTGTTTTCTTCTTCCTTTGACCTGGCTGGCCAACCATTAAATGACGTTTGCTGTAAGATGCCCTGATACTATATCTGTCAATGTTTAGTCATTTACAATGTATATACATAAAACTGTAATTATGACAGGCTACTCTTACATCTGTCTCTGTTATCATATTGCAAAAAACAGCTTGTCGGAATTTTAATGATATTTACAGAACATTTATACCCAGAGCATAAGCCACTAAATTCTTGAATGAAAATGATTCCTGTAAATTCACAGAAGCTCAATATAAACCACAAACTGGCAAGCACTTGATAAGTGGACTGAGATTTCTGTATTAAAAAATAACAATTCATCACCTGAAAATAGCATAAATATGGCAAGAAATAAAAAGAGGCCATTGGGAGGGGGAGCTGTGTATTAGCTTAAAAACTAAAGAACTAAAGTAGTGATAATCCTGTTGTGCAGTTTGAGCCTCCCTAAAAATTCATATTGATTTAATAAAGGGAAAATCGCTAATAATCCTCCTAATTCCCATAATACCATCCAATAAACGATTCTGGATCAAATACAACCAGTTACTTGTCAGTGTCACACTTGCCATGTTATTAATAAATAGTAATAAATAGGGCCAGACTTTAAGAATAGCAGAGAAAAATGTAAAGTCAAACCGTATCTCACATGCCCAACTTTAAGTGGCATGCTTGTAGGTCAGCAGCAGCAGGGAACCGATTATTTGTTCTCAAAACATGACTAATAACATTGCCTACTAGAAAACACTGCCCATGCAAAAGTTTCTTGGTACACTATGTACAGTATATTATACAACTTAAATTAGTTTCACATTCTCTGAAAATGTAAATGATATTGCATATTTATATAATGAAAGTTAAAATATCAAAATGTCTGCCATTAAAAAAGATCTTTAAAAATTATTAAATTCTACATAGTATTTTTTTTATTTTGTTAAAGTAGTTTGTGGGAAGAATAAGCTAATAAGTATACATACATAAGTATGCAAGTAGTTAGTAGATACGTATATACATAACCAAAAAACATAAATATCTTAATAAGGCATATAGAATCAGACAACAATAGATACTGATAGAGAAAATTCTGCATATATAATACACCATGAAAAAATCTTTGCAGTATATACCTATAAAGTACGGTGTTGGGTTTAAGTTGTTATATTTAAGGTCAGGATTCCTTCCCCATTTATCTGAATCCTGGCTGTGCCGGGCAGTTTGGTTTGTACAAAATATTAATATGAGATAGATAGATAGATAGATATTATTTTATCTGTCCCAATTAGGTAATGTGTCTTTTTATAGAAACTCAATAAATAATAAATATTAGTATATTATGACAAATAATAGCTCCCTTCTCAAATATACACCAGAATGAATAAAGATAAAAAAGAAAACTTCCAGCTTGGCAGTTACAGTCCCAGTAAGACATTATGCAGGTGTATTGTCTTTAGCATGAAGAGACCCAGTCGAGTTTCTTGACACACGTCTGCTAAATTATTTGTTGGCTGAAATTCAATGCGTGTATGCAGCATTGTTCATAAAGACCACTTTGCTACGACCTACAGACGGTCCAGAGTGTGTCCCATAAGTGACCCTGCCTTCTTAATCAACTTGTTGCCCCATTTTGTTTCTTGACACACTTCTGCTGAACAACTAGATGGCTGAAAGACCTCAGTGTTAGTGTGTCAGAGGGAGGGTGTGCAGCATTGTTCAAAATGGTACTCAGTTTGTTGTGGCGTTCCTGGCCAGGATGCCTCTACACTAGAAGGACTGGGGAAAGAATGTATCCAGAGCATTGCCTCCCCCAGAGTACCAGGTGTCTGCCTTCCTGGTTTGCAGCAGTGCCTCGGATTCCCACAGGGCTCCATGGGAGTTGGAGTTTGCCAAAGCCCTGTTGGGTTTCTTGGGGTGCTGTAGCTACTGTTGAGCCCTGTGTGGCAGCCCTTCCGCTACACCAGGCTAAGCTGCTGGAAGAAGGATGTTGGACACCTGGAGCGCTTCCGGGTGTCATGTAAAAGGAGCCAGCTGCCACTACTCCAGGAGTTGGGAGGAGGTAGACAAAGTTTACTGGAGGAGGAGTGGAGGCGAAGACAGAGAGAAAAGAAAGGAAGAAGTAAATTGTGTTTTGTGCAGTGCTTGTGCTTGGACTGCGCCGTACAGTTGGGAGACGGTGAAAGGTGTTTCCTTTGTAGAAAAAAAAATAAATAAATAAAAGCATGTGTGCTGAACTTGTGTCCTGCGCCTGTCTGTGTTGGGTTTGGGTGGCAGACGTGCCCTCTGCAGACCACTAACCTATAGTTGGTCCTGAGTTCCTCCCATAATTGAGCCTGTCCTTAATATTAGCTTGTCATTTCAGCGGGCTTCACTGGAAGTGATTTTACCAGTACACCAGAGCGTAGAAAACTGCACTTGCCATCACAGAGTTATAGAAGATGTGAAGTTTGTCACTTCCCACATTATAAGAATACAATCTTCTGAGGAAAAAGAGCCTGCTCCGCCTTTTTTTGTATAGTTTCTCTGTGTTGTGAGACTAATCCAACCTGTCACTGACGTGGACCCCCGGGGACTTGCAGGAGTTCCACTCCCTGAATATTGTGTCAAGAAACACTACGGGGGCTCCTTTATATTAATGGCAATACGTCTGCATAATGCATCACTGGAACTGGGACAGCCAAGTCAGAAGTGTTCTTTTCTTTCTTTTTAAAATGTTATTCCTTTTAAGTTATTCTGGTGTGTGTTCAGACCATAGTGTGTGTACAGTATATATATTTATTTATCTATCTATCTATGTATTTATTTAAAGAGCTTCTGTAAAAATACAAATCTCACCCTGGGCACAAATTAAAGGTCTATCTATCTATCTATCTATCTATCTATCTATCTATCTATCTATCTATCTATCTATCTATCTATCTATCTATCTATCTATCTATCTATCTATCAAATAGTGCCTTTACTATCTATCTATCTATCTATCTATCTATCTATCTATCTATCTATCTATCTATCTATCTATCTATCACAACACAAGTTAACACAAACGTCTTCAAATTTATTATTGTAACTTAATTTCAATTATACTGCATTAAAGGTATCAGCATTTAAGCAGACAGCACCTAAAGTATTAAGTATTTTTAATAATGGCAAAGGTCTTTGATCAGTTCATTACTTGCCTGAATCAACTGCCAGGCTTTCAAAACATAAGACCAGTGTCTATAGAGGCTGCAGGTGCAAACTAACAACAAGCAAACTAAGGAACATCAAGATCCAGAAGCATTTCATGTATGTACGTCACGTACGTATGTGTTTGTGTAATTTTGATGTCAGAAAAGATGAATGTGGGAGCAAAAATAATGTGTAGCTCAAAGGAGGCTACACGTGTAGAAGACCGCTGATCACAATGCCGATCGGTGATGATCGATGGTTAGCAGCCCTATTTCACTCAGAAAAGCCAGAAACACATGCATTATGCAAAATTCAATCCACCTGACATTTTACAGCCTGCTGCCTCAGCATTATGCAGTTTTACAGAAAGCTCTAACCTACTCAAAAAATTAGGGGTATGGTTGTGATTCTTATGAAGTATACAAATGCATGAACTTTGATAGTAGAAACTGATTTTTATAATCTACACTAAAAATACCATTGTTTAAATTATTTTCTATGTAATCATTTTAGAAGAACCTACGTATAATTACAAATTCTATGAACACTCAGCCATTATAGTGTACTTTAAAAATTCAATATTTTAATCTCTAGAAACTCTTGGTGTTTGTTCTGATTATAATAATGAATAGCCTTTCTTTTCTCTTGGCTTATATTTTGCGTCTGTTGGCAAATATTTTATACATTCCTGCTGCCGGCGAATTTCCCTCTGGGATGATAAAGTCTACCTTCTAACCTAATTGTTTTTAATAAATTAATGACTCGACTAGGCTATCTGAAGCAAAAGTAATTCAGTTCAGTTTAGCCCTCTTCACCCTTTCCATTCCTCATGGACTCTCCAGCTTCTCCCAAGAAACACGACTCTTTACTAATGAATTATTGACTTTGACAGCATACAGTATCCCATTTCTTCTGGTATGAGACTTGGTGTCATACTCAACACTACAGATGATTTTGTATCTCTGATCTCAGGCCATGCACATGGCATTTAACCCTGGGCTGTCTTAACACATGGGTATGCTGGGCAGTTGACAGGAGGCCCCACGAGCATAGAGGCCCCATGCTAATCTATGTATGTTGTGACTTGCTGTCAATAAATAAATACTATTCCATACTAAACTATAAATATTTGTTATTGTGTTACAAGTGGACATTGGCATTCGCCTCTGACTTAGTATCACGGTCACCTCTGCAACCTCAAGTACATGTATGTGTTCGGATCTCATGCATAACGTAAAAGCGTATATGTTAACATCACTTCAACTCAATTCTCTGCAAAGAAATTTCGCAAATGTTTGTGTGGAACACTTGATTAATAATAAATAATTCATATTCATTTCATACTGTGCCATCTCTGTCTGTATGGTTTACCAATTGAGTATCATTTACTATATGTTGAAATTTTTGTGTTTTTCAAGGCTCATGTTATATTATGATGATTAATCTTTGCTATACAGCATGTTTTTTTAATGTTTAAACACTGATTTTGCTGTAAGTACCAATACAATAAATATATGTTTAATTTTATCAACCATTTACATTTTTATTGCTGTGAGTGGTTGTGTAGGTACGGGCCCCAGTATACTGCTAATACTGATGCTCTGTGTAAGAAAGGTCACCGTCGACTGTACTTTCTTAGAAGGTTGGCGTCCTTCAACATCTACAATAAGATGCTGCCGATGTTCTACCAGACGGTTGTTGTCATCTCCAGGCAGAGGAGTAGCTTCAGTGACAGACTTTTGTCACTGTCCTGCTCCACAGACTGAGGAGATCCTTCCTCCCCCACACTATGCGACTCTTCAATTCCACCCGGGGGAGTAAATGTTAACATTATTCAAAGTTATTGTCTGTTTTTACATATATTTTTATTACTATTTTATTTAATATTGTTTTTTTGTATCAATATACTGCTGCTTTATTATGTGAATTTCCCCTTGGGATTAATAAAGTATCTATCTATCTATCTATCTATCTATCTATCTATCTATCTATCTATCTATCTATCTATCTATCTATCTATCTATCTATCTATCTATCTATCTATCTATCTATCTATCTATCTATCTATCTATCTATCTATCTATCTATCTATCTATCTATCTATCTATCTATCGAACCAGACAACAATAGATACTGTTAGAGAAAATTCTGCATATATAATACACCATGTAAAAATCTTTGCAGTTTATACCTATAAAGTACGGTGTTGGGTTTAAGTTGTTATATTTAAGCCAGGGTTCCATCACCATTTATTTTAACCCTGGCTGTGTTAATTTTATCAACCATTTACATTTTTATTGCTGTGAGTGGTTGTGTAGGTAAGGGCCCCAGTATACTGCTTTGCCTATAATGCTGTTAAGATGGCCCTGGTCCAGCCCCTGTCTTTTTGTGTAATTTCAACTCAAAACAAGTACCATCAAAGAAATAATGGAGGTCTGTACTTAATGATAATTTGTGGTCCTGTTTGTGCTTCATAAGTGAACTCTGAAATCTTACTCTGGTATGGTGGAATAAAAAAATGCATGCAATCTGCAAGCAAAAGTCACACCACCTTGTATTTCTGAATGACATCATGCAGTTTTCACGACACATACACCCTTTGACGCTGCACATGGAAAGCTCAAAAGCATTGAAAAGAAAGAAAAATGAAAAAGACACCAAATCATCACCCTTTTAAGTTCAATCAGTCCTAATAAAAAATAAACTGCAGGTTTGGGGAAAGAAACACAACACGGTGTTAGGATTTCTTGCTTCTCTTCTGTTTAGTGTTTTGTCATTAATTCTTGCTTTGGTGACTTGGTTAATTTTATTTCCTGCGGTTTTTGAACTCCCACCTGTCCCCTGGCCACCTTCTAGTCTGTTCCACGTCAGCCTTGATTCAACTCCTAGTATCCTCCATCATACTTGATATGTTACTCTGACCGCCTTTTCCATACCGCTGTTCCTCACACCTATGACAGGTCCAGTGTGAATAGCCATTTTGCCTTTCCTTATCCTATCACAAGTGTGCCAGACCAGGATCAACCAGCAACCATGTTTAGCTTAACTTAGGTAGACTTTATTATCTCGGAGGAAAACTTGTTTGCAGCAGGCAAGTCCAAAACATAAGACATCATTACACAGATTCAAGAAAATAAGCAAAGACACAAGTGACAGCTAGTGTTATCATAAATACTGTCACACACGTGTGCATGGGAGGCAGCTAAAGGGCCCGAATGAGGGTAATTCCATGCCAGATCAGGGGGTGGCACAGTGTATCAATCCTTTCTCTCTTTCCCTTGCAGAACGATTACGGGAAATTCTGCCTGCTCCCAATGATGTCACTTCCAGTATCAGGCCCTTATGATGTCACTTCTAATTGTTGCCCTGATGACCGCACTTCCAGGCAGCACGGTGGCGCAGTGGTAGTGCTGCTGCCTCACAGTTAGGAGACCGGGGTTCACTTCCCGGGTCCTCCCTGCGTGGAGTTTGCATGTTCTCCCCATGTCTGCATGGGTTTCCTTCCACAGTTCAAAGACATGCAGGTTAGGTGCATTGGTGATCCTAAATTGTGTGTGTGTGTGCCCTGTGGTGGGCTGTCACCCTGTGTTGGTTGGGATTGGCTCCAGCAGACCCCTGTGACCCTATGTTAGGATATAGTGGGATGGATAATGACTGACTGACTGACCTCACTTCTGGTTTTCAGGCCCCGATGACCTCACTTCTGGTTCTCAGGCTCTGATGACCTCACTTCCTCTACTCTCCTTTAAAACCACCATCTTTGCATCAAGAAGTCAGTTCTCTTTTGGACTCAAATCTGCACACATATGTACTCATTATTCAAAAATTTTGCAGAAAAAATTATATGGGTGGCTGCCCCAAACCTTTTTTGCGAATCTTTTGTCTCATCTTTGACAATACACACATTCAAGATTAGTGCAAAGAAGAATAATTACCTTGAATAGTATACAAAATTATAATTCACAGTTCACCTGGATCCCTGCAAGTACCCAAATTCAAGGTGTATGTAGTACTAAAAATTAAAGAGTTCTTAAATCTGTTGCTGCTGTTTACCTTCAGGAACCTAAATCTCAACTTCTAAAATTCTAGAAAAAGAAGATGGCTGCTGTCTGATCGAATTTTAGTCAGCTTCCTTTCTAACCTATTAGTGAAACAGCTTATAATGTTGTTAAGACATTCCTGTTAAGTGGTTTATATTCTTAATGATGAGGGTGCCAAACCAACACACAAAAGCAAACAAAGGAACAGATTCAATAAAAGACTTTATGCCATTATGGTTTTGCCAACTTTCGTTGCATAATCGTGTTTTCCTTATTTAGAATGCAAGGCTCTGTTGTTAGGATTTGGTTCCAGGACGTCACATGTGATGTTTTAAAAAGCTGACATCATACTGTATCTACCTAATTATCCAAGATCTAGATTTGTGAAAAAAAACACCAACAAAACCTTTACATCATTTTGTATTGTTAGTTTTTGAAATTTACTGGTTATGATGATTTTTATGCCCTATGATAATGATTTACATCCCGTGTTTCTTGGCTCTGGTTACATGGCCCCATTTTGGTTTACAACTTACCTCTCTGTTTTCTAACCTATGCTTCTGGGACACCCACATAACACCTGGCTGTGGCAGACAGAGGGTCATTTCCGAAGGGTGGGATTGGACCGCGTGTCTGCCTGGGTGGTTGCCAACCAGAATCCTGAGCTGTTTCGTTGTGTGGTGGCTGCGGCATCGAGCTGTAGCAGTGCATGTTCTCCAACCTGACCTGACCTTCTGGCTACACATCCTTATTATTTCATTTTTGTCTTCCCCGCGTAATTTCTGACTTCCCTGTTCCATCCCCTGATTTCATTTTTCTCGTAAAACTTTGCCTATTCATATTACTTGCTCTGCCTGTCTGTTTTTGAGCCATCGTTTTAGATTACAGATTTACACAAATTTATTTTATACTTGGCAAGTCTTGGCTCCTCCGCTCAGGTCTGTTTATCTCAGTTTACACTTTCGATTCAGCATCCACTGTCTGTAGATCCTGTCGTGGACAAGGCAGAAGCTTCTAACTATTGAATGTAAGTCTCCAGCTTGCAGTGCTGCAAGCTGCCATGTGCCCTGATGAAAGGAACTGACAGGCAGCCTCTGCCTTTATCTTATCTACAAATCCCAGGGACCTCATTTCACTAAACCTTGTCTCTTAACTGGGGATTGTGAAGCACTCTCTCTGCTTATCCTTTTATAATCTAGCTTTACCTTGGAAACACAGCTCAGTGATGTGTCCTTTTTAAACTACCCTTACACAACACTACCCTCTTTCCGTAATTGATGAAATTTTCAAAAAAAAAAATGAAAAATGGTTAATAAATTGTACAGCAATTACCCTTCATTGGATGAAGTAGTGCATGGACAAGCTTCCTGTTTTTTTTTTTTTGTTTGTTTGTTTTATTCAGTCCTTAAACTGCAAGAATTCTCCATAGCCTCCAGCAAGTTTGAACTCTCATGGATGGTTTATGCTGACAGCCTCTGTTCTCATTCCTGGCTGGAATGACACCATCCCCTTTACGATGGTTCACACTTAAAACTTAGAACAAGCTGTATCACTTAGTTATTTTCAGTTTTTCTCTTGGTAGCTGAAACAGATAGAACTGCAAATTGAACCATTTTATTATTATTACCACGCTTATTTAAACTTCACCTGTTTATTGTCTGGTACAAATCTCGTAATCGATATTTAAACCTCTTTCTATTGTCCAAATGACTGAAGAAAAGTTCAAGATTTCACCAATAGATGGCGCTAGTTACGTATAGAAATATTAAAGGAAGTATTCAAATATTGATTACAAAATTATACTAAAACAAACCCAAGACTAAAAGTTGAAAATAATATATATATATATATATATATATATATATATATATATATATATATAAATACTTTTTAAAAACCACACTTATATTAAGTTAAAAAGTGTACTAAGAAGTAAAAAAATAATTCTCTCATGCATCATTCGTAAAATAAAAGTACGGGCGCTTTTCATCAATCAACATTCAAAAAACACTTTTATTTTACGCCCACCTTTTATTTTACGAGTGATGCATGAGAGACATATTTTTTACTTTTTAGTACACTTTTTAACTTAATATAAGTGTGGTTTTTAAAAAGTATTTTGTTATATATATATTTGCATTCCACTTCACAGGGTTTTGTATTTTTTAACAGTAGATGACGTTCATTTGACATTAACTCGGTTCATATTCTTAGAAATTTTACATTTTTTCCAAGCAGTCTTCACTTTAGCCCTTTATTAGCTAAATTATCATGATTTCTCTTTTATTTGTAAGCACTGAGGCAATCATTTGAATGCAGCAAGCAAATACTGTACTAATTATGAATAATAATTGTAGCACAGGATCACAAAGGAATACAGATGGTTGTGAAACTAGCTAAGACTATTACTGACACGCAACTCTCTTTTGTTCAGGATCTATCTATCTATCTATCTATCTATCTATCTATCTATCTATCTATCTATCTATCTATCTATCTATCTATCTGTCTGTCTGTCTGTCTGTCTGTCTGTCTGTCTGTCTATCTATCTATCTATCTATCCATGGCACATGTTGAATTAGGACGGGTATATACTTTACACGACGCATGCTGCAGCGGAGGCTTTTGCTACACAAGTGTTTTACTGTTTAAACTTGGGCGCATACTTTATGGAAATCTGGAGGAATCCAGCAGGTGGCAGTACGAGATATTATCACGGTGAGAACAGGTTTGGCTTCGCTGTGTTGTGAATTGCCTGGAACACCCATTAAATTCCGATGACACCTTACCACAATATCTCTGAAAAGAATGTTTAATGATTAAATCCATCAATCCAGGGATTTGTCCATTCCAGCAAGCACTGGGCACGAGGCTGAAACAATCCCTGAACGGCATGAGCTCATCGCAAGGTGAATACAAGCACTCATACACTAATGTCATTTTACTGTCACCAGATCTGCATGTCTTTGGAAGGAAACCGGAGCACACTGTGGAAACTCACCAGGAAAACATGCAAACTCCAGGCAAAGACCACCACCGTGTCACCCCCATGAGTGTAATTATTAACAGTATTCATTATTTAAATGAAATTAACGATTTATCTGTAAAATGTAATATCCACCCATCCATACTCCAACCCGCTATATCCTAACTAAAGGGTCATGGGGGTCTGCTGGAGCAGATCCCAGCCAACACAGGGTGCAAGGCAGAAAACAAACTCCAGGCAGGGCGCCAGTCCACCGCAGGGCACGTACACACACACACACACACCAAGCACAATTTAGAATCACCAATGCACCTAACCTGCATGTCTTTGGACTGTGGAAGGAAACCGGAGCACCCGGAGGAAACCCACCAGGAAGGACCAGGGAAGCGAACCCACGTCTCCTAACTGCGAGGCAGCAGCACTACCCACTGCACCACTGTGCTGCCCCTAAAATGTAACATACATACTTTAATGCATTTCATCATGAAAGTGATATCAAGTATAAATCTTAGCATTCTAAATGTTCAGAGAGTTGGAACATTATACATTTAATGTGTTCTGTGTGGCGATCTATTGCTGTTTGCTGCTGCAGGCAGGTCAGGAGGAAGCCTCAGAAAAAAAAGACGGCACAGAAGACAGTATGTGAGACTTAAAATGTATCATGTCACTACGATCGGGAATATGCGACGCTTGGATATAAAAGCACCACAAATGCATTTTTATGTCGTCATTTTGCTTCACCACATCGAACCATTCATCAAACATCGAAGCGCGCACATCACTCCCGGAGGATCCGCTAAGTGGCTTTCTGTCACATGTACATAGTAAACAGAGACTCTCACATCAAATTCCAACTTTTATCACACTGCGTCACCCGACTTTTTGCTGGTACTGCAACTCGCGCACACGTCGCATTAATTTCTGAGGACCTGCTCAGAGGACGCATCAAATGAACGCTAGGAACGCATGACAGCCATGATGCGGGCGCGTACGCACTCTGAGCATGAAGTAGAATCGAGCCCTTAGAAAGGCCAACTACATTATCTCAGATCTTAGCAATCCTCCAAAGTTATTTTCCCCACTTTCGCTGTTCAGGCAACTATTACAGGACCTCAGCACTCACACCATGTTTTACATCAAGAATCAGTCCTGAACTCTCTCTTATTTATAACAATACAGTAATCCCTTGCTATATCGCGCTTCGACTTTCGCGGCTTCACTCTATCGCGGATTTTATATGTAAGCATATCTAAATATATAACGCAGATTTTTTGGTGCTTCGCGGGTTCTGCGGACAATGGGTCTTTATATTTCTGGTATATGCTTCCTCAGTTGGTTAGCCCAGTTGATTTCATACAAGGGACGCTATTGGCGGATGGCTGAGAAGCTAATCAATCAGAGCACGCAGTTAAGTTCCTGTGTGCTGAATGGCTCAGCAACGGAATGCTGAATTCGATTCCGCGGCGTTAACCAGGAAGTCTCGTCTCACTCATTCAGCATCAACGTGTTTCACTGTGTAAAGAGTTAACTTTTGTGCTCTTTTGTGTTTATCTTTGTGCTTAGTCAAGCCCTTCATTATGGCTCCAAAACGATCTGCTCCTGCTACTGCTTCAGGGGCCGTGCCCAAGCGCCAATGGAAGATGTTAAGCATTTTGGATATGCTGAAGGAAGGGAACAGCTACACCGCTGTAGGACGCCATTACGGCATCAATGAGGCATCACGGAGCCAGTCACCACCACTCAAAGGCCAGAGTCTGGAGAAAGAGGACAAAGCCTGAGGAAGAGTGGAGGCGGATGGACTGGCGGCAGAGAAGAGACTGCACTGTGTTGTGTCTTGGTGCTGGTTTACTTGGTGCACAGAGCTGTAAATCAACCGTGTGCTGGGTGCTAAATCTGTCTCCTGCCTGTCTGGGTAAGGGCAGCTAATATATATACACTATACTACACTACACTATATACAGTATATAAAATCCTAAGCCTAAAAGTGCAAAAAGTGCAACAATTTTGTGCAATGATTTTATGTCATGTTTTTTGTCACGTTTTAAATCAGGCTTATTTTAAAACCTACATACATATGTGTGGTATCATTCTTTTCAGAATTTATTGAACTTTAATGTGATGATGTTAGATTTTCAGATTTTTATTCCTTTGTTAAAATAAAACTAAAAAATATCAAGAGCTCATGTCCAACGAGACGAGACTTTGTGCCAAGCTGATTTAACCACACCCAGGGACGGAAATAAAAGACAAAAAGTAGATGACAAAGACAGCTGCTGTACAGGCTTTTAAATGTTCAACGCGCCATGTGAGATGCAGATCACAAGGCAGAAGCAAGTCAGCAGCTGATCAAGCAAAGAGGAGGTAAAAAAATCCTGTATTTGTTTCCCATTGTATCACCGTTTAAGAGTGGGTTTTGGAGGAGCGACTGCGTCTCCTTGGGGTGCGTCCAATCCCCCTCTTTACAATGCGAGCAGCAGAGACGTGAAGTGGCTGGCTCGTAGCGCAAGCCAGGGGGTTGGCAAGTATATATACACACAAACAAGAAAAGTAAAATGATATGTAAATAGTGAACAATATACTTGTACTTTACTGCAACAGTAACACACAAGAGTCTTTGCGCACACTGGTGTAGCTGCAGCAAAGGCTTCATGGATTTTCTGCTGTTTTTTCTTGATATATCTTACTGTCCACTCAAAAATAATATATTTTTTAAATGTTACTTGTCCCATGTAATTTGTAGTGATTGGCAAAAAAAAAATGTAATCTCATGCTTTTGTAGTGATCATATCTGGACAACACCAAACAATTTGAAAAATGTACAAGGGTAAAAAATATAAAAATTCTCACGTAATTTGTGTTGCAGAATCCACATATATGATATCCATTCATTTGGTCAAAACACTCGAAATATGTGCATTTTTTGCTAAAATATTATTAACAGGTGTTTCCTGGAAAGGCAGTGTTCCTAGGAAACAGAAAAGATGTCATTCCCACAAAGCCCTCTGTTTGACTTGACGATATGTCTTACCCCCTCATTCATCGGTCAAGAGTCTTGTCTTTAATTCAAACACACAGCATTGTGGGAGTGACATCTTTCCTGTTTACTACTTGCAAAATTCACAAAACAATTTCCATTTAATTATTGATGAAAAAATCTTGATTAGGTGTAACCATAAATTGGAAACCTGCGAATCACAAGGGCTGACTGTACGTTTTCAATGCTTGTTAGAACGTTGAAGACCTGAAATAGGTCCCCTCACAGCCCCCTCTGCTTGAGACTAAGCAGGTTTCATTCTCTGAGCCTGTCAGAGTGCGGCGTGTCTTTAATTTCTGGGATGCACTTGCTTGCTTTTCTCTGCACAGCTCCAACTGCTGCTATGTCATTTCTGTAGCATGGTGACCAGAACTGCACACAATACTCCAGATGCGGTCTCACTAGGGCATTATATAGTCTAAGTATAACGTCCCCCAGTTTATATTCATCAGTTAAGTTTTTTGTGCTAATACCCAACTGATAAACAGCACTGCAGTACCAGTGCCTGCTTAACCAGACTGCTTAATAGCTTCTACCTTCATGCTGTCAGGCTCCTTAATGTCTCCATTACCTCCTGCTGATCTTTATAAACTTTTCTTCATTTTAATCCTAAACTTTGTGATTACTGTAATTTTTCAAACTGAGCTAGTGTAATAACTTTGTTTTATAATCTAAAACCTTCGCCCGTTTTTGTGTTTTCCTGTCTTCTGCACTTTGCTGTAAAATGTGTTGCACTTTGTACACGCTTATGTTGCTTCATGCCACATTGTGGGCCGGAAGGCATGCCATTTCGTGTTGTGGTGACAATAAAGAGTACTTGACTAGACTGGATTTGACTTGACACTGCTTAGCTGATGAGACTTTTTCTTCTCCAATATTGTATTTATTATTGATGTTCCTCAACAGCCTCTTTAACTGACATTAATTGACGTTGCTCAATATCCACTTATGGTATATTGACACGTGAGAGTGTACTTGATGTGTGCTCTTATATACTGTACATATCATCTAGTGTCGTATTCATTGTTTGTTTGTTGTCACTAGTCTGTGGGAAACATGCAAATAAGAGGAACGATGTACTGTATATACAAGTCAATAAGTTTGAACTTAAAATGTTTAGTGTAATGAACAGGAATGACTTTGCAATAGTCTATGATTTTCCCTCCACACTGCAGTGGATTAAATTGGTTCGGAAAATATTAATGGTTGGATACATTAAATTTACTCATCCCAAATCTGTCATTTTGAAAATTGATTTATTATACCTTTTGCAAAGTGTAGCTTTGATCAATTATGCAGCCTAACAAATTTGTATGGAAATCAAAATGACCAATCAAATTATGACTCTACTGCCAACACATTAAATAAATTCACCAATGTCCATTAATATTCATAAATCAGTGATAGCTACCTACATATTTTCTTTATTTTGTAATGTTGTTTTGCTTAGTGTTGATAATAATTTCTATTTTTATACAGTATTGAGGATTTGTTCTGTTCTGTGTATTGTATTGTATTGACCCCCTTCTTTTTGACACCCACTGCACGCCCAACTTACCTGGAAAGGGGTCTCTCTTTGAACTGCCTTTCCCAAGGTTTCTTCCATTTTTTCCCTACAAGGGTTTTTTTGGGAGTTTTTCCTTGTCTTCTTAAAGAGTCAAGGCTGGGGGGCTGTCAATAGGCAGTGCCTGTTAAAGCCCATTGCGGCACTTCCTGTGTGATTTTTGGGCTATACAAAAATAAATTGTATTTTATTGTATAAGCAGCTACCTATTGTTACATGCAAGAGGGAAAATTAATTTACTAGCTTTTATCTGAGAATCAATATGGGACTTATAATGAATCTCAAAGAGGATGTGTTCTATATATTGGTTCAATATATTGAGGTGGTACCCAGCCGGGACACCTGAGAAGACAGGAGGAGGGCTGGTGCCTCCTCCAGACCTCGAGGGGGCGACCGCCCTGGAGGCCTCGGGTAAAGAGCTGGGAAGCTCGACCCTGTAGGGACTCGAGGTTACCGCCAGGGGGACCCCAATACCAGGAAGACCCTAGACCTCAGCACTTCCACCACACCCGGAAGTGCTGGGGGGAAGATAAAATGGGGACACCCGGAGTGCTTTCAAGGAGACAGCCGGCACTTCCGCCACACTGGGGCATGTCGGTGGGAGATTGCCGGGAACACACCTGGAGCACATCTGGGTGCTTATTTAAAGAGGCAGAAGGGACAGTGACAAGGTCTGGAGAAGGCAGGAGGCGGCCTGAAGAAGAGAAGAAGAGAGAGAAAAGGCATTGGATTGGCCTGGACTGAGGGGTATTGGGGATTGGTGAGCACAGAACTGTAAAGAGAAATGAAAAATAAAACGTGTGTTTGTGGGTGACATGAACATGTCTGCCTGTCTGTGTCCAGGGCAATGTTCACACCACTTATGTCGACCTGTAACGAAATACTCCAGACATAAACAGCGTCGCCTCTTCCTAGAAAAAAATGACTCTTCTGTGCACATGGCTGCCATGTGAATTTAACAACAGGTATCACATAATAATAATCTGTTAGTTCTTCTCTAATTGTATTTATAAATAGAATAATGAATGAAAAATAAACACAGCATAGGTTGTTGTAGCATTTTCCTGCCATCAAAATTCACAATTTAAGTCCGTTTCAGGGGAAACTAAAAGGATGCTGGGTTATCTGCCCTGCTGTATCAACTGTAAATCATGGGAGGTTATTCTTAAGATATACTTGTCAGACCTCACCTGCAATACTACAAGTTACAAGTTACAAGTTTAGGTCTTATGTTAAAAAGGTATAACAGTACTAGAGGATGACCAGGAAACAGTGACCATAGGGTATGAGCTTTTAGAAAAGACAGACTTTCACTGTTTTCAATTTAAACTAAAGTTGGGATAGGAAAGTAGCAAAATGTGTAGCGCTCTTGCCTCACTGATCAAGTGCACAAGGTTTGAAGCCCACGCCTAGTTACAATCTCTGTGCAGTTTTGCTCAGTTATCGAACCTACCATATCTCTGTAGATTTTTCTGTGGGTGCTCCATCTTTCATCTCAAACCCCCAAAGACATGAATGTAAGGTTAACTGGCAATACAGATATGGCCCTGTTAGTGTGGGCAGACCCTGCAATAGACTGCTATGGCACCCTAAGAATTAACTCTAATAATCAGATTGGATTAACTAGAATTGTGAATGGTATGCTGTGTTAAGAGATGTGTTAAAACCTCATTGGAAAATTATTGTGTTAATGCCAGTGGTTCTTTAAATAGGATAATTTTATCTTAAAAATGTGTGCAGACAGAAACTGGAAAGTTGTTATCTACAGTACATTGAGAGCCACTGAAACACAGACTTATGTTACCAAGCAGTGTAGCAGACAGTAGTACTTTGTGCACCTTTATACCTTGACTTGAGGATGCAGAATTTTGTACAGTAGCATACTGATAAAAACAACATTAAATTAAAGAGTGGTAAAAATGCAGGTAAAACAGACAATAACTTTGTATAATGTTAACTTTTATCCCCCCAGGTGGAATTGAAGAGTCGTATAGTGTGGTGAAGGAACGATCTCCTCAGTCTGTCAGTGGAGCAGGACGGTGACAGCAGTCTGTCGCTGGTCTGGCTGTCTATCAGATCAGACAAATAAAGATCAACAGACTATTTTGAGCTGAATGACCATTCTCATCAAAACTTATGATCACACTAGAATGAATTCTGCATGTGCCTTTCTACTCTTTGCACTCCAGGCCTGGAGGGCCACAGTGGCTACAGGTTTTCATTCAGACCCTTTTCCTCATCAGTGACCTGTTTTCACAGCTAATTCACATTTTAATAGCCCTGTTTTTAAGGATTCACTCCTCTGAATTGATTTGTTTCCTCATTAAAATGGCAGCCAAATAGAAATGAGACGTGAAACGAGCCAACAGATGACCAGCTAAACTAGGGGCTTCAAACTCCAACCAGTTTCTTAATGAGAAACCAATTCTTGCTGTTAATTAAACTCATTATTTAATTCCACGGCTTTATGCTACTCTCATTCTGCCACACAAGACATTTCTAAAACTGTTGATTTTATGTTTTTCATAAGAACATCGTCAAAGTGTTTTGGTGTGTTGAGAGATCGACCTTACTGAGACCTTCACGTTTCTTTATTTTCAGATATTGTGTGATGTGGCGGCTTGTTTTGTGTCTCATTATTGTTTGGCTGCTAATTAAGGAAAAAGAAACAACTAAAGGGCCTGAGTCAAGTTAATTAAAAAGAATTACAGTAATCCCTCCTCGATCACGGGGGTTGCGTTCCAGAACCCCCCGCGATAGATGAAAATCCGCGAAGCTGAAATCATATGTTTTTGTGGTTATTTTTATATATTTTAAGCCCTTATAAACTCTCCCACACTGTTAACATTATTAGAGCCCTCTAGACATGAAATAACACCCTTTAGTCAAAAGTTTAAACTGTGCTCCATGACAAGACAGAGATGACAGTTCTTTCTCACAATTAAAAGAATGCAAATAGATCTTCTCTTCAAAGGAGTGTCTGCATCAGGAGCAGAGAATTTCAGAGAGAGAGAGAGAGCGCTTGCAAAGAAAAGCAAACAATCAAAAAATCAATACGTGTGCTATTAAGTTTGCCGAAGCACCCCTCTGCTCACATCACCTCCGTCAGGCGCAGAGAACGTCAGAGAGAGAGAGAGAGAGACCGAGATTAAAGTAAACCATCAAAAAATCAGTAAGTGTGCTTTTGTGCTTTTAAGTATCGCGATAAAGCGGCATTTCTTAGAGGAGCGTCCGTATCCACTAGGCAAACAGCCTCAATGCAAACAGCACCTCTGCTCACAGCCCCTTCGTCAGGCGCAGAGAATGTCAGAGAGGGTGAGAGAGGCAGAGACAAGCAAACAATCAAGCACCGCGCGGGAAACATATCTTATAGCATTGAGGAGTTTTAGTTGATATGTAATATGTGCTCTGATTGGGTAGCTTCTAAGCCATCCGCCAATAGCGTCCCTTGTATGAAATCAACTGGGCAAACAAACTGAGGAAGCATGTACCATAAATTAAAGACCCAGTGTCCAGAAATCCAGAACCAGCAAAAATCTGTGATATATATTTAGATATGCTTACATTTAAAATCCGCGATAGAGTGAAGCCGCGAAAGTCGAAGCCCCATATAGTGAGGGATTACTGTAATTAGCAGCAAAAACTGGTCACTAATTAAGAAGATGGTTAGAATGAAAACCTGCAGCCACTGCGGCCTTCCAGAACCGGAGTTTGACACCCCTGGTCTATTGTGTATGCTGGAATATTACTCACTTGAGTCCAACACAAAAGCCCCCTGCCAATGTGATACCATTTGCATATGACTTGCCATTCAAAATAGTTGCCAGAAATTTATTAAAGTATTATGGCCTTAAATTGAGGAACAGGAGCAAAAACAGATATAATGATATCTAAATGCACAACATCACAGCAACATTGTCACCAATAAGTGGCTCTACAGCAGTGATATGGGGATATACTTTGAACAAACATTTGGTATATCCGAGTTCAAATTGTAATGAACTATTGCAGTGGTGTCCTTATAGTGAATTTTTAAATTATGTACTAGAGAAGAAACTTTAAGGTTTAAAAGAAAACTTTGCTATGTTAAGTTTTTCATTAATACTAGGAGGGCCTGGCGCCTTTGGCGCCAAACTCCCAGTTGCGGCCAGTCTGCTGCTCGCATTGTAAAGAGGGGGGCTGAACGCACCACAAGGAGACGCAGTCACTCCTCCAAAACCCACTCTTAAACGGTGATACAATGGGAAACAAATACAGGATTTTTTTACCTCCTCTTTGCTTGATCAGCTGCTGACTTTTTTGCTGCTGCCATGCCACATGATCTGCATCTCGCATGGCGCCTTGAACATTTAAAAGCCTGTACAGCAGCTTTCCTACTCTTTGTCTTTTATTTCCAGCCCTGGACATGGTTAAATCTCTTGCCACTCTTGGTTAAGTCTTGTCTTGTTGGACATGAGTTCTTGATATTTATTAGTTGATAATTTAAAAACGGAATGCGAATCTAAAAATCTAACATCATCACGTTAAAGACTGATAAAACCTAAAATAAGCCAATTTAAAGCGTGATAATAAACATGACATTAAAACGTCACATAAAATTGTTGCACAAAATGGTTGCCCTTTTTAGGATTAGAATTTTATATCTATAGAGTAGATGTTGTCAAAAAGTCGCACTGCGCAAGATCAAGTGGCATTTCCCCTTGTTTGAAACCACTCATAGACTTGTGTTTTACGTAAAGCTTCTTCTTTAAAAGCAGTTTCGAGCATCACTACAGTTTCAGCAGCCTTTTTTCCTAAAAGAAAGCAAAATTTAAGTGATCATAAAGAACAGTGAGTCTGCGTTAAATTTTGTCAACGAGTGGTTTTCGGATTTCAAAGGAGGGGAAATGTCATTGATTTTGCATTGTGCAACTTTTTCTTGTTCCCACATATGAAAAAAAAACTCAAAGAAAAGTGTTTTTGTACCGTGGAGGAAGTCAAAGAAAAGTCACTGCAGGCATCGGACAACATTCGTCTTCAACGATTCCAAAAATTTTCCACCAGTAGGAAAACTGTTGGGACAAGTGCATTAATTCACATGGAGAGTACTTTGAAGGAGACTAAAGTTTCAGTAAGTAAAAATTATTAAAACCATCTTTTTTTCCGGTCGGCACGGTGGCGCAGTGGTAGCGCTGCTGCCTCACAGTTAGGAGACCCGGGTTTGCTTCCTGGGTCCTCCCTGCGTGGAGTTTGCATGTTCTCCCCGTGTCTGCGTGGGTTTCCTTCCAAAGCCATGCAGGTTAGGTGGATTGGCGATTCTAAATTGGCCTTTGCGTGTGTCCTGTGGTGGGTTGGCACCCTGCCTGGGATTGGTTTCTATGTTGGCTGGGATTGGCTCCAGCAGACCCCTGTGTTCGGATTCGGGGTGTTGGAAAATGGATGGGTTTTTTTTTCCAATTACGGTTATTTAAGGTTAACCCCTCGTAAATGTCTCTGTATAACTCTAAGTTCTCAGTTCTGTTTTGTACTCCGTTTTGCTGTTTTCTGTATAGGAGATGGCCATCCCCACACCTTTTTTGCGTCTCCTGCTCGCCTTATTACAGAGGCCATTGTACTCTTAGACAACTTCAATGATGAAAGAACTTTTGTAGCCTTCCCCAGATCCATACCTTGATACAAAGCTGTCTCTAAGCTCTGGAGGCAATTCCTTTGACCTCGTGGTTTGGTTTTTGCTGTGACACACATTATCAGCTGTTTCGATCTTCTATAGACAGATGAGTGCCAAATGTCTCATTAATTGAGTTGATCACAAGTGGACTCCACACAAGGCATAGAAACATCTCAATGATGATCAGTATATTGGGGTACACCTGAGCCAATCTTCAGGTATCACAGGAATGGGTCTGAATACTTGTGTCATTAGCAAAAAAATTAGCAAACATTTTTATAAATCCTGTTTTCACTTTGCCATTCTGCGTTATTGAGTGTTTCTTTACATGAGGAAAAGAAATACATTTCAATGATTTTAACACAAGGCTACAATGCGATCCAATCAAAAAAAAAGTAAAGTCTGGACCCTTCCTGAATCCATCATAAATAAAGATATCTTGCAACTATAGGGGGTACGGAGCCAAATCAAAACTAATAATTAACAAAATTGACTGTTGTAGGAAAGAAACTATTGACCTGCTGTGTGGTTCTTTTTTTGAGAGATGTGTAACGTTTTCCTGACGACAATAAATGAAAGTGATATTTACCTGGATGTGTGTGGCCTACTGTGTGCTCACCTCCTGAACTGAGATGTTTATACATCATGTTTAGACTGCAGTTTCAGGCCAATCTGAGCAGTAGGCTTCAGTTTATATTTTGAGGGAAACGATTCACTGTCAAGCCAAACCATCATTAAGCAAGGAAGGAAAAAAACGGACATTGTTTTCATCACAGATTAAAGTACAAATAACTGTAGTGTGAGCTTTGTTAAAAAAAATGATATTATGGTTTCATCATAAATTCAAGTACAAATAATTGCAATTTCAACTACAAATAATTGCAATGTGAGCTTCATTTAAAAAAAAAAAAAAGTGGCATTATGTTTTCATTAATAACAACATTTATTTCTATAGCATGTTTTCATGCAAATTATGTAGTGGTTTTACAAGAAGAAAAATATAAAAATAAGATTAGGCAATACTAAGTGAAAATGAATAAAGTAAAGTCAGATGGCCAGAAGGACAGAAAAAACAAACAAAAACAAAAAAAAACAAAACAAAATTTGCAGGGGTTCCAAGGGCATGAGACCACCCAGCTACCACTGGGCATTCTAGCTAACATAAAAGATCTAAATCAGTCCTCATGGTTTTCAGGCTTCACGTGGAAGAATTAGATGATGATGGTCATGTGGACATCTGGCCTTAAATCCATCAATGCAGGGACCTCATGGTGCCCTGATCATCTGGTGGTGGCACAGATCACAAATTAAAGTATAAATACGAAATGAGACACAAAAATAACAGGACTGGGCTTGGGGCTTTCCTGGAAAACCATCTGGAGGTCAGCGGGACATGAATCATAGAACTATATCCCCTCCTACACACCCTCTCAAACCATCAACCGGCTAGGTATATCCTGTGAATAGCCCAGTCAGTATTTGCACATGTCGGCTCAAAAAATCGAACAGCAAATCAACATCAAATTTCTCGCAAATGTTCTCTTTTTCCATAAAGCAGTTTTTGACTGCCAAAAACATTCCTGTCCTATTCGTCCAGTTTAGCTCCCTGTGATTTTTACTTGATCCCAAAAATCAAAAGTGACTTGAAGGGAATGCATCTTTCTTCAGTGGATGAAGTGAAGACAAAAAACGCAAACCTGTTGAAGAGCCTCAACCAAGAAGACTTCCAGCACCATTTCAATCAATGGAAGATACGTATGGAGCAGAGGGGGAGTTTATAGAAGGTGACAATGTTTAGAATGCTGTAATTCATCAATATTTTTTTTTTTACCAAACCGGTTGTTTTTGTGTCTCAACTTGTACTCATAATGCTACGGAATTTGGGAGATACCAGAAATTGACTATGTTGCTCTTTATGATGGGGAATAGAAGGTGACATTTTTGTCGCTCTAAAATCTTTTTTTACCGTTTCCATGGAATTCACTTTGAGATTGTCGAGAACATAACACATTTCCAGCCAATTTATATTTATAATATGGAAAACCTCATCTCTGTTTGAGATCAGATTGATCAGTGCAATGTCATCAGCAGGCCTTAGTAATTATATAGACTGATTCTGGTCATTCTGGAGGTGCAGTCATTCATGGGCAGAGGCAGAAAAGGAGTGTTGACAGAACACACACCTGAGGTGTTATATATTGGATGCTTTATCCTTTTCAACTAACAGATTTCAGGTAAACGGCAAAGACCTGAAAGACATATCAAGCTGGACAGGAGTGAAGTGCATTCTAAGAAAGCTGGAAGGCATAGCAGGACATTAGCATGTTTTGCAAAGCCAGTGTGTTTGCAGCATACTGCAGCTTTTGATTCCCACAGGAATCCACTGTGAGCTTGTGTGAAACATTTCCTGTGTTTTGAGAAACTGTGCAAGTGTTAGCTACTGTGTTAGCAGATAGAAAGCCAGCTGTGTTCACTTAGTTTCAGCAGCTGACCGTCTCTTCTTGCTGGTCTAGTAGCTTCCCGATGCGTGGCTTTGTTTGGCTCATCCAGACCGAGACTTGGGTTCCCCAGTGACCAAGCCGCTCACGCTAGGGCTTCAACCTCTCAAGCCTCTGACTCCTGCTGCCTTCCGCAGCCTCATGCAGTGAGCCAACCACCTTCTGGTCACTCCTGCTCCTCTCAAGCGCTTAGCAGGAGCAACCCAAATCGATCTGACCCCGGGTGCTGGCCAAACACCCTGCTATGGCTCACTTCCCCAGCTGCTTCCGGCGGGCTTACTGTTTCTGCTCGCTCACAACTGGCATCGGCTCCCAGCTTCCAGCTTCACCATCTTCCTCCTCTAACCTCTGTTCTCTCTGTCTTATTTACTTCCCCTCCGCACTCGCGCTCCTATGTTGATTTCTCACCTGTGCGCAAGCAAGGAAACTGCATCAATTCACGTCTGAAAACCGCTCCGGCCACATTACCACGCCACCTCTATAAGCCACGAGTGCGGCGATTATTGATTTAAAACTAGCCTTTTAGTCTGAGCCGCGGACCCGCTATATCACCACCTACTCAAAGCATCATGATGCACCAACATTGATGGACTGAAAGCCAGAAGTCTACGTGACCATCTTCATCAGGTCCTTCCATGAAAACCCTAAATACAAAGAGGACTGTTTGATTTATGTTAGGTAGATTGCCCAGAGGGGACTGGGCGGTCTCATGGTCTGGAACCCCTACAGATTTTATTTTTTTTCTCCAGCCCTTGGAGTTTTTTTTGTTTTTTCTGTCCACCCTGGCCATCGGACCTTACTTATTCTATGTTAATTAATGTTGACTTATGTTTATCTTTTATTGTGTCTTCTATTTCTCTATTCATTTTGTAAAGCACTTTGAGCTACATTTTTTTGTATGAATATGTGCTATATAAATAAATGTTGATTGATTGATTGATATTTATTCACACCATGGAGAGTTTGAGATGCTTATTAACTGGGCATGCACATCTTTGGGGTATGGAAGAAAACTGAAGAATTGGAGAAAACTTATGCAACAGTGGCATCGTGCAAACTCCATACAGACAGAGGCTGCCCTGTCAATCAAACACAGGCCCCTACAACCAAAAGGCAAGAGTGGTAAGATAAATGTCTTTTTGGTCTTTATTATGTTACATCAGCAACTCCACTTCCCACCGAGTGTGTGTTTGTGTGTTTTTCCTTCAGCTGAACTATCATAAATTCTCTTTTTCACATTTTGAAATGTCTTGCTTTGATTCAATTTCTTCAAGGATTAGGAGTTGAAAGAGACACAAAAAAATCTGTCGTGTAGGTTTGGTGCTGTGTAATAGAAGCCGCCTCTTCATTCGTAATACACTTACATACAAATAAAGTGAGGGGAGACTCTCGTCGAGCAAAGGAAAGCCTCTCTTTTACAAAAATGCTTCAATTTAATGTGTTCTGGTAGTCTGGGGTCGGCAGCATTCTGCACTGGTGGCTTTTTGTGTGTGCTACAGGATATGCAAATAAAAACTCTCAGACAGGCAGATGCATCACTTTTGTTTCCTAACCAACACTAAATACAGTGCAAAATGTCAGGCGTTAATCAATTCTTTCATTTTATTGTATGAAAATTAACCTTTTAATCAGGATGCTTTTATTTTTTCCAAGCTGATAATTATTTGATTAACTGTCACTTTCTCACTCTCTCAGAATGGGGTTTATGCATTAATGTCCTGGCTATACTCATTTTCAATGCAGAAAGGCAGGGTACAGATTTGTTTTCGGAAATTATATTTCAGTTACAGCTAAGCAAAATATGTTTTTAATGGTATGAAAAGTACTCATAGTACTGTAGGTATGGAGATTTTGTGAAGGATAACAGAGACAAAAGCAATTAAAGGAATACTTCATCCAAAAAAATTATTTTACATTTTTTATAGGTTTCTAATCCCATTTGGTTTGTAGTGTTGGTTGAGAAAAAATTCTAATTTCATGTTGTCATGGAGAATGGAGACAGCTATGTTTCTAATAGAATGGCAGCTGCCTCTGGTCACCAGTGCTGTACAACAGCAAACAATGTCAAAAATGTCCATGTCCTTGGTACCAAATATGTCCTCTCTACCCTTCGTGGGCTAAAAATTGACATTGATGGGATCCTGGTTGAACCCTCAGCATCAGTCCGTAATTTGGGTGTCATCTTTGCTCAGCTTCTTACTTTTCAATCACACATCAGCTCAATAGTACAGACAGCTTTGTTTCATCTTCGTAACATTGCTCATCTGCATTCTTTCCTCAGTGTGAAACATACTGAGTCACTCATTCACGCTTTCTTCACTACCCGTCTGGACTACTGCAGTGCATTGTTTTATGGCCTCCTGACTAAATATATCAATAGATTACAACATGTTCAGAATTCTGCTGCTTGTTTACTTACACACACTAAAAAATCTGCTCACATCACTCCCGTCCTCTGTAATTTGCATTGGTTACCAGGTTCTTCAAGAATTAAATATAAAATTATTCTTCTCACCTTTGAAGCCCTTCATGGTTTAGCCCCTCATTATCTTGTTGCTGCTTCCTTACACTCCTGCTCGTGCATTAAGATCACCGGACACTAAGTTACTCACTGTACCTACAGTAAATACAGGTTAGTAACTATGGGTGGCAGAACTTTCAGTGTGATGGCCCCTAAAATTTGGAATTCTTTTCCTCTCAGTCTTCGTGAGGAAAAATCTATTATTCATTTCAAACTTCTGTTAAAAACACATCTTTTCAATGAGTATTATTCTTTTTCTTGTATGTAATTTCTACTGTCATGTTAATGTGTGTATTGAATTGTAAAGTGTCCTTGAATGTATGAAAGGCACTAAATAAATAAAACATTATTATTATTATTATTATTATGAGAAAATCTTACATTACTTGCATAATCTACAACTTTTAATGCATGTCAAGTCACCCAGATGTTTGCTCATAATGTCCAAAACACATGCAGTTGTCGCTAAAATATTATTAAACCAGTAACGCCACATTGCATGATAATGTGCAGTGAATTCACTGAAAGGCAATTGCAAAAGAAACAAGTCCCCAAAACACAAATCTAGAACAAATGTTAAAAAAAATAGAATAATTAGGTTGCACATGCACTAAATCACAAAAAGGCACAATAACTCTCTATAATTCACCAAAATCAGCAAGTGCAACCAATGAACCGCAATGGACTGCTTGTTTTCCCAGTCTTTATAAGGATAAGGGAAGCCCCTCAATGGTGATAGGCAGGTGGTCCCTCCTCTTGGAGAATCACTCACAAGACACACGGAACATAATAGAACAAGCACAGACACATAAAAAAGGAAAGGGGAACCCTGGCTCGAACATAACATTGTACACATTAGGTTCAGGAACTGCTGTATGCTGGGTATGAGATTCAATTTTCAATTAGATGCTTCATATCAATTATTATTGATATGAATATTATTGATGTAATATTATTTTGTAAAAATGGAGCAAACAGGATGAGTGAAGCTTTGTCAAACTTTTTTCTAATATGCTAATATGCATCACAATTTGTTAATGTGTTATTTAAGAAGCAACTTCCTAAATTTTTCTCACCACAATACATCATCTAACTCGAGTGAATGGTCTTCACTGGCTCAGTGACTGCATCTTTTTCAAGCTGAATTCAGAAAGCATATTAGTTGTCATTTCTTCTTTCGCCTCCTGACCAAAGAGAGAGCTTGGGGTGAATGCCAAATGCTGACTTAGTGAACTGCAAGCAAGTTCGTGTTTACAAAGGCAGAACAAATGTCAGCCTGTGGAGCATGCGAGACACCAGCTAGGTATTTCTGCAGGTGTGTAATGTTCTCTTGTCAATCATCTTATCCAATTCACTTTTTTAGTATGCTCCCGGTGCAGATAAATAAATAGATACAGAGATCAGACAGGAGCCATCTAATTAGCACAAAATCACTAGGAAAAAAAAAAGAAAATTATGTGTCATAAATGGAATGTGTACTGAACCAATGCAGAAGATTTACAAGCATTTTTGGGAAAATATCAATAAAGAATGCTAAAAATAAGAGTAATTTTAGAAAGAAAATACAAAAAAATATGCCCAGAAGAACATATTCCAAACATAAAGTGTGTATTATATATATATATATATATATATATATATATATATATATATATATATATATATATATATATATATATATATATATATATATATATATATAAAAGATTAACAGGGATGATATCAAATGATAGAGCAATACATGGTAATAAAAACATAGAAATAAAATAAAATTAAGCCCTTTGAGCCTCACTATACAGAATAAGGTAGCCCTAACTGGCACATAAGTCCCACGTGCCTCACATGGTCCTTTCTCGACTTGAGCCTTCCTCCTTTAATGCCGGCCTCCTCTTCCTCCTGCTTAATTTAAAATTCGGGAGTGGTCTCCCCTAGACTTTCTCATATACTCAGAGGATATTTGAGGAGTAAACCGCAAGACAATGATTATATTTTTATATTATGTACATTAAAGGACCCTCATCCCATATCCTCAAAGAGAGTTTCTCTCTTTATGTCAAGCTACGCAAACCTCTTTAGGACCCATTCCTTTAAACTCAATATGTCAACAAGACATTTCTCCTAATTTAAACCTATCTTGGAGTAGCTTTTTTTATAAAAATATAAAATTTGAATCCAGAAATTTCAATTTCAAATTGTATATCAATTATATATCACATCCCAAAAAGCCCTTTAGTATTGCCCTTTTTCCTGATCCTTTCTGATACATCCATCCATCATCCAACCCGCTACATCCTAACTACAGGGTCACGAGGGTCTGCTGGAGCCAATCCCAGCCAACACAGGGTGCAAGGCAGGAAACAAACCCCGGGCAGGGTGGCAGCCCACCACAGCATTCTGATACATTTTTCCACATATTCTAGAGGTGTCCCACAATTTCTCATTACTGGCCCCAAGTTTCCTGATCTATTGGCTCAAATCTGGCTACAAACGTTCCTTTTCATCCTCGTATTTATCTCCTGCTGGATCATTCTTTTCACTCTCTCCAGAAGAAAATCTTTTCATGGACACTTTAGCTGCCAAATTAGCCCTTGCATCTCACTGGACAGAGGCTGATTCTTCAGAACTAAATTTGTGGATTTCCTCCTCTAGGAAGCCATAATGGAAGGACGGCCATATCGCTGACACTACCCAGCCAGGAAGCCTTATCTTTTTGGTCCTAGCTGGGATGCTGGATGAAAGAGTGGACTGACAAGAGCTGGAAACCGGTAATAGGTGGCAGTGTCCCTGACAAGAAATTCCAGTTTGGACACCCACAGGGCTGTATGGGAACTGGAGTCTGGAAGCACAAACCCATGCAGGGGTCATTGGGTGACAATAGAAATTGCTGCCTTGGCAGGACCTCCCTGGTTTCCAGCATCATACCTCACGGATTCAGTGCTGGATGGAAGCGGGTGACTGGAGGAGGGAGAAGAGAAATTGGGAGAGTCTGCAATTTGGTTGTGTTTATTGTATCATTACGGCTGTGTGGATTGAACCTGGAGTTGTGTTGGGTTTCGTGGGTTTGGGAGCTCGGTAGTGCCCCCTACTGGTGACAACACATAACAAAAATCAATAAATCAGAAATTCCGTAAAAGATTAAATAATAATACTTTAAAAAAAAATGTACACAAATTTATTACAAAAATCTCTTAAGTCTGAGACTCTCTGAATAAATGTAAGTTAATATGAATAAAAATGTAGAGTATTACCCTAAACAATGGGATATCACAAAACATTTTATAACAAAAATCACAAAATCTGAGACACCCAAAAAACTAAAAAGTTAACATAATTAACAATTTAAAAAATATGGTTAATCCCAGTCAATCAGACAACAGGTATTGCTCTTTGGAAACCAAATTCAAAAGCATTACAATAAGAATATTACAAACTAGCTCCCCCCATGGCTCCGCCCACATAGTAGTGAAACAGGACAAAATTTAAAAATCAACAAAAAATTTAAAAATGTAATTCGGGCCAAGTGGAAGGTGGGTAAGCTCCAACATCAAACGTTGGCACTGTGTCTGATCATGTTCATCTCTGATGGGAGAGCATCCACCGCGTGGGGAGAAAAGCATGTGGCTGTGATATCTCTGGCAATGATCAGATACCCTCTAAAACATGTGTAGCTCTTATATCTCTCTCAAAATCATCAAATGTTACTCCTTAACATTCTGTAGATGATAGTGCCTGCTGAACAAACAGGTATCACTAGCTAAGTGGAGGCGAGGTATGCTCTAACATGTGGCGAGAGGTAGACCGACTCGAACAGAGGCTGGCACATGAGTGAGGAGGGCCCCGCAGTGTCTTTCTCAGATTCATGCAAATAAATCTGTACTGCAAGTGAACTAATACTTTGCACAATAAAAGATGTCACAAAATGAACCAGAATGTTCAAGCAAATTATAAAAAAAAATCCAATCTAATTCTGTTAAGTAGTTCTTCGTGAAAAGCGGACAGGCATAGGGACAGACGTTGGATTTTTTATATATACAGTGTCAGGGATGCCAGGGGCAATGACCCGGCCGGGACGCCGTGAGGGACCGGATGTGGGTCTGCGCCTACCCTGGATCACGTGGGGGCCGCCTTACTGGTTGCTCTGCGGGCCACGGGTTGAGGGCATGGAAGCCCCACCCTGTAGGGGCTCGTGGTCACCGCCAGAAGGCGCACCCAATGCCTTGGGGACCTGTTACCTCAGCACTTCCGCCACACCTGGAAATGCTGGGGGGAAGAATTAAAAGGGCACCCTGAGAGCTGCCGGGAGAACGAAGGAGTGTCGGGAATCACCTGGAGCTCGTCCGGGAGGATATAAAAGGGGCCGTCTCCCTCCATTCAGGGCTGGAGTCGGGTGGAAGCAGGACGAGGCACGAGAGAGGTGTGGAGACGGCCCGAAGAAAGGCATTGAGTGGCCAGGACTGTGTTGGGGTTTGTGCACTGACTCCATTTAGTGTCTGAGTGACACATTATCTATACTAATAAAAGGCAAAGCCCTCACTCACTCACTCACTCACTCACTCACTCACTCACTCACTCACTCACTCACTCATCACTAATTCTCCAACTTCCCGTGTAGGTAGAAGGCTGAAATTTGGCAGGCTCATTCCTTACAGCTTACTTACAAAAGTTGGGCAGGTTTCATTTCGAAATTCTACGCCTAATGGTCATAACTGGAAGGTATTTTTCTCCATTAACTGTAATGGAGTTGAGCTGGAATGACGTGGGGGGGCGGAGTTTCGTGTGACATTATCACGCCTCCCACGTAATCACGTGAACTGATTGTCAACGCAATGCGTAGAAAACCAGGAAGACCTCCAAAAAGCGCTTAAGAAAACATGCATTATATAATTGAGAAGGCAGCGAAACAATAAGAAGCGAGCGAGTGACATATACTACCATATTCATGAGTGTTGCTGCCTCGGAAAGAAAGCACGGTGTAAACCTAAACTTTAAATTAAGTTCATAGACAGGCTACCGCTGGCGTTTCACATGCCCACAGGTAATGCGGGATACAAGTTTAATGAGAGGACGAGGATATAAACGAGTTTTGATCACTTTGTAACTAAGTTAAAATTGTAGGTGAAGGGGTGTGCTTATGCAAATTCCGAGAGACTGTGTTTGTGGGGGATTGACAGTTAAGGCGGGTGGGGGAGTCACATCATCATCTCCCCTCCCATTCATCTAATTTCGGTCTGAGCTGAGCTCCGTGGCTAATGCCGTCTTTCGAAGCAACTTCGTCAGACTGCCACCAAATACTCACAGAAAAATCCACAAGTTAATACACATGCTGTCTCTATAGTTTCTCCACACTGAATCTTCCAGGCACTACTTACAAAAGGTCACATTGACAATCATGTTACGTTATTTTTAAAATCTTTCCTTTTCTTAGCACAAGCACAGCTGAGAAGCTTCGATGCATGTGCTCCATAACGCGTTAAAAAATAATGCATTTAATCACACTTTGCATTACAAGCAAAGGGGAGCTTTTGTCAATGCATGATTTCCTGGTACTGTACACCGATTACATTGATCAGCGCATCCCGATTCATTTTACCCTCGCACCACCTTAGTTTGAGAAGAAGTCTGAAAAAATATGAGGTTAACACAGAAAAACATCACCAATTCAAGCTTTATGAATAATCGATTCGCCATCAATAATTGTTTTGGTAAAGCCATCCTCCTTCCATTTTATAATTTTTCCGCCAATAGCCATGATTAAATGAACGGTAAATAAAGTAAGAGCAAAGCAAGGGTGACTTATTTAGGCAGGCATATATATGACAGCAACACTCATGACAATGTCAATCATGTTACGTTATTATTAAAATGTTTCCTTTTCTTTTTCATTACTTCTTTAACACACTACTTCTCCTGCGTAGCGGGTATTTTGCTATATATATAATATATGAATGACCTCCAAAGAGCGCTGAGACTTTTGATATCATGAACGTGTCTGCAAAAACTGGGGTCTCCTGCCCAGCAAAAGTCGAGCAGCCAGCGCGCGTGCATAGCTGTGCCGGCCTTTGAGACGCTGACTGCGCTTCTGCCTTAAGTCAAAGTGAGCACTTTTAATTTTTTTCATCCTCTCCCTGCGCTATAGCCCAGACAAGTGCATCTTCACAAGCAATTCTACCGAATTTTAATTAGACACTGCAGCTTGTACAGATGAAATGAAAAACAATATAAAGCCACTTTGGACTCCCTTCTAAGAAAAATATGCAAACTAATAAAATCAATTTTCAGAATAAAAATATAATGAACACAGAATAATGTGAATAAAAATTAATTTAACTCGACTTTCTTGCTGAATAATTTCTTTGTTCCAATAAAATAAAACCAAATAGCATTTACCCCAGGATTTTGCAGACAATTGCAGTTGAAAAAAAAAAATAAAAAATTAAAGTTTCACATTTACATTTTCATTATTTCATACATAAAAGTCTGCTGTAATATTTTGCATTACTATAATAGCTATATTAGGTAGAGTGAAAACTGAATACATCTATTTTCATATTTTAATTATGAGTTTCAGAATACATTCTTTAATTTGATATTTCCAGAAAAATCATTAATTATATTTTAATTGGATTCTGTAAGACTATATTTTTGCTGTTACACATTAAACAGGCTCAGTTAAAATTTAAATGCAGTTAGAATAATTGTGGGGCACTAACACAGGACAATGGCCAGTTAGAGTGACTCAATTTTCAATTCAGGTTTAAAATCAAATCATGATTTTCAACATTAACAGTTTATCTTGTTGTGTTGACATCACAAGAATGTTATAAATTATTATAAAGAGGTTGAACACACTTTGAAGAAAGAGACAGTAATCATACTGATTGGCTCCAGGACCCCTGAAGAAGTCTAATGGCACTTGCACTAAATCCATCTTTACTTGTATAGAGGGCTTCTAACTGATAGAAAATATATAACAGAAATAAACAATGCATAAGTCACTAAAGTAAACGAGAGCATCTTTAAAAAGCAATATGAGATGTCTGTATACTTTAAATAGGACTTTGACATCCCCAGACAGCTCAGCACTGCTCAGAAATCAGGACAGATTTGTCACACAGCTTCGTCACACATGTCACAAGAATCACTTAAGGGAAAATAAAATCTTGTTTCAGATGCTTTGAAACATCTGCTGGGGTGTTATTGTACAGAACATAATCCAAGTGTTAACTAATTACCCCTCATAATTCATTTAAACCTTGTTTTAATTTGTACTGCGTCGTACCACAAATTATTTCAAGTAAACAAAGCCTTGTTAGAATGTGGGATGATTAATATTAGGAAACTGTTGCTTTCATGCTACTTTCCTCGACAACTTTACCATTATGCCTAGTGAACACTTTTGACTGATTAATCCAACACCTGGGGTGTCATTTATAAAACCTTGCATGGATTCGAATGTGTACATAAGTGCGTGACAAAAACCAGGAATTAAAAAAAAAACATTTCCAATATCTGGAATATGCACATTTCTATGCAATTTACTCTTTATAAATGTCAAGCATCTTGTACTGTTAATGTATATACATGAATGTGACTTGAACCCTGCTCAGGTGCCACCCTGAAACAATGACATTTGGAATATGCTAATGAACCTCATACATAGGGTGGCGCAGTGGGTAGCGCTGCTGCCTTGCAGTAAGGAGACCAAGAGTTCACTTCCCAGGTGCTCCCTGAATGGAGTTCTCCTCTGACTGCTCTGGTTTCCTCACACAGTCCAAAGACATGCAGGTTAGGTGCATTGGCGATCCTAAATTGTGCTTGGTGTGTGGGTGGGTGTGTGTATCCTAAATTGTGCTTGGTGTGTGGGTGTGTGTGTGTGTCCTGCGGTGGGCTGGCACCCTGCCTGGGGTTTGCTCCTGCCTTGCGCCCTGTGTTGGCTGGGATTGGCTGCAGCAGACCCCCGTGTAGCGGGTTGGATAATGACTGACTGACTAACCTCATACATATGCAATCAGGAGGCAGCAGACCTTCATTGGCTGGTACAGCAGCCTCGCACAAGACGAATTCAGTCCCTGCCATTTGAATTTGAGGAGTTGTATGCTTGATTGCTGTTACAGTATTTAGTATAGATAATATAAAACACTGAGGGTTCAGCCAGTCACTTTACCAAAAAGCTAGCCATCACATACAACACCATCAACAAGTTGTCTGATCAATGCTACTTTGCCTTAAAATAAATGAATCGTGAGTTGTCCTAAGCCACTGAGCCATATTGTTTGTCCATTCTTGACATCACAGATGACTTGTGTGGAAATGGAATGTATCTGCTTACAATTAACAAAAGAAGTGTTGTCCTTGTTAAGTGCCCTCATTGCAATATGAGTGCAGGCAATTGCCCCAATTATGTTAGAAATACCAGATTGCCTTTTTGTGTTGGCTTGCACAACCAAACAATACACAAACTGATGTAGTGCCTTTATGTAATACATTTATGGCTTCCAGCACAGAGGTCACGAAGGAGAAGAAGCTTATCTGAGATACTCCTGACCTGTTGGCCAGCGCAGAAAGGCAGAAAGCCAACTGTTGTTGTAATCTGGATATGAATGGACAGCATCCACTTTCAGGCAGTCCGTGTTTCTAATGCTGATGCCAACCTAAATCCAAAGAGGACTGTTTCATTTATGTTAGGTAGAATGCCCAGAGGGTACTGGGCGGTCTCATGGTCTGGAACCCCTGCAGATTTTACTTTTTTCTCCAGCCGTCTGGAGTTTTGTTTTTTTTGCTTTTTCTGTCCCCCCTGGCCATTGGACCTTACTCTTATTCTATGTTAATTAATGTTGACTTATTTTGTTTTCTTATTGTGTCTTTTATTTTTCTATTCTTTATTATGTAAAGCACTTTGAGCTACTGTTTGTATGAAAATGTGCTACAGAAATAAATGTTGTTGTTGTTGTTGTTGGAGCACATAGTTTCAAAAGAATGGTTCTTGGTAGCCTAAATTGGCCTAGAAACAAGTGTACGTGCCAGAGAGAGGAAACACAGGCATCCTGGCCAGGATAAAGGAAGGATTCATGCTTGGTCAGGAGGTCATAATGGAAAGGCAGGTGAACGGGCTCACCGGGAGCAGTTCATTCTTCCACACAACAGGTGGCAGCGTTCCTCAAGGTTGGACCTGTTTAACCCTTAAACCGTCACATACTTGGAGGCTAATGCACCCCTGGGCACCCAATACTTTTTTGCTGCACATTTTAAGTAAACGTCACAATTCACAAAGAAAATGTGAAATTTTACTGGAACACGTTTTTTTCATGCAAAGAGCATCACAATTACTGCAACACAGATCATTTTACACACTGCCAATGAACTATTAAAAAACTACTGGAACAATCAATTATTATATGTTCAAGGTGCAACTGACGCCATTGATGAAATTCAGTAAATCACAAAGCCAACTGTGCTTTAGTCTAGTGCAGTGGCTGAATCCCAGGGACAGTGATGCCGCAGTGATGCCGGGGCTGGCAGTGGTCACGAGCTGACTGTTCAATGAATATATGGCACTAAATGACCAGCTCCAGCATGCTGGCAAATTGCTCTGTCAAACTACTATTGCTGGTTATGCCATTCAATGAATGTACGTCGCCAAATATACTCGCCCCCTGCGTGCTGGCAAATTGCACTGAGAAACAACTTTAGCCAGTAACAGAGTTCAATGAATGTACGTCGCCGAATGTGCTTTTCCAAATATACTCGGCTCCGGCGTGCTGGCAAATTGCATTGAGAACCGACTATAGCCAGTTCCGGTGGTTTAAGGGTTAAGACCCCCGCAAGGTTACATAATGTTTGGAGTTCTGAAAAGTAACCCTGTTTGTGTCTTTGGTGACTGCCAGAGGGTGCTACCTTTGGGAGGAACACTGCCCTGGCTTTCATATGACCCGGAAGTGCTTCAGATGACATAGACAGGAGACCGGAAGCAGTTCCCAGGTCTAGTTTAAAAGAAATCCCACTGCCGGACTTAAACAGGATCACAGTTGAGAGACAGTGGTTTACGCTCTCTTGGAGGAGGGAGGAGAATTGTGTATGGTACTTTTTGAGGGTGACTGTATGAAGTGGGCATAGTGTCAAATAAAAAGTCTTTATTTGAATGTGAGATTGTGTTGGGTATTGCTGTGTCTGTGGTTTGTGGCTCAGTGGCACCTCCTTGTGATTACAGCAGACAACATCATGAAAAAACAAATCTTGATGGTCCCTAAAAGCTCATTCCCACTTATAGCGACTTCGAGCAATTCCAAACAAGCCATGTTGGGTCAAACCACAAGTGCATGAGCTTTCTCTATGCAGGGCATAAATCATGTTAATGTTTTTTTTACTGCACTTTGGTTTGCAATCCTTACACATAACAAGTAGATTTTATAAAATGACGAAAAAAAAACAAAAAGTCCTTCAGTGCAAATACACAGCATTGACCTCTCTTAACAATGAATTAAAGCAAAGACCCTACGGCATATTCATCACTTTTGAGTTTTAGTATGTTTTATATGTCAACACGCTGTATGATAATAGTTGGGTCATCCAGGTGAAACTGCATGATGTTGGAAAGACCCGAAACACTCTATGACCCCGGGTAACGCCACTGATAACATTTCTGAGCACACAACAACCAACTACGTGGGATGTGGAGGGAATCCCACCCAGACATGGGGAGAATGTATAGACTCCCCACAGACCACATCCAAGTAGAAAATCTGAAATTCAAATGGTGGATCATCATGCTCATCATTTTTAAAACACTGTATATAGAATTTCAAAATCAAAAGTTTATAGGGATGATGGAACATCACTGTCACAATGGAAAAATATTAATGAGAAACAAATAAAGAACCAAGAAAGAAATCAGTGACATGGTAGTTGGTTTGAAGCCAAGCTTGTTCACTGTCTACAGTTCATGTAGTCTCGCTGAGTAAGACATATACGTTTTTATATTTTCATTGGAAATAGAGAAGGCGGGAGGAGTAGTAATCGGTCGTGTCTGAGAGTGTCAGGTGACTGAGAAACTTGCATTGCAAAGGAAGGTGACTATGTAGAAAAGTGATGTCATTTGTTTTTGAAATTCTTAATAAATTGAGTTAAAAACAAATGTGCAAAGTTTTTGAACGTCTCTTGTATATGTCTGGAGACAACCATGAGTGTATTTTACTTAAAACTGGATGGGAACACATAGATGTCTTACTGAGTGTCACATTTCTAAACCAATCCATTGCAACTGGAACTGTAAGGAGCAATGGAGCTCTTGTTAACGTGGTCTGGCAGAGAGCACACTCTTCATTATGATAAACTGTTTACAGCCCAAAAAATCTCCTAAAAAGACCCCTGATAAACATGTGTTAACATGGCTTTCTCATAGATAGGTGCATTTAGTTATAATTTTTTTTGTTCTGTCTCCTACTTTCTCTGCTGTTCTTTTTTCGGTTTTCTGTGGTGGTGATCTTAGCCACCACCACCTGATCAAAGCACCGTGCAGTCCCTACATTGATGGATTGAAAGCCAGAGGTCCACATGACCATCATTGTCTAATTCTTCCACATGAAGCCTGAACACCATGAGGACCGATTGAGATCATTTATGTGAGGTAGAATGCCTAGATGGTGCTGGCTGGTCCCGTGGCCTCAGAACCCCTGCAGATTTTGTTTTTATCTCCAGCTGTCTGGAGTTTTTTCTTTGTTTTTTCTGTCCTCCCTGGCCATCGGACCTTACTTTTATTATATGCTAATTAGTATTGCTTAATTTGATTTATTTTTTCTTTCTTCAGCCTGTAAAGCACTTTGAGCTACATCATTTGTATGAAAACATGCTATAGAAATAAATGTTTTTGTTGTTCATGTATGCATTTCGTGTATTGGGTGTGTTAAAAAGAAACCTAACTTGTTGCAAAAGAAAGACCTTTCTGAAATATCCACATTGGTATTCAAAGACATAAATGAGCGGCTGGTAAACATGAACACTACGTTGCTGCAGATGCTGTGTTTGCTCTCCTTTGTTCAGTTATAGTGATGGTGTCAGAGTTAATGTAAGGCCGAACAAACTGGCAGCTATTTTCGTGAAAATTTAAATATCAAAATAAGCATTCTAAATAAACGATGTGTCACAGCCTGTCAAAAGGAGGGGAAAAGCACTGCCATTAAGAAAGCTTATATCAAAGATCTAAAGGAAATGCAGATTTCAGTACTCAAAACACTCGAATCAACAAATCTGCCTAATGAAGCCAGAAAAAGAATGAACAGCATCCACCTTCTGACTGCTTGTCTAATAGAATAACTAAAGGAAATTAACGCTGAAAATACAAACATGCAACACATAGCATATACCTGGACAACGATATTTATCTAAACTCTATTTACTGTTGTTATGCCATATAGTGGTGCAATAGTTAAAATGACAGAAAGAGAACATAGCAGACAGAAGCACTTCTCAAACACGTGGTCTATAATTGTGAGAGTGTGTGTCTTTCTGTTCTGTGGCAGTGCCAGTTACGATGTACAAATGAACCACGTTTAGATGTTGTCTTGTAAGCTACTTTTGCAATTATTGCCTGACAACTGTTTGTTCCCTTTCTTTATCAATAAAAAGTTGATCACACAAATGTGTATCTGTGTATCTCTTGCATTTTGAAGTGAATAATATGGGAATTTTTTAAAGTAAAAAATAATATAAAAGAAAATTCAGTCTGAAATCACAAAGAATTTGTGCTAGGGCTTTGTAAACTGTAGAATGACTCAGGATCATGTTTGTTCTGGATGCATTATGAAGTGACTGGTGTAGCGTTATTGTGCTAACTCCTTAATGTTTATGCTAATCCAGGCAACAGCACTGTTAATACATAAAGAACCTAAAGAAATCATGTTTATGCTAATGGCCTGATGATAATATTTGCAAATGCATACAGCAGACATAAAATCTGCATGTCAAAGAATGCAAGGTTTCAAACAATGTAGCGTATAAATAAACAGCTGTTCAGAAATACCAGAATCTTAACATTCTATTTGACATTTTTGTGACAAAAAATTTAAATGACAATACATGGTTACCAGAAAGCAGCTTCATACTTAACAGCAAAAATGCAACTCCTTCATCTTTAATTTATTTATTGCCAATACTGCTTTATAATGGAATAGGCTCTCTCCTCTACATTTAGAGAATTTTATGTCATGATACTTTACATTGACATTCAAAGCAACAGAATCAAGCAACAGACCGAGCAAGAGCCCCTGCCAAGGAAGTCAACAAAATGTTGTTAATTTCATACTCTTTATTGCGCTTATGTGTTTATGTCTTTTCCCTACAGCGATAAGCCACACATACTTTCACAGAAAAATAAATGTGCCATCACGCTTTAACCTCTGCTGTCTCCGTGTAAATGTCAAGGTTGAGGGACACCTCAAGGGGGACCCTGTGACACTTGATAAACACTCCGAGGAAATGGATTCGCCAGGAGGAAACATTCAGGTGTACACCTGATTTTAAAAGGCACTGCAGAAAAGCGGACGTTCAGTTTAGCAATTTCACACTTCTGTAAGTGATAACTGCCAGTGTAAAAGCCATTTTCCTAGTTACATAAAATTCATAGATATTTTACTAAGATGACAATGCAGAATCTATGGGAGGTTCCTAAAACCCCCATAAGTAGAATTGTATTGGTATACTCTTGCCATTTCTAATAGCTTTGACTAAACATTATTCTTTAGTTAGTGATCAGCCTTGCCATGTGTAAGGTGTAGAGGGCATATGGTTTTAAACCGTGTCCGTGCCTACGGGCCTTTTGAGTGTGTGAAATAATTCATAAAACAGCACTTATTCAGGTGCATGGTCGTATGTTTAAAGCATACAGAAGACGAAATTAAGAACCTATAAGTATATAAGAAGTTAAGAATCTTTAAGTAAAGAAGAAGAAATGAAGAACTTTTAAGTTCAGAAATAAATAAGGTTTTGCAAGAAAAGCTAAGTTTAGAGAAGATACATTTTTCCTTTTTTTTGCCTTTTATTCTATGTGTGTAACTACTTTTTTCTTTATTCTTGTGTGGATTATTTGCTTTTAACTTTCCATTAAATACTTTTAAAATTAACTTTTGGACTGAGAGATCTCTTTCGGAATGCGTTTTACCCGTGCTCAATATCGACCTTATGCTTCAGCGGCTACAGCCAGAATTAGAACACGGAAATTCTGTACAACATTCAAGAATTAGCACACAGAAATTCTGTACAACATTCATTTTATTTTTCATCTATTATTTAAATCTTCATTTTTGTGACAATGCTCTTCAAGGCATGTTATGGGATATTCATATTAGTGTACAGTCATGGCCAAAGGTTTTGAGAATGACACAAATATTAATTTCCACAAAGTTTGGCTGCCTTAGTTTTTGTGATGGCAATTTGCATCAACTCCAGAATGTTATGAAGAGTGATCAGATGAATTGTAATTAATTGCAAAGTCCCTCTTTGCCATGAAAATGAACTTAATCCCAAAAAAACAGTTTCCACTGCATTTCAGCCCAGACACAAAAGGACCTGCTGATGGCATGTCAGTGATCCTCTCGTTTTTTACAGGCGAGAGTGTTGATGAGGACAAGGCTGGAGATCACTCTGTCGTGCTGATTGAGTTAGAATAGAGAGGTTCAATTGAGGTGAAGAAGGCTTCAGGGCGCCCAAATAAGTCTAGCAAGTGCCTGGACCATCTGCTAAAGTTGATTCAGTTGTGGGATCGGGGCACCACCAGTGCAGAGCTTGCTCAGGAATGGCAGCCTTCAGGTGTGAGTGCAGTGAGGCAAAGACTTTTGGTGGATGGCCTGGTGTCAAGAAAGGCAGCAAAGAAGCCAAGAAAAACATCAGGGACAGACTGATATTCTGCAAAAGGTACAGGGATTGGACTGCTAAGGACTGCTGGGAGAAAGTAATTTTCTCTGATGAATCCCCTTTCCAATTGTTTGGAGCATCCAGAAAAAAGAAAAGGCGTTCTGTGTCATGCCAACGGTAAAGCATCCTGAGACCATTCCTGTGTGGGGTTGCCATTCAGCCAAGGGAATGTGCACACTTACAATTTGGCCTAAGAACACTGCCATGAATAAAGAACCAGCCATCCATCCTCCCAACCATCCAAGAACAGTTTGCTGACCAACAATGCCTTTTCCAGCATGATGGAGCACTGGGCCATAAGGCAAAAGTGAAAACTAAGTGGCTCGGGGAACAAAACATCGACCTTTTGGGTCCATGGCCAAACTCCCAGAATCTTAATCCCATTGAGAACTTGTGGTCAATCCTCAAGAGGCGGGTGGACAAACAAAAAAAAAAAAAACACAAATTCGGACAAACTCCAAGCACTGATTATGCAAGAATGGGCTGCCATCAGTCAGGATTTGGCCCAGAAGTTGACTGACAGCAAGTCAGGGTGAACTGCAGAGGTCTTGAAAAAGAAAGAAGGGCCAACACTGCAAAAATTGACTCTGTGAATAAACTTAATGCAATTGTCAATAAAAGCCTTTGCAACTTATGAAATGCTTGTAATTATACTTCAGTATATTATAGAAACATCTGACAAAAAGATTTAAAAACACTGAAAGAGCAAACTTTGTGAAAACCAATACTTGTGTCATTTTCAAAACATTTGGCCACAACAGTATATGAATGATGCTACGTGCTTGATAACAGTGATAAATAATACATTGTTTGCAGAAAAGGTCTATGAAACCCTGTGAATTTACACTAAAAAGATCGAGTAATTGAGGAATCTGATACTCGGCTAGTGTTTGCTTCCATGCAATGCGCTGACGCCCAGTCAGTCCAGTGCTGCTTCCTGCCTTGTGCTCAATAATGCTGTAATAGACTGTGAGCAGATGTGGAAAATGAATGAATGATTAACTGTGACTGTAGCAAGGATAAAAAAATACATAGGCTGCTAAAAACGACTTGTAATCTTTCATTTGTATGCTTTATTTTAGTGTGTCTTTAGTTTAGAATTATTTAGATTTAGCAACAAAGTTAACAAACTGTGTGCCTAGGTGACATTGTGTACTGTGTGATCAAAATGTTCTCAAATTGGAACAGCAGGCGGGTGCAGATGAGCTCATTAGATCATAAGGAGCCACAGGACAAATGAGTCACATGTATAGATTTTACAAAGAGTGTTGAATTCCGGGGGGCATGCAAATGTAGAAGAAAAGGTATTACTGCTTTTAGAATGTACTGTATATGTTTAAGCTTGGATAATCTAACTAGTGTGTACAGGACATGCTTATAAGAATATGTGAAATGGAGGCTTGGGACTTTTTAAGATTTAATAGTTAACTAAAAGTAACTAACAATCGGCCAGACCAGGGGACCATATCAGTTGTCCAATTTTGACTAATGCAACATCCACCTTAATTAAAGGGTAAGTGTCTGGGTGTTTGTCTGTGTGTCCATCCAGTTGCCATGTCTTCATCATTCCAAAAGATGGCACATCACAAACATTAACACTTGTGGTCCCCGGCCTCCTCCAGACCGCGAGGGGGCGTCCGTCCTGGTTCTGTTGTGGACCACGGGTCGAGGGCATGGAAGCCCTACCCTGTAGGGGCCCGTGGTCACCGCCAGGCGGCGCCCCGATGCCGGTTTATCCTGTGGTCCTCGGCCGGGGCTGGAGCCCGGCCGGGACTCCTTGGAGGACCAGAGGAGGGCGTGTGCCTCCTCCAGACCGAGTGGGGGCGTCCGTCCTGGTTATGCAGGGGGCCTCGGGTAGGGGGCTTTGAAGCCCAGCCCTGTAGGGACCCGTGGCCACCGCCAGGCGGTGCCCCAGTGCCTAATTGTCCCTGGAGCCCAGCACTTCCGCCACACCAGGAAGTGCTGGGGGGAAGACTTTGTGTGGCGCCCGGAGAGCTGCCAGGAGGACAGCCGACACTTCCGCCACGCTGGGGCGTGGCCAAGGAGGGGATGCTGAAAACACCTGGGGATCATCCGGGAGAATTACATAAGGGGCCGCCTCCCTCCAGTCGGTGGTGGAAGTCGGGAGGAAGCGGACTGAGCGAGAGGAAGGACTGGAGGCGGCCAGGAGTAAAGAGGCACAGGACTGTGTGGCCTGGACTTGGGGAAATCGGTGCAAGAAGGCACTGGGGGTGCACGTGAGCAAACTGTAAATAGTGTATATAATAAATGATGTGTGGTGACAACATGATGTCTGTCTGTCTGTGCCAGGGCCAGCGTTCACACACTGCTTTGATGAATTTGATACAAAATGGCATATAACAAAGACATATATTTTGCATGGTGCACTGAAAACATTAACGCTTAGGTCGTTGATTACTTAGATTTCTACATAAAGCACTCAGCAAGTCTATATAAATTCAACAAATTTTAAAAGCAATTGAGAAACATCATAAATGATAGAAAGAGAAGACAACATTTGCCATTTGCTGTCCCAACACATACAAGCATCACACCTGGCTTAAGAAGACAAATATAACACCAGGTCATGTCACTTGCTGAATTCCTAAGATGGAGTCATCACTTCTGAAAATGACTGACGCGCAGCGCGACATGCAGAACACACAGCTCGGTAGCAGCAGCTGATCCGTCCACATCTCCTTAGCATGCATTCAGCCCCAATTGTGACAAATGTGAAGTGTGCCCCGGGGGAGGATTGGGGGTAGGGCAAGCAAAGTGAGTAGGGGCAAATACTATTTAAGCATATATTAATTTAAAGTGCTTCTGTAAAAAGCCAAATTTCCTCCTGGGGTCAAAAAAAGTTTTATCTATTAAGGCATAATGAAGCTGCAATGTGCAGGAGTTTCAAAGAAAGTTTAAGCATGATACACACAAGTGTAGATTAAGATAAAGATTGACAGATGCATATCTCCTTAATAATGATTGGTCAGTATTAAAACTGAGGGGGATACCTGATGTCATTGTAAAAATGATTGACGGCTACCATGCCACCTTCTGAAGTGTCCAGCTTGCCTGTTCTCATTGTTGCATCTGAGGTAGGAGGAAGAAGAGAGATTTTGGCAAAGACTGGAGGCATGAAGGAGGATGGCATTTTGTTGAACGGTTGAATACAAGTGGCGTTCTGCCAAAAAACGGAGGACGGATACCACTTAGAAGAAAACAGGAGGGAGGGTCGAATTATGATATTTGTTGGAGGGTGGAAGATGTTCTGAAATGGTCACTGTATGGTCACCCCAGCAGAAGCATCATCAGAACAAGGAGAGTGAAAATGATATGTACAGTTTATATATATATTTAGGCTGAAAAAATAACTTGTATTACCTAATTAGACATACCAAAATATGATCTTTATTTGTTAAATACTAACAATTAAGAATAATTGCTTTATAGCTCTACTGCATAGCCAGTCTCAAATGTTGTTTTCTCCCATATGTCTATTGATTATGGTAAAGACCGACCACAGAGTATGTAGCTAAAGCAAGTGTAGACTCTAACAAATACAGTATATTATTTGCAGTCACAGCATTACAGGCTTACACCATTTTACTGCTGACTTATCCAAGCACCTGCTAAGAAGTGATGATATGGCTGAAACAAGCATTTCAAGCTAAATATTGGCAACTTCTTGACAAATGCCATCTTGATCTTCTGGTAACAGCATCTGGCACATTTGGATACACAAGTAGTAAAAGGCTGGCCTTAGCATTAATCTGCTGATATAAAAGAACACAGAAATAAACACCCAAATATATCTACGTGTACAGTGTCACCAGACATTCTTCAGTAGTGTCATATCTTAAAGGCAGAATGTGTTTTTTATTTTAAGGTAAAGTATGTTACTGTACTTAAAAGAAAAAGGCAGAACAAAAAAGAATTGAGGCTTGTTTTCTGTTTCCCACATCTCAATACCCTTGTGTTTTTTAATGCACTTATCCTGTTCATTGTCTTAATGACAATTGGTGCAAGGCAAGAATGAAACCTGAGCACGGCATCAGCAAATTCTAATATTAATTCAAATATTGTATATTAGAAAACATGTTATAGAGTTATAAATAATTAAATAAAGGCAAATCTAATGTACAATATAAGAAATGTATTTTGAAAACATGTAGAGTCAAAATTTATATATATGAGGCTATTAGAGTCTTTAACTTCCAGACAGTGAGGATTTGTTGGTTAAAATTAATCTTGAATAAAGTATACCGTATATGATAATAATAATGTTTAATGCATACAGGGAAAAGATAATGAGTAGCCATAAAAGATGTTGGGGAACGTTTTTTTAAAAGTAAAAGTTAGCTACATTACTCATTATTTTTTTTCCATCTTATTGAATTTATTAAAAGCGAGTATCATTCCATATAAGCAAGTCTAACTTGATACAAATAAATTCAATTCAACAATGAGAAAGTGAGGAAGGCCAATAGCCAGAGTAAAATTTTGAGTGTAGTAAAAAGGGAAATGAGTCTTTCTCCGTAATATAAATGCTTATTCTAAAATGTTATTGATTAAATCCTGACAAGTTTTTAAAAGGTTTTGAACAGATCCTCTAAGTGAGAATTTGTTTTTTTCCATTTTCAAATAGTATATAACATCAGTTACCCACTGACTTAAAAGAGGTGAGCTAAGATTCCTCCAGTTGAGCAAGATAAGTCTACGTGCTAATACTGAAGCAAAGTTCGTTTGTCCTTCTCCACTTTACTCTTGACTTACAAGAAAAAGTTACTAAACATTTTACATACTAGTTATTAACTAAACGTAATGTGTTACAAACAGTGCATTACTTTTGTGTTACTTTTTCTTCTTTCATATGAAACAACTGCATATTTTCCTGACCAGCGTTTGTTATTAAATCCCAAACTCATCAACCTTTATGAAACTGACCAGAAACACAGCCACATTTGATGATTTCCTTGTGTTTTATAAATGCTGTAGAGCCACAGGGTCCGAACCTGAGAGGGATATGGTCCTTAGGTAGCTGAAACCTGACTTAGGGGGCTATGAAAAGCAGCCCCTTGAGCAGTGAAGGCGGGGGCACAGACACAGCACTTACAGGGGACGTCCATTGCATCTCCCAGCTACTAAAGTTCATCGGCTTCTTGCCTTCCACACAGTGCTGCTGCAATGGTCACTGGTTCCCTGTGATGCTAAACTGTGTGAATTACATTTACCCTGCAGCACATGCAACATTAAATATATACTCATAACATTTTTTCAAAATCTTTTTACTTAATTGCACACTATGCACATGCTTAGCCTCATCCTCGATGTTCCACGGACAGAAGCAGGCAATATCTTTGTGAAAAAAAGGCAACAGTTCTGTGAAATAACGCAGTAATCTTTTTTGGAGCAGTGGGAATAGTGTTCTGTAGTTATACAGTAACACTACTCCAGAGTACAGAGTAATGAGAATTGTGGAAGAGAGGTGAAAAAGAGAGTGCAGGCAGGGTGGAGAAGAGTGTCAGGAGTGATTTGTGACAGACGGAAATTATCAAGAGTGAAAAGGTAGGTCTACAGGATGGTAGTGAGACCAGCTATGTTATATGGGCTGGAGACGGTGGCACTGACCAGAAAACAGGAGACAGAGCTGGAGGTGGCAGAGTTAAAGATGCTAAGATTTGCATTGGGTGTGACGAGGATGGACAGGATTAGAAAGGAGGACATTAGAGGGTCAGCTCAAGTTGGACAGTTGGGAGACAAAGTCAGAGAGGCAAGATTGCGTTGGTTTGGACGTGTGCAGAGGAGAGATGCTGAGTATATTGGGAAAAGGATGCTAAGGATAGAGCTGCCAGGCCGGAGAAAAAGAAGAAGGCCTAAGAGAAGGTTTATGGATGTGGTGAGAGGTGACATGCAGGTGATGGGTGTAACAGAACAAGATGAAGAGGACAGGAAGATATGAAAGAAGATGATCCGCTGTGGCGACCCCTAACGGGAGCAGCCAAAACAAGAAGAAGAAGAGTTATATAGTAACACATTTTTTTTAAGTATAGCAGGTATTTTTACTCCAAGAAAATAAGTATTGCATTACATTATTCATGCCTTTAAAAAGTAATCTGCCTACATAACACTCATTACTTTTAATTATTTACCCTCACATTTTCCATAAAAGAGTCCTTATGTGTAATGCTAAAATTTAACTAAACTTTAAAATGACTATTATTTAATGTCTTAGTTATATAGTGGTATTGTATGATGATTCTAAATCACTGTGTGACATATTCTATCCCATCACAGAAAGTCCACAAATAATTATTTTTATTCAGAAATGAGTAAACTATTTCAAATCCATCAACATCACCATTACCAGAGGTAAAGAGATTGCTCTTTATGGATTTGTCTCAAAGGTTCAAATGTGGGTTAATTTACTTCATATTATTACTGCCTACATCAAAAGGGTTTCCCTGCAATTCTGACCCTAACCTGCACTCACATAAGCCCCTTATTCACAGAAGAGATTGACAAAGTGTGTACAAAGCTTGTAGAAACTTTCTCAAGAAGATTGAAATTACTGCTAAAGTTGCTTCTAAAAACTACTGAATTAAAGGTCTGAATATTTCTATGAATGATAGATTTCTGTTGATTTCTAATAAATTTGCAAACTCTTCTGAATAAATGCTTTCACTTTGTCATAATAGGATATTGCGTGTAGATTTATGGACAAAAATGGAAAATCTATCCATGTAAAAATAAATTTGCAACAGAAGAAAGTGTGCATAAAATGAAGGAGTCTGAATATTTTCCGAATCCACTGTAGCTATTGGCGAAACTAGATGGCCTGACGAGTGCTTCATATTTGCTTATATTTTTATTTTACAAAATTCAATAAAGTGTTCATTTTATTAAAACAAAGTATCTGGAATTAATGTGGAAAATTTTAATTGAACGTAATTAAATGGAAAGCAAAACATTTCAGGTAAATAATGCATTTATTTACAAAATAAGCAATCATACCAAAATGAGTTAACAGTACATTGTTTAAAATGATATTTAATACCAAACCACAGACAGTTTATGGACAGTACAAGGAATCCAAGTGTCATGAAGGCAACATTTATCTAATTGAGAATGAACTTAATTAATCTATACCACAAGGACACATAATTGGCTGTGGTAAAACCATTAAATTCATTATTTAACCAGAAACTGAATCATTTATGGGTTAAGTTAGTCTGTACTGCATTTAGCTCTGCCATCATCAGACTTCTGCCTTTTTGTCTTAAGTGAGTAATGCAACCAGAAAGAAATCAATACCTTGTGTCTCAGTCTCACTAGAGGCTGATAGGGTTTCGGAGCATATTCATCCTTGCTTGGTCTTGCTTGTATTCCCAGTAAGGCAAATCCCAATAATAAAAGTGCTGACCACTGTTTAAGTGTCTTCATTGGTCTTTTCCTGTCAAAGTTAAAATAGTTAATAGTCAGTGACTGATCTTATTATAGCATTTCTCACCTCTGTATTCAATACCAGAATTCAAATGGCCTAATGCATCAAGCCCAGAGTAATTAAAGCAGACACCCACCGCTGCCAATCTGACTGATGTTTAACCTATTGTTGTCAATACCTACTGCTTAAATCTTGCTTCTAAAATAAACAAATAAATAAAAAGCATTAACAAATATTTCTAGCATAACCCCTATAATACCATGCGTGTTTGCAGTAAATTTTTATTCACAGTGTCCAATTCCCTAATGCTTTATGAAATAATTAATAACAGCATTTTTATTGTTGTGTTTAACTGAAAAAGGTACGAGCCTTACTTAAAGCTTACAACATGCCTGAAGAGAAGGAAGGCCCTCTACCAATATGCAATGGCAGTAAGGTAAAGTACATGTTAGCAGCCTCCTGCAGTGTATGTTGAGCTCCAAACCTGGGATCACGGTCAGTCCTAAGTTAAGGGGAATAAGGAGTCTTCATTATATTTCATTTACACTTGGCCTCTCACTACTAAAACACAGCAGAGAAACTCAGGGAAGGGTACATCATGTGCTCTGCTGCCAATAACAATGTCAAGCAACAAACAAACAAAAAAGCAAACTTTTTATTTTATCTCAAGTGCTTTACAAGACATATCTGTAGTGCAATTGTTTTCATAAGTACTATGAAGTGTATCTAAATATACACACAGGCAAGCCTCAGGTTACAGCACTTCCACAAATACAAACAAACTCATAAAACTCCCACGTTTTTCTTTTCAGCTGAATTTAGTTTTCACCTAACAAGGTTAGTCTTTTTTTACTTTTGAACAAAGTAAACTACTTCTGATGCGGATGAATGTGTCACAGCAATCATTAACAGTGAGGAATAATCAGAATCAGAATCAGAAAAACTTTATTAATCCCGAAGGAAATTACTTATGTTAGAACTTAACAACAGACAAGGGACATGTTACACTAAGAGCAAGTATAAAGTCATCATGTAAATACAAATAAAGTATAATAAATTTAAGTATCAAACTAAAGTACAGAGTAATGCACCTTACGTTAATATTGCACATTTGAGAACAAATAAGGTCATTCTCATGTGAAGAGCAGACAATTTATTACACAAGAACAGATAGTATGTTGCCCATTTTAAGTACTTGAAAAAATGTACCTGGATATCCAATAAAGTAAAATGGGTAACAGCTTAAAGTCTGGGTGAGCGACCGGAAAAGGAATTATAGAGTCTGATGGCCGTGGGGAGGAAGGATTTCCTGTGCCGTTCAGTGGAGCGCTTGATGCTAGTCAGTCTACTACTGAAAATGCTCCTCTGTTCAACCACAACACTATGAAGTGGGTGATTAGCATTTTCAATAACAGACCGAAGCCTAGACAACATTCTCTGATCTGCCACAGTTTCCAAGCTGTCTAGTTTCTCTCCTACCACAGAGGCAGCCTGTTGAATTAGTTTGTTTAGTCTCCTGATGTCTGCCACTTTCATGCTACTCCCCCAGCATGCTACAGTGAAGAAAATGGCACTGGCAACCACGCTGTTATAGAACATCCACAACATAGTGTTGCTGACACTAAAAGATCTGAGCCTACTTTGACCCTTCTTGTATATGGCCAGTGAGTTCCTGGACCAGTCTAGCTTATTGCTCATATGCACCCCTAGATACTTGTACTCTTCACGATCTCCACCTCCACACCCCTAATAGACAGGGGAGTGGCTGGAGATCACGATCTTCTTAAATCAACTACCAGTTCTTTAGTTTTACTGGTGTTGATCTGCAGTTGATTCAGCTCACACCAGTCAACAAAACTGTCCACTCACTGCCTTCCTGTATTCCGTCTCATCTCCATGTCTGATACTACCAACTATTGCACACTATGGCCCTAGTCACCATTTTGAATCATTTTTTGCTTTTGTGTGTATCTATTGCCGAATGTAACTGGCAGCTTCCATAGCCACACAGTAAACCCAGTCAGAAGTAAGCAGCTTGATCGTCAGCTAGTCATTAAGCTAAGTGGCAGAAACTGCTGTTTGTAATTCCCAACATCCAAAGTGCACGTGGGGTGGAGTGGTGGCTCTGAAACTAGGGATCTGCGTTGGCAATTGGAACGTTGCTGGACCGAATCCCGTATTCGCCAGAAGTGACTCTACTCCACTGAACCCTTGAGCAAGGCCTTTAACCTGCAATTGTTTCGTTTTGGGTATGATGTTAATCTACATTTAGCCCTGCAAGCAGGTCCTTCAACCTACAGGGAAAACTTGGGGTTTGGTGGTAGGATTGGCACTCCAGCCACTGTAAATAACCTCACACTGTTCCAGTGTGGTGCTTAGGTGTCACCTGCTACACTTGGGTCCCAATCCAGGTGGTTTCTTGTGTAGTGGATGCGGCAATGGGCTATCAGCGCGTGCTCCCTACCTCTCCCTCAAAGTACATGTCCCAGCCTTGTTGTCTTAGGATGTAGAGTAGATGGAAGGAGAAGGTAACTGATCCCTTAAGAAAGATAGCGCATGTCACCAAATGTCCATGGCAGCATACACAACTTCACAGATAAACAGCTTGATCATCGGCAGCTTGCTGTTTAAATGAATGGTAGAAATCGCTACTTGTAATTCCCAGCATCCAAAGTCCAAGTTCCAGGCTTGCTGTCTCAGACACTGAGAGATCCCTCACCATAGATAGCACATGTCACCAAATACAATCAGAAACATGTGTAGCTGTGTAATAAGCTCTGTCACAGTAAAGAACATGATTGATGGCTGGCCATTCAGCTGAGCAGTAGAAACCGTTGCTTGTAATTCCCAGTGTCCTAAATACACGTCCCTGTCATGCTGTACCATGGAGGGTCACTAATGGGTGTACTTCTTGTGCAAGGAAACAGCGCTTTAGAGGTAAAGCCGAATCAAATGATGACATGGAGAAGTCAGAATGCATGCAGGCCTCATAACCATGAAGACAACAATTAAGCAGTGAAGCTCGGTACAAGTAGACAGTGGACAGAAAACAAAGCAGTAAATAATAATAAGCCAAAGGGTACACATAACTAGAGTCAAGAAATATGAGCCATACACTGTAATCAGAAGGAAGAAACAAAAATGTCATAACCAGTAAAATAAAAAAACTAACAATACAAAATAATGCAAAGTAAAGTATGCATGGCATGGCTTTAAAAAACGATGCACAAGTGATGTCATGACACGTGATCTCCATGAACCATCTCTTAATAATCATGTCTCCCACATGAGGAAAATGAAACAGCACAACAAAGTTAAAAACAGGAAAAATAAGAATACAACCTCTACGTTCATTGGCCTCCGAAACACTGAAATAACATACTCAGATATGTTCTTAAAGCCAGGGAGAAGTTGAAAAAAAATAATTTTATAAACCATATTATGACACTGGCAGGAGGAAGGTGTCAGTCTGAGCGACTCCTCTGCAAAGATAACACATCTCTGCTGAGGGATTAAGTTAGTGCTGGCTTTATGTGCTAGCATTACGCCTTTCCCTACTCTGTAAAGTGCTGCATCACTATCAGACACTCTAGGATGTTTAAGTGCTTCATTTTAGTTAAAATTATTTGTGATTTAAAAGTACACTAATATTGCTGCACTGTAATTTCATTAAAACGTTTGAAACATTTTTCTGTAAAATGAGTAATAAAACCATATGCATTTATGTTAATATTTTCAGTAAAGAAACTTTTAATTCAAGTTTCGAATTGCATACAAGATCAAGTTATGAATGTCTTCAGAAATGGAACTCATTTATAACACAAAGGTGTATTTATATGTTATCTGTGTAGATAGATAGATAGATAGATAGATAGATAGATAGATAGATAGATAGATAGATAGATAGATAGATAGATAGATAGATAGATATGAAAGGTACTATATAATAGATAGATAGATAGATAGATAGATAGATAGATAGATAGATAGATAGATAGATAGATAGATAGATAGATAGATGGTCTGGGGGTGGTGATGTAAACAGAGGTGCAGTTGTAAGTGCCACTGCCTAAATGATTCAGGCTTCTGGGTTTCAATCTTGTACCCGCATTGCCATACCTGTGTAAATTTTTCTTGTGATATTTCCTATTTCCTCTCCAATATTCCATTATAAAAATTTGTACGTTAGTTGGTAATTGTAAATTAAACCTGTGGATGTGTGCTCTATGATGAATTAGCACCCTGTCCAGGGTCAAATCTTGTCTTGCGCCCAGTGTTGCCACAAAAGTCTCCCAACCCTTGAAGTCTTAAATTAGATTTTAGCCGATGTCACGTTACATGACTTCTAGTTGTATTGTATGTCAGACTTGCCGACTGCTGTTGTTGATTTTGCCACTGGATGATGTCAGTTTAAATGACTGAAAATCACTGGCAATATCAATTCATGTGACTGTGTGTCAACTTTCCAGCACAGTCGTACTCGCCCCTTTTCCTGACAACCAAGAGTGTACTGTTTGACAGAGCCAGGGCTGTATAAAGTGTTAAAAAGTGTGACAAATTAAGTCATAATTCTTTTCTCCATTCTGTCATGGTATGTAAAACATGAAATATCAGACAGATCAGATTTTCTTAAGTTTGTGTGGTCCAAAACACCTGCATTGCTTCTTCCTCATCATTAGTTTATATGCATTTGTAGTTCCGGATGAGCATTCATTGGTTGTCAGCTCTCAGGCACACAGAGCAAACGACTTTGTATGCCATTTGACAGTTTGATTTTGTCAAGGCGAGTCTCCAGCTAGTTGGCGTGAAACACTGGGGAGGACAGACTAAATGATGGACCCTTGTGGAAGAGTGCTGCCAACTGCCACTGACTCGCGAAGATTGTGTAAATGATGGCGATGCTTGAAAATCCCTGGAAAATGGTATCTAATGTAACATGGCCTTAAGTGGGACTGATAATGTTAAGGTCAAGGTTTAAAAGTTTGAGAGTGGCCATCTCAGCAACTTTAGCCTTAAGGTAACAAATGAGCAGCAGCTATGATACACCAGAAAAACAAATTAGAAAAAACAAAAATAACCAACAGTGTCATTTTTTATTTTTTTTGTTTTCTTATTTTAACATTTTTTTATAATACAAAAACACCATTTTAAGTATCTTTGCTACTTTGTTTTTCAAAAAATGGCTCAAGAACACCCCCCTCTGGCTGCTGTATACCCAACACTTAGATCCCCGGCAGGTGAACTGATTTCCTCAGCTACAACTGTGGGTCAGAGATGAAAACTAAAGCCACATGCATCACCTCTTATTTCACTCTACCTGCCTCAATGACAAATTAAGGTGTAATATCACTATTTCTATGACCAGTGCCCTGGTAGATGAAGTGACATACAATGGGTCACATACAGGAACACCTTAGCAATTAAACCAGCAGCCTCATGCACTCTAATTTCTTTAGTCAGAACACTATGGTGCCAGCATGAAAAAGAAAGAAAAAAGAAAAGACCTAACTTGGTTTCTGTTTTGAGGTGTAGAAGCAAATGAGGCTGCCAACTCAACACCACAGGGCGTTCAGGATTATGCCTGACCTGAGTCATGTGCCACCCACTTGACAAATCACATGATCCTGCCAGTAAGAAAATAAACACTGGTGATCCAGAAAGATTTAGTTTAGAGGTGAGTGGCACAATGGGCTGCACTGAAGAGAAAAAAGGCAGTGAGCCTAATTGGGAAAAAGGAGAATGTTAGGGAAGCACTGTTTTTAAACTAGGCTAAATCACGGAAGACATCTGAGTCTGTATTGTTTTACTTAGTTCCTGTTCTGGTAAGCTATCAGAAGCTGGAAAATACGAAATTGATATCATTTTTAGCACTATTTCTATAGTATTATGTATAGTACATTTTAAAAATAACTAATATAGAGGCTTGAGCATTGGAAAGGTGCAATATAAATACATTTATTATTATTAAGCAGCATTAACACTGTAATATTGAGACAAATGAAAGAGGAATTAGAATCTTGGAATTTGACAGCCACAACAATCTTTTTTGGGTTAATACTTACGGCCCCCACAAAGCATCAACAAGGTGGGCACGGCTTAGCTCTAACGGGGAATATCACAAACAGACTGATTACGTCTTAGTGAAGAAACAGTTTGATTTTTTAGACCAAAAAATGCATAAAGAAATTCAAATACAGAGTGCTACCAAAAGGGATTTCCCCAATGATAACAAGTTTTTTTAAAACATGCAAAAGAAAACTTTTTATAATCACATTTTATTAAAACACAATGAGAGAAAAAAACACTCATGAGAAAAGGTCATAAACAGATATCAGAAGCCAACAACTGCTCAAGGTGTCCCTAAATAGAAAAAACTTTGGAATTATTGTAAAGCTTGAATACTCCTACATAAGCAGCATTCGAGGACGCGGTATGTTCCATGTTACATGACCAGCTACTGTAAACAACATAGATATGGCCATGACAGTCAAAAAATGGCAGTAATTATGCAAATAAACAAAACACAAAATGTAATTTTCCAAATAACAGTAACAATTTTAAATAACACAAGAGCAGGTACAAACATGAAAGACTTGAGAAAGCCAAAATCCCAGATTCAGAACATACAGCTAATGGAAGTGACGCTACCCATTACCACAACAGACTACGCCCAATAAGATTTTGGAACGATTATAACTGAGTTGGATTGAAAATGAATTTTTAGAGCAGCAGAGGTTAATAATAATAATAAAAATACATTTTATTTATTCATAGGCGCCTTTCTAAACACTCAAGGACACCCACCAATAGGTAAAACACGGATTATTAACAAAACTAAAATACAAAATTTTAAATCAGACAAAGCAATTGTAGTTAAAGAGAAAAGGCAGTGTAATGGATGGCCGGCCATTTATCCCGGCCAATACCCCCAAGCCGCCAGGTGGAGCCCTCCTTGCAGCGTGGAGGTCCCCAGAAGACCAGCAGGGCATCATGGACATTGGAGTTTTTATGCAAAGCCCTGCTGGATGCCGTGGGGGCCACAGGAGGGAGCTGCAGGGAGGACCGAGGGCTTCTTCGTGCCCTGTGACCCGGAGGTTCGTCACAGGAAGAGCGACGGACTTCCGGGTTGAAGAAAAGAGTTTTTACCTGACCCGGAAGTGATTGAGGATCACATGGACTGGGGATTGAGAACACTTCCGGGTCAGGGATTATAAAAGGACTATGGGAACTCCCAGACAATGAGCTGAGCTGGGTGGAAGGGTGGCAACGCGTCTGGGAGCTGGAGGATTGGTTTATTGTTTATTATTGTGGTTTGTTGTGATTATATGAGTATTGTGGAGGAGAGTGTGCTTTGTGCACTGTGGCGACAAAATAAAGTCGATTTGAGGACTTTTACCTGGTGTCTGGAGTCGTGGACAGGGGTTCAAGGGAGCGAGAGCGCCCCCTATCATTCACAGCAGCCTTAAACAAATGAGTTTTAAGTTTAGATTTGAAAAGTGAAAATGATTCAATATTTCTAAGCTCAGATGGTAGGGAGTTCCAGAGCTGGGGAACAGAGCAACTGAATACTCTGCTCCCCATAGTGGTAAGACGGACGAAAGGGACAGTCAAGTGAATGGAGGAAGAGGTGTGGGAGGGAATGGAGACATGGAGGAGGTCAGACAGATATGGAGGGGCAAGGCTGTGGATAGCCTTAAAAGTTAGCAGAAGAATTTTGAATTGAATGCGGAACTTAACTGGAAGCCAGTGAAGCTGCTGCAAGACGGGAGTGATATGGTGAATAGAGGGGCTTCTAGTAATGATGCGGGAGCTGAATTCTGGACCAGTTGAAGCTTATAAAGAGATTTGCAAGAAACACCAAAGAAAAGGGAATTGCAATAATCGAGACGAGAAGTAATAAGGCTATGAACAAGGATAGCAGTGGTGTGGGGAGTGAGGGAAGGGCAAATATGATTAATGTTACGTTACACAAGTGGAAATATGCAGACCAGGAGATGTAATTGATGTTGGACTGAAAAGATAAAGTACTGTCAAGGATGACAACCAGACTGTTAACCTGTGGGGAAGGGGAGACAGAAAATTATCAATAACAAAGGAAAAATGATCAGTTTTGGATAATGTTGATTTTGTACCAATAAGGAGAACCTCAGTTTTGACACTATTTAATTTAAGAAAATTTGAAGAAAACCAGGATTTGAGTTCTGCTACGCAATCAATAAGTGAGGAGGGTGGAAAGGAAAAAGTAGGTTTTCTAGTGAGGTAGAGCTGGGTGTCATCAGCATAACAGTGTAAGCTAATGTTATATTTACGAAAAATAATCTTTCTTGTTGGTATTGTAGGCACAGTCATAGCAAGGACCTGTTACACAGAAGTTCAGAGATTGCTACCAAACCAAGCTGCTAATTGAAAACAGTGTTAACCAAGCAACAATTCTAAGCCAGCAGTACTCCGAAAATGAATAATTCCACCAAAAAATGACATATATTTTATACGTGACTTACCCCATGTGATTTGTAGCAATGACTTTTAATCTCATATTTAGGTGGAGAAGAATATAACATTTATGCCAATGGTGAGCAATGCTGGATCATAGCAAACAATATAAAAAAAGTCCAAGAAAAAAATCTCATGTCACTTGTGTTGCATAATCCACATGTCAAGTCATTAAATCTTATGCTTACAACATGTAAAACATGTGTATTGTTTTGCTAAAATATTGCTTAATAAATAACTCTGGAAAAGTGAAAGTTGTCCACAAACATGAAGCTCCACAAATGGACAGGCGTTTGAATTAAAGGCCTGTGTTGGCCCATCATTTGTTGGTCAAGATTAGGGTTACCAAACACCTGCAAAAGGAGGACATGTCCTCCTTTTCGGCATTGTGTCCTCCATCCAGCAGGCATTGCCTAAAAAGGTGAACATGTCCGGCTTTCATCAATCACTGAATTGACTGTGTTATTGACTGAAATCGCACGCTGTCATCTCTATGTTTTACATAAGTCATCTATGTTTTATCGAAAACAAAACACGGCCACCCACCTACGCCCACTTCGCCATTTTGTGTTGTCTAAAAGCGTCATCTAGCATTAACACTAACAAGAGTAAATGCAAATTCTCGGACCATATAAAAACGAAGTTTCTGAGCTTTGGTGAAGGACACACCGAAAATGAAGCAAAGTGTTTGGTTTGTGATTCTTACATGTCCATTGCAAAGAAGGATACCTTTTGTGACCTGTCAAATTAGTTGTTCTTAAAGTTTTCACTGTAACAGACAGTTCACACTCTGTTTCGTGAATAGAACGGGACTCATTCTCCTTTATTGTGGCTTGGTCCTTCTTTGTGACCTTCGGTGTCCTCCTTTGGGTTCACAGGAATTTGGTAACCCTATTCAAGAGTCCTTTCGTCAATTCAGAAGCGTGATCCTGTGCGAAGGGGCTTCCTGTCTGTAAACTATATTCATTTTCCAGAGAGATGTACTTTGTATTTAACATTATTTCCACAAATAAATACATGTGTTGACACATGAATTATGTGACGCAAGTAATCTGAGGTTTTTTTCATGGACATTTTTATATTGTTTGCTATTATCCAGAATTGCTAGCAATGGACACTGATGTTACCAGAAATATATTCTTCTTCACAAAAACATGAGATTAAAACTTTTTCTCAACCATCCCTACAAACCACATTGAGTACGTAAAGTATAAAATATATATCATTTTTGGGTGGAGTATTCATTTTAGAAGTACTTCTGGCTTGTTGGCTTGGTAGCGATCTCTGAGGCCTGTGTCTCCCCATCATTTGCTGGTCAAGAGTTCTTTCTTCAATTCAAAAGTGTGGTCCAGTGTGAAGGGGCTGTTTATAGGCTACTTTCATTTTCCAGAGACATTTATTTAACAATATTTTAACAAAAATACATCTGTTTTGCACATTGTGAGTATATGGCAGAATGACTTGACATGTGGTTTATGTGACACCAGTGATGTGAGTTTTTGGATGTTTTTATATTGTATACTGTTGTCCAGCTTGTGTTCTGTGGAATCTAGGTTGTTTGTTAAAGATATTAAAAAAAATTGTTGCCCATCACAACAAACTACATGAGGTAAGCAATATATAAAAATAATCATTATTAGGTAGAGTACTGATGCAAAATTTCAATCTTTATTTAAGTTCTTAGTGACAATTTCACAAATGAATAATTAATGTTAAATGCTTGTTCCAGGGAATTGGGCATCAGATTGTGAAGGGCCACATAAAACATGATGCATGTGCCTAGCAAACATGTGGTATCACAACATAAAAATAAATACATAATAAAAATAAAAAATATTTAAAGCTAAAATGACCTGTAGTATTACTCCAAAAATGAAAGAAAACAACTCCAAAGTCGTTTAATGAATTCCTAACAAGAACATTTACCACTATAAAAGCCAACATTTGTGTTTTAACTTGTCTTGCTCGGTTATGGGAAAGGAAAACTAGGAAATGACTTTTCTGAAGCAAAAAACAGTGATGATCATTATCTGGAATTTAGCATGAAGCACACAGAAAAGGTGAATCTGCTCCTGTGATGTATATTTCTTTAATAGTTCACCCAGAGCCAACGTAAACCTTGAAAAAATGGTTATTAGCTGAGACTTTAAATGAATCTTAAAACTCGATGCATCAGGAGTTTTATGATATAAAGTCAATTGAGCATAGGCAGCAAAATATGGAATTATCTACCAATTTACTGATTTATCATTTTAATTGGGTATTTAAGTATAGTTTGTCTTCCTTCTTATTCTGGGTTGTTCTCTTATTTGCCTCCAACACTTCACTGCAGGAAGAAATAGGGCAGAGGTGGGTAAAGAAAAAACTTGGCGTCAGCAGCCTGTGGTCTTTTTGCAATTATAAATAGCTATCTGCTGCTATTAACAGTTGCTAATTTTGATTTGCTAATAGTAGAAGGAGAAGAGGACAGTTCTTATTCAATTATTGTAATGTAATATAACACATCATTGTCAAATTCATTTTATTCAATTCAGAGTTTGCAGATGGAGGAAGCCTATCCCATCTGCATTGCATGCAAGACATTAACCAGCTCTAGACAGTGTTATGTTCTTACTCATTTATTGCTCTCTTATGCATCCTCTCTATCGATATCTATATCGATTCTGTATTCTATATCACAATTCCCCTTTGGTACCGATTTATTTGTGCGAATCCGAGAGAGAGGCTGCGGGCCGAGGGGAGGGGCATGGGGCCTCCTTTCAAGTTGATCTACCTCTTGCCACGTGTTACAGCGTACCTTGCCTCCGCTAAGCTAGCAATACCTGTCTGTTCAACAGAAATTATCATCTACAAATTGTTAAGGAGTCATGTTTGATGTTTTTGAGAGAGAGATCAGAGCTATATGTGTTTTAGAGGGTACCTGCTGATTGCCACAGATATCAAGGCTCCCCACACGTGTGACACTCTCCTGTCAGAGTTGAATACGATCAGAAACAGCGCCAACATTTGACGCTGGAGCGTACCTACCTTCCGCTTGGCCAGAACTACATTTCTTTTTAATTTTTTTTATTGATTTTTAAAGTTTGTCCTGTTTCACTACTATGTGGTGTGAAGGATGGCCAGCCATTTATCCCGGCCAATACCCCCAAGCCGCCAGGTGGAGCCCTCCTTGCAGCGTGGAGGTCCCCAGAAGACCAGCAGGGCATCATGGACATTGGAGTTTTTATGCAAAGCCCTGCTGGATGCCGTGGGGGCCACAGGAGGGAGCTGAAGGGAGGACCGAGGGCTTCTTCGTGCCCTGTGACCCGGAGGTTCGTCACAGGAAGAGCGACGGACTTCCGGGTTGAAGAAAAGGACTATTTACCCTGACCCGGAAGGAATAAGGAGTTGTGGACTATTGGGCAGAAACACTTCCGGGTCAGGAGATATAAAAGGACTGTGGGAGCTCCCAGACGGTGAGCTGAGCTGGGTGGAAGGGTGGCAACGCGTCTGGGAGCTGGAGGATTGTATTTTTGTGGTTTATTGTTTGTTAATGAGTATTGTGGTGGAGAGTGTGCTTTATGCACTGTGGCGACAAAATGAAGTCAACATTTGAACTTTTACCTGGTGTCTGGAGTCGTGGACAGGGGTTCAAGGGAGCGAGAGCGCCCCCTATCGTTCACAGTGGGTAGATCCACAGAGGACAGCTAGTAATATAATAAAACAATACCCACACGTTCTGACAATATCTGATGGATTATGCTGCACAGCTTCTGATCCAGGCTTTGGTTTATTCAGGAATACTAAAACTCTCTACTGTCAGGAGCACCTGCATATATTACCATGCCACAGAAGATGATTCAAAATGTAGTTTTCAAGCGGGAACACGTCACTCCTCTCTTCAGATCACTACATTGACTTCCTGTAGCAGCACACATTAACTTGAAATCCTTGATGCTTGCTTACAGAGAAGTTCATGGGTCACCAGCTATGTATATTGGGGAAACTTGTGAGGTCCTATGCTCCTTTTCACCCACTCAGGTCTGTTGATAAACAGTATCTGGTGATGCCACATCTCCAGACTCTTTTCACGTGTAGTTCTGAGCTGGTGGAGCAAGCTGACCACGATTTTAACTGCTGACTCCCTCAATGTGCTTAAGACGTGTTTGAAAAACTTTCTTGTTTGGTGAGTACCTGTCTGATTGTTAGTGACTTTGATAGTTTCTTGTAACTAAGGAAAGATTAACTAACTTGCATTTTGTTTTGAGCTCTTCACTGGTGGTGGCCAGTTTTGTAACCTTATCCTGTAACACTTGTGCCGAGACAGACTGATGGTTATTTGATAATACTGACCTGTTTTGCAAGTCACTTTGGATAAAAGGATGTACATGTAAATACCTCGTACATATCTACTTTATTAAGCAAAAACCAAAGAAAGCTAGTTTGCAGTATAACATTCAGAATAAATTGCAACATTGCCCATCAAATATACATTTTGTTGTATATTACTGTTTTGCACTAAAAGATCAACAATCTAAAGGCTAAATAACCCAACCAAAGTAAATACACTTGATGTGTGAAAACTCAATAAACGCACGACAGCACCGAGTAGACAGAGCAAAGAGCTAAGTACCTGAGCCACCATCGATTGGGTCCTAATAGGAGAACAATTAGTTTTGTTTAATGCCTGCTCCTTAATGCTGGGCTTTTTATGCTTCAGTGCTAGTACAATATGTACCATTAATCATTAATGCTCATTATTGGTGTACTCCTGGAAAAGTTTGAGACATCAATCAGGCAGCACTCGGCTGTAATCATGGCTGGTCAATCACAGGTCAGTTAACCTATGTTTTATATCAAAAGCATGCCTCAGTGTTAACCTGTAAGATCATTTTATTTTATCTAACAAATATAAGGATTGTTTTTAATTATAAAGCTTAAGCCTCCAAATATGCTCTTGCTGACAACATTTAGTTACTTTGTTTCATTATTATTATTATTGTTATTTTTTATGCTTAACACCATTTAATTCTTGTTGGCAAAGCCTCAGCTTGATTGTCTTCTGCTCTTAATAAGCTTCACACTTTCAATTTTTGTATTAGACCTTCTTTATCTGAATTAAAATGTAAAAATTAATATCACCGAAAGCCAATTACTTGCTGTTATTAATGTATGGGGATTTGTGCTTGTGGGGCATGATAGTGCGAATCAAATAAATAAACCATTTATTATTACCGTCTCTTACCTGAAGCGTGGATCAATAAGTACGTGCCATCAATAAAGAACAAACTGTAATATGTCAGTTTTCAATTTTCTCTGTTTCTGAGTAGCATGAATAAAAGCCAATGCATTTTAATTGATGTGCTTATATGGGAAGAAGAGTATAGGAATCTTGTCAAAGTTTATTTACAACAAAGTGCTTAGAATGTCACATATATCTAAACACAATCTCTGTTTTCTCTTATAAAATCAACTACACATAGCCTTCACTGACTTAAATGCTTCTAATGGTACAATTTCATTTTTGCTATATACAGTAGGTGTTGTAGAAAATAATAAAAACAAAAAATCTTTCCTTCACACATATACAATAGAGGGAGTTACAAAACTGAAACAGCCAATTTATTCCAAAAGTATCCTTTATAGAAATACAATAGACGGAGTTACAAAAATGAAGCAACCTATTTAGTTCAACTCTATCCTTCCTACTACGCTCTCTCATTTTCCTTTAGGAAATGACCTTCACACTTTTAGCATTACCCAACCATAAACAAGCCTCAGTCCAATTTCAATGTGGCTTTTTATTTCCTGACTGTGGCTCTCATGCCAAAACATGAAATACGTGAAAGAGATCAATTTCCTAGCCTCTGGCAGCTCCCCCTCTTATTGAATTATTGACCTAACAGCTCATTATCTGTCAGGTTCAACTGTCATCTAAATGTATTTTTCTGGTAATTGGTGGTTCTGTGGTTTGTACATTTTCTTTTACGTTTCCCTGCGCTTGTGTAATTGAGTCACCTGTGCAACAATCTCCAAGTCTGAAGGACCATTTTCTAATTGCACATCGTTAGCCATGTCTTGAGACTGTACAGGGGCTGTTGTGTTAGATAGTGGGTGGTGTTTAAATACATAGGACTCTGTCACAAAGTAACCTCTCCAGACTCCCAAACCAACAGAAGAAAAGTGTACGTTATTACTTGTGACTATTTTCTAGAGGACTGGCTAAGTGTACCAAGGCAACTTTGACTTCTGCTTGCGCCTATACTGTTCTATTTGTTGTGTTACTATTTGTCTTTGTTCAAAGGAGCCAAATAGGTTTGGTAGAAGAAAACAGGGAGTTGTCTTGCGTCCTGGGTATGACGTTAATCTGCATCCATCCCTGCATGTAGGCCCTCCAACCTGCAGTGAAATAAACCTGGGGGTTGGTGGCACAATTGGCACTCCAGCCACCATAAAACACCTCACACTGTTCCACTCCATCTGAACTAGTATAGTGCTGAGGTGTCACCCAGTCCTAATCTGGATCCTGAGTTGGTTTGTTGTGTTGTGGATGCAGCAATGCACTGTATCAGCATGTGCTCCTAACCTCTCTTTCTTTTTTTGCAAGGCAAGATCCTCATTTTCCATTTTAAAGGAAGGAAGGATTCAGAGGCCAGTAAACAGGTGGCTGAAGAACTGGTTTAATAACCAGGGTCATGGTAATTAAAGTCTAAACCAGCATGTCCACTACAATCATTATTTTTCCAAGTGTTTTCACGGTGGTTGGGGGTATTGGCCGGGATGACTGGCCAGCCATAGACCACTATATATATAGTAACAAGACCATTAGGGGGCATGCCAGCCACCCAACCCAACACAGACAGACATGGGAGGCACACTTAGAAAAACAAATAAATGTTTCATTTTTCTTTTCTTCACCTGTGGGCAACGCCTTCCCCGTCCTCACAGACCCAACACAGACCCAACACAAGCACAATCCACACAATAATTTTCTTTCTCTTCTTCTCTCTTATTCTTAATCGTCCTCCCCTCTCTGGCAAGCTTTGTCTCCCTCCTCCCAACTCTGGCTCTCAGAGTAGTGGCTGCTGGCTCCTTTTATAGCCCACCCGGAAGTGCTCTAGGTGTTTCATGACCCATTTCCGGCTGCACTTCTGGGTGTGGCGATAGAACAACCCACATAGCCTTAGGAAGCACTGCAGTGCCCCCTGGTGGCACCCCCAGATCCCAACAGGCTCGTAGACAACTCCATCTCCTATGGAGCCCTGCAGGAATCCAAGGCACCACTGCCACCCAGGGGGGCTGCCATCTACTGTCCCGGGGGAGATACAGTACTGTTTACTCCATGCCTGTTCCCCCGGACCATATACAGAAAAGGCGTATATATACAGGGTGTCCCTAAAGTCGTGGTCATGTGGAATGTTCTCCTCGTTCACCAGACCTTAGCTCTCCTGACTTCTTTTTGGGGATATGCTGAAGGAGAAGGTATACTTAATGAAAATTAAAGATACGAGACATCTGAGGGAACACATCATAAATGAATGTGCTCAAATTGACAGAACTGTGGAGTTAACACATCAGGTTCATTTGAATCTTGCAAAGCACATCGAACTTTGCATCATTAATGGTGGAAATCAAATTGAAGATGTTATTAATTAATATTTCAATCAAATAAAATGTTGTTCATATTTTTTATTGAAAATATGCCTTTTGCCTACGTGTCTAGACTTTAGAAACACCATGTACATACAGTTTAGTATATATACTGTATATGTTTGTGTCTAATTTTGAAAGTCCCTAAAGTTCTACTGTCTATGACACTTCGTGGTAACTTATTCCATGTGTCTGTAGTTCTCTGCATGAAGAAAAATGTCTGAATGTTTGTATGAAATGTACCCTTAACAAGTCCCCAACTCTGTCCCTGTTTTCTTGCTGAAGTCATTTTACAGTCAGAGTCTCGATCCACTGAACTAATTCACTTCATAATTTTAAACACTTCAATTGTGAATCCTCCTAATCTCCATTTACTTTAAACTAAACCAGCTCATCTCTTTTAATCTTTCCTCATAGTTCGCCCCCTGTAGCCCTGGAGTCAGCCTAGGCACTCTTCTTTGGTCTGCTATGCCTTTTTTGTAGCATTCAGACCCAAACTGCACACAGTACTCCAAACGAGGCCTAACCAGATCATTATAAAGACTGAGTATAACCTTCTTGGACTTGTACTTTATAAATTCTGCTATATAAGCTAAATTATATTAGTCTCTTTAATGACTTCTGAACAATATAGACAGATAGATGCAGGGACAATAAAGTCACCCTGAACATTAACAAGGCAAAGGAACAGCTTATAGACTTCAGGAAGCAGACTACACTCCCATCTACATCAGAGAAGATGTATGATGATCAGCAGCTCAAAAATAACTTGAAGAGACTATCAAAGATTACTTGACATGGACACAATTCAACAGCTAATACCTCAAGATGGCACACCAATGCCTTTACTTCCTCAGGTACAGAGCTTAATTTTTAAATAAAGGTGCTAATGCAGGGCTCATAGTGACTGCTTAGGAGCAGAATGGGGATGCAACAACAGAGGCAATTCGAGAACCAGAACACAGAGCTGTTAACATTGAATCACGCCTAATAAATACAAGAAATCAGTCCTGTAGATGCAATAATTAGTATTTCATTTGGATATCTTGTGATCTTAAATTGTTCTGCTGGTCACACAGTGTGCAGCACACTTGTAATGGAGTTTTCATTCTCATCAATCAAATATATTAATTGAATACTATTCTCTTTTATTCTGCAAATTTGAATAGGACTGAGGTCATGAAATTGAGGATGAATATTTCACAATATACAGCATATGTTTTGAAGTTATAGTCTTTGTGGAATTAAAGGAAACAGGACAAAATAAAGAGCTGGAGTCCACAATGCGATCCCAGTTTATAATAGCAGCAATGCTAATCACCTGAAGGGGAAATGAAAAAGGATTGTTTCAGCAATCTACAGTAGCTCTAGTTGCTTATTCAGGTAGTTTGGCCCCTGGTCTGAGGAATAAATGCCAACTTCTGGTCACATTATAGACAAGAAGCATAATCATGGCTCTTCAGAGGTCTCCTCTTCTACTCTAGTAGTGTGTCTCACCCAAATCTATGTGCCCAGTCAAACTTATGAGCAGAGTCGCCACAATAGTGTGTGTGCATGACGCCTGTGAGCCTTCTTAATGGCTTCCGTACCCCGTCTGGCTGTGCTGTAGACAGTGATAAGCCTCTGATGTTCTTAACAAAATAGGTCAACGTTTCAACAAAATAGTTAAATTATTTAATAAACATAATGATTTTCAATGTTTGTCTTTCTATGTTGAATATTAATATACACTCACCTAAAGGATTATTAGGAACATCTGTTCAATTTCTCATTAATGCAATTATCTAATCAACCAATCACATGGCAGTTGCTTCAATGCATTTAGGGGTGTGGTCCTGGTCAAGACAATCTCCTGAACTCCAAACTGAATGTCAGAATTGGAAAGAAAGGTGATTTAAGCAATTTTGAGCGTGGCATGGTTGTTGGTGCCAGACGGGCCAGTCTGAGTATTTCACAATCTGCTCAGTTACTGGGATTTTCACGCACAACCATTTCTAGGGTTTACAAAGAACGGTGTGAAAAGGGAAAAACATCCAGTATGCGGCAGTCCTGTGGGCGAAAATGCCTTGTTGATGCTAGAGGTCAGAGGAGAATGAGCCGACTGATTCAAGCTGATAGAAGAGCAACTTTGACTGAAATAACCACTCGTTACAACCGAGGTATGCAGCAAAGCATTTGTGAAGCCACAACACGCACAACCTTGAGGCGGATGGGCTACAACAGCAGAAGACCCCACCGGGTACCACTCATCTCCACTACAAATAGGAAAAAGAGGCTACAATTTGCACAAGCACACCAAAATTGGACAGTTGAAGACTGGAAAAATGTTGCCTGGTCTGATGAGTCTCGATTTCTGTTGAGACATTCAAATGGTAGAGTCAGAATTTGGCGTAAACAGAATGAGAACATGGATCCATCATGCCTTGTTACCACTGTGCAGGCTGGTGGTGGTGGTGTAATGGTGTGGGGATGTTTTCTTGGCACACTTTAGGCCCCTTAGTGCCAATTGGGCATCGTTTAAATGCCACGGGCTACCTGAGCATTGTTTCTGACCATGTCCATCCCTTCATGACCACCATGTACCCATCCTCTGATGGCTACTTCCAGCAGGATAATGCACCATGTCACAAAGCTCGAATCATTTCAAATTGGTTTCTTGAACATGACAATGAGTTCACTGTACTAAAATGGCCCCCACAGTCACCAGATCTCAACCCAATAGAGCATCTTTGGGATGTGGTGGAACGGGAGCTTCGTGCCCTGGATGTGCATCCCACAAATCTCCACCAACTGCAAGATGCTATCCTATCAATATGGGCCAACATTTCTAAAGAATGCTTTCAGCACCTTGTTGAATCAATGCCATGCAGAATTAAGGCAGTTCTGAAGGCGAAAGGGGGTCAAACACCGTATTAGTATGGTGTTCCTAATAATCCTTTAGGTGAGTGTATATAATTCACTAAGGCAAGACACCCATGGAAAGCACGCAGGAAGGGGCGTGGATTCACTAAGCCGCCGACAAGTAAGACACCTATGGCGCACGCAAGAAGGAGCCATGCCAGGGGTAAATCGCCATATGCAGCGTGTAAAACGGTTTGCGAGGGGTATCCCACGGGATCCTTAAAACAATCCTTTACAACTAAGGTTAAAACACAATGAAGTAAGCAGTCTTTGAAAACCGAGTCACAGGTGCATCTGGACTGTGCAAAGACGACAACGACTCAAGTGACGAGTTGGAGGTGGGCACATGAGCGATGGTGGTCCGCCAATTTTTAGTCACGGACGATTGTGTGTTGGTTCGTTCTGTGCATTGTTACAATGTTGCTTTTCTTGCTGATTTATTACATTACCGATTTTTCAAATGTTAATTTTCTCCCTGTGCTTAAAAATCATTAAAAAACCGGCCTGATTATGCGGCGTATGGTACGCCACGGGTTGGCTAGTAACATGTATTTTTTTCTTCTAATACTCATATTTGATGACTGTCCTGTAAAGCTAGTCCTTAACAATACCCAAAGAAAGTATAAAATGCATGCCAGTACATATGGAGTTAAAAAACGGAACATAAGCTGTTTAACGAAGCAAATAAAGAGTAATTAATGTCTAACAACTGCAAAAAAGTATAAAAAGAACACCTCATGAATCTGAAATGGATTCAATGGGTTCACAGATGAATAAACAAAATGAATGAAAAAGGATCACCTTTTTCTTACAAATTTGCAAATTCAAAAATTTTTAAAAAGAAGATAAATGCTTAATACTTCTAAAAAATATGTGTTAATTGATATATTAGTGATAATCTCAGGTTATTGATGCATTAGCTATGAGCTCCCTCATTCATATATAAAACAGCTAGCAAACAGTGCAAAAAAGGCAATTTCATAACTTCAGGGGAAAGCTAATGTTCTTTTTAATGTACGTATTATAGCATGCTTCACTTCAAAAGGAAATTAAGATTTAATTTCATAAGGAATCCTTTATTATATTCTGTAATATTAATAATGCAGTTAAAGTTTTACCAGGAAGGCGGAAAAGACTGTAGAAAATACCTACATGGTTGTATATTTCTAAGCCTTCTGACATTTATTATTATTGATTAGAAATTAACAAGTTAATGCACTTAGAATACTAGTGTAAAGTCATTTTATGAGGCTTATAATATAAGGGATCACAGGTCAATCAATAGTAATACAAGTCTGTTTCATTATTTTGGTGAGAAATTTCCCGGTCATGAATTCACATAATGGTGTTCACTTGTCAGAGCTAAAATAGAGATCTGCTTCATTCCCTCCGGCCTTGGAAAATGATCACGGTATATAGCATGAGTAAGCGACTTGGACTTGTGTTACTCAGAACATTTGATAAATTGGTACTGTTGACCAGAGCTTAGTGACAAAATCTAAATTGTTTCTTTATTTTTTGTGATTTGGGAGTACTCAAAATGTTGACTGGCAAATCACATATTATTATAAAATAAAAGATATGTCACATACAGCAAAGGCTGTTTGGTAAGTCCTAAAATAATTGTTTGCTCATACTTTAAAACAATCCACCGTAATAAAAGGATAAGTGTCTGTGTTCGTCTGGTTGCCATGTTTCTGTCATTCCAACAGATGGGGCTGTGGTGTTATGGGTCCACAGCTCGTTGAGAAAAGGCCATTCATTTTAAATAAATAATCACCGCACCCGAGGCGGCTTCGTGAGGGGTGTTGTAGCGAGCCGCGGGCAGTCGTCGATGTGGGCGTTTCTCACCGTGTGCACAGGTGAGGAACTGCCCACATTTGTGATTGCTCCCGTGGCTAATGCTACAGCTGTGATGGCCCCTCACGTTTTAAAAAGAAGTGCGAGTCAGTTGTGGGGGTGGAAAAAAAAAAATGGAGAGAGGAGAAAGGAGATGAGGAAAGAGGACGGAGGTTACAGGGAGCGAGGAAGCAGGCGGTGCGTGAGTGTGGTGAGCGTGCGATCGAGCGCCGTGGGCAGCTGCGAAAGCTGGGTGTTAGGCCGACACCCAGGCGTTTGAGTTGAGGTTGCTCCCGCTGAGTGACCAGGTAGCGGGAGTGCCTAGAGGAATGCGACGGGCCGCAGAGAAGCCGCGGAAAGGGAGCGGAAGTCGGGAGGCTTGGTGGTGGAGTCCCCAATGTGTGCGTCCTGGTCATTGGTGGACATCAAGTCTCGGGGACTGGGATGAGTGCCAGACCGAAGCCAGGGATCGGGAGGTCTCCAGTCTCGCGTGTGTTGTAGGAGGGCAGCCCAAACGGGATAAGCAGGTGAGACGCTAACAGAAACGCTACACCGGATTTGTTGTTTTAAAGAACTGCTTCCATGAGAAGATTTTAACCTCTCGTTTTAAAGGATTGTTTTTTCTATTGATTTTAACCTCCACGTTTTTTTCATTTTATGGATTATTTATTGAAACTGCACTATTTATGGAACACTTGTTTTGATGGACAATTTTTAATAAAAGCACTATTGCACTTTTTGCACCACCCCTTGCTCAATTGTTTATTTGCCTCCACTGACTAGCTCACTCGGTAACATTATCGACGGTGTTGGGTTCAAGTGCTTCCAACAGCAATGGGAGTGTGGAGCCAGAACCCACATCGTCACAGGGGCATCATAAATATTTGCAGTAATATAATGCATTGAATTTATCATTCCAACAGATGGCACACCACAAGCATTATCACTGCTTTAATAAATCCCATACCAAATAGTATATAAAAGAGACTAATGCATTGCACCTGTCATTCCAACAGATAAATCACATACATTTGTAGTAATGCATTTTGTTACTGTTTGAGATGTTCTATCTGTTGGAACAGCAAATGCAATGGATTTTATTACTGCAAGCATTACAAAATACATTCTACAGAGAGCACACTGCTAACATAAATGCTGAGGTCCACGTCTTAGACAGGTAGCACAGTTAATATTAAAAATTTTAATAACAGAAAAAGTAGATTTCTTTGAACAATGTTCTCTATTAACATTTATCATTTCATCTATCCATGGATGAATCAAATCAAGCTAATTTTCAGAATCCTGAGGAGCTGGAGCACTAAATCTATTGCATTCTGTACTGATCTGATTAATATTCACCAATTAACCTAACATGTAAGTTTGTGGGATGTGGGAGGAAGAATTGAATGCCTACAGGAAAAAATGGAGAATGAGCAAACCGCACACTGACAGTGGCCACGTAATAATTCAGACCAAAGGTGCTGTGAGGCAGCAGTGCCACTGTCTTACTTTCCTTCAATCTCTCCTTTAATAATAATCACTACTGACATATTGGAGATTACCTGTCATTGGTATCATTATATTCACATTTTCATTCATTATTCTCAATTTTTACCTCTCTGCTTTATTGCCATTAGGTACATTATTTCATTGGTGCCATCACCACATCACCATTTTTGGAATTGTGTTGGTTTGTGGCCATGGCTATGACCATTCTGAGGCATAACTACCAACCAAAAAATATCATCCAGCACGTCTATCAACACTGAACCAAATGTATGTAGTTAACATGGCAGCATGCTATTCTCAGCATCTTAGTTTTGAACAAAACATCTCAAACATCTCATGTTTAATCAGAGTAAATCAATATTAGGGAGTGAAAAATCTTAGCACTTCATTCCTTTCTTTCCTTTTCTTGTTCCTGCCTATGGGCTTTAGCAGTAGATCTTCTTAAGCCTTAGTGTTGATCGCAAAATTTGCCAAAATGCTTTCTACAGCAAAAATACTGTGTTCACTTGTGACCTTGTTTGAACATTTTCCTGCAAATTCCCCGATGTGGCTTAGACAAACACATTTTTCCCAGCACCTGATGAGGCTTTGCAAGGCCAGTGTGACATAAAAGAGATGTAGCTCTGATGAAATGAGTGGTGTCAGTTTTTCATATGTAATAAATTTCACCATGTCAAGATGGGTTAGTCTAGTGTAAACCGATGGCCACAAATGGTAACTTCACCTCATGTTGCTGTGTTTTTTTGGATACTCAATATTAAATTATATGGTGATTCCAAAATTGTAAAGGTTTGGGAATGTGTGGCCATTTTTAAAACACAAAGTACATTACACCAAACAGGTGACTCAGCAAAACCAATCCCACTGCATATGAGCCTCTTATGAGCCAACCCATCTTACCCCCACGTAGCCCCCTATTAGGCAGGCCTATTACTTAGGCAAACTGAGTATGCTGTTTCTTGTCTACCTATGTACTGTGTGACAAATAGGGGGCGCTGCCGTCCCCTTGAACCCTCAGACCAGACACCAGACACCAAATAAAAGTCCAATAAATTATTTTATTTGGACAATGATGTGTACCAAGCACCCTCCACTCCACAATATTCATAAATACTTACAATAATCCTCCACTCCCAGACGCATTGTCACCCTTCCAATAGAATTCACCAATCCTTTATAGTCCTCGACCCGGAAGTGCTTCTGATCCTCCCAGTCCATGTGTTTCTTAGCACTTCTAAGTCAGAATAGAACTCCTCTTCTCCTCAGCGCGGAAGTATATAATCTCTTCCGTCTCCTTTATTGTAAATTGCTTCAGGGTAATATTGATAGTACAAGTCCCTGGGCCTCACTGCAGCGTCCCCTGGCGGCACCCACGGTATCTAGCAGGGCTGTGAGGAAAGACTCCAAGGTCCAAAATGCCCTGCTGGAATTCGGGGCACCTCCATGTTTCTGGGAGGGCTCCATCTATCGGCATGGGGGTATTGGCCGGGATGAACGGCTGGCCATATACCACAACTGTAACAACTGGGACGCATGTCTAGCACACCAAAACACGAGGGTGAGTCTCAGCATTTTAACAAAGCCAACTTTATTCAACTTGAAACAGGAACAGCATGGTTATTTATTATGGTGGGACCTACCACTCCCCTATGCATAGACACATCAATCAGGCAGAACTGTGACCAGGTTAGTGGCAAGTAATCCTGTTCCCTCCATTTATAAGTTTCTTGCATCACTCATTGACCGCGATTGACTCAGATCTGCTTTAGCTACGAATTGCTTCCACGTTTGGAGCCCGTGGTTGCCCTGGCAACTAATAAACTGTCTTACATTGACGATGCAATCTCAATTCGGGACGCTTTTTGGCATGTCTTCCCACTGGGGGGAGTCCCAAATGAGTTTAGAAAACTTAAACAAACAAACAAATTCACCAACCGCCAAACCACCTGGATCGGGACCCGAGTGAAGGGGGTGACACCTCAGCAGCACACTGGAACAGTGTGCAGTATTTTACGGTGGCTGGAGTGCCAATCCTGTCACCAGCCCCCAGGTTTTCCATGTAAATTGTAGGACCTGCTTGCTGGGCTGGTTGCAGATTAACGTCATACCCATCATGCCTTGTTCAAGAGACCAACGGAGTAGAGTCACTTCTGGTGTTTACAGTATTTGTAGTCGATGAAATTCAATGTAAGTAAATGTAAAGTATTACATGTGGAGAGAGAGAGAGAGAGCTTAGGAGCACGTGCTGATACAGCGCATTTCTGCACCCACCACATGACAAACCATCTCAGGATCCCAGATTAGGACCTGAGTGCAGCTATGCAACAGGTGACACCTCAGCACCACACTAGTTCAGATGGAATGGAACCAGTGTGAGGTTTTTATGGTGGCTGGAGTGCCAATTCTGTCACCAACCCCTAGGGTTCCCCTGCAGGTTGGAGGGCCTACTTACAGAGCTGGATACAGATTAACGTCATACCCATCATGCCTTGTTCAAGGGCCCGACGGAGTAGAGTTATTTCTGGTGTTTACAGGATTCAAATCAGCAACCTTCTGATTGCTGGTGCAGATCTCTAGCCTCAGAGCCAGAAAAAGCCCATTAAATAAACTATTTACAGAGGGATACCATAATGGTTTAGGCAGACTTGTAGTCGATGAAATTCAATGTAAGTAAATGAAGGAAGTAGAAATATTAGATTAGAATACACAATAGGAGGTCTGAAACTTAAAAGTACATTTTATGAGAATCATCTGGAAGTCATAGTTGAGTCCTCACTATCTACTGTATCTCAAGACAGTGTATAAAAGCGATCAAGAAGGCTAATAGGATGTTACATTATACAGTATGTTACGATGTATGGAATAGAAGTCAAGAGAGGTTATTCTTAACCTCTATAATGTGAGGCCTCACCTGGAGTGCTGTGCAAAGTTTTATTCTCCACATTACAAAAAAAATGCAGCAACTCTAGGAAAAAGTCCAGAGAAGAGCTACTAGGTTGATTAAGGTACTAAGACATATGAGTTACGAGGAGCCATTGAAAGAGTTGAACCTTTTCAGTTCAAGCAAACACAGATTAATAGAAGATATCAAGTCAAGTTAAATCAAGTGGCTTGATTGAAATACCATCTATACATAGCACTGCAGCACACAATGGCACGAAATAACATTCCCCAGGACTGCAGGGCAACATATAAATAAACACAGTACAGTACAGATACAAGACAAGTAGAGAACTATACTATACCGTTAATGACAACAACAATTAATAACAAAGACAACAGCAGCAGCAGAAGTACTGTGTATAAATAGACCTTTAAGAACAGCTCGAACAGCCAAGGGATAGAAGCTGTTGCATAACTTGGAAGAACTGCTTTGGATGCCATGGTACCTTATGCAGCACTTGATAAAAGATGTCTTTAATGGAGAGTGAAGAAGTCCCTATGATCTTTTCTGTTGTGTGTACTATCCATTGTAGGGCCTTGAGGTCAAAGATACTGCAGTTCCCAAACCAGACAGTGATGCAGCTTGTCAGAGAAGTGTTTAAAATTAAGAAAGGAATTAGTAAAATACATCCCAGCCATTACTTTAAAATAAATTCTGCCACAAGATCATAGGAACATTGATGGGAAACTTGTTGAGGAAAAGTATTGCCCAAATGTTAGAAAGTTTTCCTTCATACAAAGAACCATAGGCACATGGAACAGATTACAATGTAAAATGGTGGAGAACAGGACATCATTGACCTTCTAATCTTGACTTGATGTTATTTTGGACAATCTAAGTGAGGAATAGGATGGATAGGCTTGCAGGGCTGTATCGTCTGTTTTCATCACAATTGTTTTAATGTGGAAAGGAGGAGAACAGATCATTTATCCAGTTTTACTGCAAAGGGAGACAATACCTGTTCCAGCGGCCCTTGGTATCATTTAGGATCCAACCTTGAATTGTGGTCCAACCTACTGTACACTCAAAATCACACCCACAATCACCCATATGAAAATTCTACACAGGAATTTGAGAACATGCAAAATACATTCATCGGGATTTGAAGTTAGCAGCTATGAGGCACCAGTGCTAACCAACATGTGTCATTGTCATCCCAATAAATTAAACAAAAACATTTAAATCGACTGGGCAAAACTTGGCAAATATCCTAATATTCACTTGCAATAAAGAACAATGCACAGAATGGGCACCAGAGTCAGCTGAGCAGATAAAAGGCTCGGTAAAGTCAGGACTATCAGAAATAGTTTCAAAATAATTAAAAAGCAAGAACTGTAGTTTAAAATTTTTAATACACAACAATTTGAATGTTCTGCTTTCATTGCTTATCGTTAAACTAGTCATGGTACCTGTCAAAGACAGGTGATAGAATAATTAAAATATACTTGCTGTCTTTTGCCCTAGGTTTACATTCAGCTCCCTTCCTCTCTATTTGCATGGGTGAATGTCTCTTAACTGGCACTCCATTTCTAAACAACGTTCTCGTACAGATTTCTTCTGCCATTATTTTCGAGGCACCTTTCTCATCTCCTGTCTGGTTTTACAATTGCCATTTTTGAGGGCGACTTTCTCAGCATGCACTTTACTCCTCCTCATGCGTCTCTCACTTGGACTCCCTGTTTTGTCGCATCACCAAAGCCAAACTGACCAATCAGATTACTCAGAGGGACTGGACACACAGACCTTAGTGTTTCATTATATAGTGTGGCATAGCGGGTTCGCAGTTCAAAAAAGGTGGCCATTTTAATTAATAAATAAATAATGAATGTGTTCATGCTGGGGAGTGAAGCAGGTTCAAGCGATCTGCCGAAGATGCCCCATCACCGGATTGGTGCGAGGCGATCAGCCATCCCTTTGTGCATTGCCTTGCCGGCACGTGCGGGCAGTCTGATTGCCTTGTTATCAGCCCGCAGTGGCAATCAGCCAATCGCACCTGCAGCAGCTCCTCAGCCTATAAAGGGGAGCGTAGGAAAGAGAGAAGAGAGAGGGAACAAAAAAAAAAAGCAGAGGTTAAACGACAGATAGAAAGGCAGGAGCAGTGATGAGCCGGTGTTTAGGAGAGAATCAGGCGGATGGGAATGGTGCTTCATGACTAGCGTATGGCTAGCGTTCGGGGACACGAGGATAACTCCTGCCGAGCATCCAAGGAATAGCAGAGACCGTTACGCTCAGGAGGATCCGCTCACTGGGTGGACCCTGTGACTGGCAGTGGTGGGAGGACAGCGCGCTTTCGCCGGGTGGAGCCTGGATTGGCTACAGTGGGAGTGGGAACAGGATTTGGTGGCTCCTCATGGAACGGCGGGGACACAGAGCAGTTCTGAAGGAATTCTGTGCCTGGTGGTGGGCGTCTCTCTGTACTGTGAGGTCCAAGTAGGATAAGCTGGAGAGACATCAGTTTTAAAAGAGAAGCACCAGGGATAAGAATTGCAAAGACGCCTGTCTGAATTTTAACCTTGTTTTTTAACAGATTTTTTCCATTTGTTGATTTTAACCTCCACCAGCACTTTGATGATTTTATGGATTATTTATTTATTGATTTTTTTTTTTTTTAGCACTGCACTTTGGATATTATCTCGGACATCTGTTTTGTGCATTGTTTTTAATAAAAGGCACTGAGCACTTTGCACCTTCCTCTTGCTTCATGTGTGTTTTGTCCCCATCAGCCACACTCATCTCGGTTACGGTACTGACGACATCAAGTTCAAGAGGCTCCCAAAAGCAAAGAGGGAGCAAGGAGCCCACCCGCACTGTCACAAGTAGATGCTTTACTGCTCAGTAAAAAATTCCTTTCCTTTATGTGCTTCTTACATTCTTATGCATCTTCATACCCAATGCATACATAAGTTAACCCCTTGTTGCCTACATTTATTTACAATTATTTCAAAAAACAAATTATTTGTGTTTTTGCTGTCAAGCAGATGCTAAATTAAGCGGAGATTGTTATTTTGAATATAGCACGCAAGCAAACAATAAGTTGGTACGTGTTTTTATCTTAGTACAACCTACCTCATTTTTGGACAATTTCTCGAAATTAGCAGCCAAAATCCACGTGCATGGCCACTCCAACACTCTTTGCTTCCATCAAGTGGATGTAGTTTCCACTATGACTGCTTGATGGCGTGACCGGCGCTTCCGATACGATCCTTGGTACGTATCGAATATGCGTTAACTGGCATTGGCAGGATACATACACCACCTCAGCGGTGCATTCAGGCCAGAAGCGATTTGAAGCGATTTAGCAACAATCGTCTACAAGGGGTTAATATTTTAAGGAAACAAATTCTACCACTCCTCCAATTAGACAACTAGACTCATTGGAAAAAAAAACCTACCCCTGAAACAATGGGTACAAGGCAGGAACCACCTAGAAGTGGGCAATATAGTGGAAGCTTTAGCACGGAATCAAGCAAATCATTCACTCTGTGACTGAGCTGGATCAAAAAACTCTTAATGATGGATGGGTATATTATATAATACTTGCTGTAGCTGGCTACTTTGGTGCTTCTTTTGTTTTGATTTTTTTCTCTTTCTATCTGACTAGAAATTCTATCTCTCTAGTATAATAACAAAATCTTGGGAAGAGAGACGAGACGTGACTTTCTCAGAGACACTTTCACGTCTGGTGAGTTAAGACTTTGTGCCAAAAGATTTAACCATGCCAGAGGCCGTAAATAAAAGACAAAGAGTAGATGACAAAGTAGAACGTCGTAAAGAATTCAAAAACGTTGGCGTGGTACACATGCTGAGCAGTTTAGAGATAATGGAAGTACGAAAATTCTAAAGTCTCAAAAAAATAATAGTAAAGATCACATTAGCACAAAGGGAAAAGCAGTGTTTCTTCCCAATGAAGAGGCATATCCACAAGAATTAAAAGATTTGTTGTTTGGTGAAAGTGAAATCCCGCAAGAGAACATTTCAAGCCCCACAAGACAAGACTTTATGCAAAGAGATTTGGAAAAGTCCTGCCCACATCTAAAACATTTACAACCACGCACATGGTTCAATCATTTCTCATTTGTGTGAACGCTATTGTCAGACACAGTTCGTGCAGACAGAAAGAAACGATATTTACTCATGGGCAGTTATACGTTGTGTTGTTACGATGCAATTCCAAACGTGGAATCAAAATTCAATGCAATATTGACAAAAAGGTAAAAGCAAAAAGATATCAAATATATGGACATAGATGATTTAACAGAAGTATGCAGAGGATGTCTGGGGGAGAAGAGAGACAATGCAGTGAGACAAAAGGACAGCTGCTATACAGGTTTTTAAATGTTCGAAGCGCCGCACGAGATGCAGATCACTCGGCATTGCAGCAGCGGCAAGCCAGCAGCTGATCGAGCAAATAGGAGGTTAAAAAAAGCTGTATTTGTTTCCCATTGTATCACCATTTAAGAGGGCGTTTCAGAGGACCGACCGCATCTCCTTGTGGTGCGTTCGGTCCCCCTCTTCACAAAGAGGCTGGCACGTAGCACAGGCCAAGGGGGTTGGTGAGCGAAGCCCCCTATTTATTCTGTAATTTGAAAAGTAATAGACATAAATTTTAGATTGCAAAATTTTACACTTAGGTGGCCTATGTTAGCACTGCTGCCTCACAACTGCAGTATCCTGGTCTGCACATTCTACTCATATCTGTGTGTGTGTGTGTGTGTGTATGTTTTTGTCCACTCCACCTTTCCTCCTGCATCTGAAGTTGTTAGATTCATTGTCACCTCTAAACTTTCCCCAGTACAAACAGCTGAAGGTATGTATTAGAGTTTTCCCTGTGATGGACTGGTATCTCATCCATTGATTTTTGCATTTTGCCAGATGTTGACAGAGTAGATTGCAGTTCCTAGCAACCTTGAAATGGATTTAGAGGTAACAGTCACAGACAGAAGGAACTTTTCTGTTGCAGTAATAGCATGTACAGTATACAATACACTAGCTTCTACTTTTAGTTTTCAAAACACACACTCATAAACTTCCAATGCAAGGTTGCATTATTTGTAATTACTTGGAGCTGTGATGTGTGCGGCTGATTCACTCCAGTTGTGTTCCCAATATACAGTGTTCACATTTTAGTGTTATACAACATTCACTCACAATGAATTTAATTTTTTTTAACCCTGATGAAAGGAAAAGCCTCTTTAATGTCACAGTGAAAAGAGATCTCTGCAAAGTGGTCTAAATTAATTATAAATATAAAACACAAAATAATCGGTTACATAAGTAGTGAAATCATTATTTCATAGATGCATTTTAGGTAGCAATAACTGCCTTCAATATGTGAGGACAGGTCTCTACTTCTCTAACAAGTTTGCATATTTCCCCCTCTTATTCTTTGTAAAGCTGCTCAAGCTCTATTAGGCTTCAAGTTCATCGTGAGTGAACAGCTGAATTGAGATCTGGACTGTAACTCAGCCATCCCAGGACATTAACATTGTTGTTTTTAAGGTATTTGAGTGTAGCTTTGGTTTTATGCTTGGGGTCATTGTCTTGCTGAAAATCAATTCTACTCCTAATGTGCAGGTTTCTTGCAGAATGCATCAAGTTTTCCTCCAGGATTTCCTTGTATTTGACAACATTCATTTTCCCCTCTACCCTCACAAACCTGCCAGGGCAGAGAAGCTCCCCATAGCAAGACGCATCCACCACCACCATTATTCATGGTAGGAAGTGTGTTTGCGATAATGTGCTGATGATATCTGATGGCCAAAATGTTCAGTTTTGATCTCATCCAACCATAAAACCTTCTTCCAGCTGACTTGAGAACCCACCCATGTACCTACTGTCAAATTCCACCTGAGGTGTCATGTGCATTTTTTGTCTCCCATAAAGCTGCGACTGGTGAAGCACCTGGGCAGCAGATGTCCACTGCATTCTTTTTAGTATGGGTCCCTGTAGCTTGTAACTCCTTCAGAGTTCAAAGAGTTCTCTTGGCAGGCTTCCTCATTTGTCATCTTCATGCACAATCACTCAGTTTTTGTGGACAGCCTGCTGTAGGCCAATTTATCGCTGTGCCTTACCCTTTCCATTTCTTACTGATTGATTTCACTGGACTCCAGGGGAAGTTCAGTGACTTGAAAGTTTTCCTGTCTTCATCCTCTGACTTGTGCTTTTCATTAACCTTTTCATGGAATTGCTTGTAGTGTTACTATTTCTTCATTGTGTAGGCAGGGCCACCATACTAACTCAGCACAAGTTGGACCTTCCACATGTGGGTGCATTTACACTACAATCAATTGAAATCCAAGACAGGTGACCTCCACCGACTTAATTCTGGGACTTCTAAATTTGGCTCCATGGGTGATTACTTAGGTGCGTCATATTAACCACTTTGCAGAGATCTGTTTTTACTTTGACATGATTCTTTTTCTGCTGATCAATGTCAAAAAAAGCCAAATTAAATGCACTGAAAATGTATAGTTGCATAAAAATACATTTTGAAAACTTCAAAGGTGGAGAACACTTTTTTATAGGCACTGTATTTGCTGTTACTCAGAGCCTCAAGTGTCTATGCATGATTAACTCCAGACACATTCTCCATGTCACCATGCAACAGCAGGAACCTAATCAGACATCATTGCCTCCCCCAAAAAAGTCTATTTTTTCATATACACATTTCATTTGATGTTGTTTATTTTTACTCTTTAATCCCTAAAATCAATTACTGCTTTGCATTCTGCTAATCTTTTTTTTTTTTTAATATCTGGCTCCAGAATGAAGCTAGCTTGTATTTTCACAGCTCATCAGCTACACGGCCCACTCAACAGAGTGCTCACTACCAGTTTTGTACATACTCTGAGAAATATTTTGGAATATGATCCATAGACAAGCCATTGTTAGCTAGTGGTTAATTTGATGAACCAAAAAAACAGGCTTTGGCAGGTCAGTCCCCAACTCCTTCCACGGTGACCTATCCAACATTTCCTAGTGCATCTTGATTTTCCTAGTCCAGCTGTTAGGACACACTCCCACTTGCTAGGGGCACCTGACATCACGGATGCAACAAATTAATGTGATGAACTTTCTTTATCCTAGCGTGCAGATAACTTTAAGAAATCTCACCATGTTCTTTGCCTTGCTGTGCTCTTTATTAGTGTTGCTTTAACTTTTTTGGCTTAGACTTGATTCTTTTTCACACTAGAATTACCAAAGCCTACAAAAAAACCCGTAATCCGGCCTACCTTAAATCCCTTTGCACCTCTCCATCAGTGTCTTTTGTCTTGTAAATGTGCCGATCAAGACAAGCAGACAAGACAAGTATCATCCTGGAACCTTTTGTGAAAGTATTTATTTGATCTTTGGACTTCAGGCTTTACACAGTATATAGTTAATGTCTATATATATATATATATATAGTTTGTCATTTATTACTACAATATGAAAAATGTTTCTGTTTAAACGATGTGTTTACACAGATTATTGTAGAAACAAAACACACATGAGATGCATGTGTTCCAAATAACAATCTATTATTTCCATTCTAAAACACCAGCACTTCACTCCCAGATAATGAAGGCTGGAACTGGGAGAACTTTGTGCCTGTTCTGCGGTGGTAGGGGGATGGAATAATAGGCTGCTTGCTGCTTATCTTGATTGGCACATTTACAAGACAAAAGACGCTGATTTAAGGTGAGCTGGATTTACGAGTTTTTTCGTAGGCTTTGGTAATTCTAGTGTTAAATTGATTTTGTCTAAATAAAGAATGGATTCTCAGTAACAATCTTTTAGATATGTTTTCAACATTTCCTCTGCCAGTCACCTCCATTCATCTGATTTTGCTCTTTCCTTGACAAACTATAATACTGTAAAGTTGTTCCCATATTACCTGCCCCAGGCCTTCTGTTTAAGGGTCAAGCTATCTGCCAGACACTAGACCAACATAACGGGGTACAGGAGACATGCATTAGGTACTAAGTTTCCCTGCTGCCACTGAACATCAAGAGGAGCTTCACGAATGCTACGCATCATCCCCTAGTGCCCTAGTCTTACATTAATACTCAAGGAGTTCCTATTTCAGTGACAACATAGACCACCGATATTGACACATTGTGTCTCTTATCAATGGTGGTCTATCAGCATAAATAGTGCCTTTCCCAATGAACCTGCTACCTGGGGATGTTACAGCGCAATTCCTGCTCTGCATTATTGCAGTGCCATTGTAATTACAGTCCACGCCCAGGCCTTTTATGATTTATTAGTAATGTTACTTGTCAAAAGACATGTATCTCATGCCCTATGTGTACCTCCAGCACCATGCTTCTTGTACCTTTATTCCTCCTCATGTGTCTCACACTCACTTTCTCTTTCACTCACATCCCCACAGCCAAACTGACCAATCAGATTGCTGTGAAGGGCTGGACACACACACACACACACACGCACACACACACAGACCTTAGTAATTGTACTATATAATAGACACAACTGGTCTCTATTAAGGTCCTGCATACATCAAAGGTCAGAAAAAGAGCCAGAAATATAAGCAAAGACAGCACTCTCCCAGGTAATCATCTCTTTCATTTAATACCATTGAGGAAGCGTTACCAGTCATTAAAGACAATAACTACTACACATAGAAACGGTTTCTTTCCCACTTCATTGAACTGTGGTTAAACTCAGTTTCTGCAGTTCAGGTGGCCTGAGCCAATCCCAGCATAATCAGGTACAAGTCTGGAGTCAGCCCTGCATGATATGACAGTCCATTGGTTCACCAACAGAAGCGCGATAGACATATGTGCCCCGACAAAACTGCGAAGGACAAATGAGCACCGACAAACCCGCTGACTGGTTTTCAACAAATGCACGCTGACAAAATCGCCACGACAAAATCGCGAGAGAGGCCAAGAGAGTGGGACGTGTACGTGCGCATTATGTACACATTATGTGCTAGGTTATAACTGTTATAACTGCTGATGGCATGCCGCGAACAAATAACTCAGTCGAGGTTTGGCATAACGCGTCGTATACAAAGCGAAATTACCAGCAGTCAGGCAGCCAGCAAGTCTAAATACGCTCAACTATCAAGATGTCTTGCTGCAATTCTTCCAACAGGGTTAGGGTTAGGGTTAGGGTTAGGGTTAGGGGCGTGATCTTAAGGACTATCTGCATGCCGTGCTGATGGCATGCCACGTCTCATAATATTGACTTCTAAAATAAACATTATTATACTGTATACGCTTTAAACTAGTAATTCATATTTAATAAAACTTTGATTTTGTCGGCGCGATTTTGTCAGCGCGATTTTGACGGCCGCGTTTTAATCGCCTCTATTTTGACGGCGCGCATATGTCAATCGCGCAAATGTCGGGTCACACAGTCCATTGTAGGACAAATTTGGGCACAAATGGATAACGCAAGTATAGGTTAACCAAATAACCTACCACACTTGTCTTTGTGGTGTTGGAGTGTAATGGGGATGATTTAACATTTTTAACTGACAGATTTCAGGTAAAGGACCAAGGCCTGAAGGAACTGTCAAACTGAACAGGAGTGAAGTGTTTTCTGGGAAAGGCAAAGCAGGACTTTTGAATTTTTTGCACAGAAATTTTGTTTGGCGCTTAGTGCAGATTTTTATTGTCATGGGACAGTAACCTTAACTGTGATAATATCTTAGTAACATATTTGGAATCTACCTGTTCTTCTAGCCAAAGAAATTCAGGTGCTCAAGTTGGGTGTGAAGGCGGAAGACAGTGGCTGACGTGGCTATTGTTTATTTGAATTCTCTTCAAAAAAAGTCTCAGTTCAGTTTTCAACTCAGTATTCAGTTCAGTTTTAGTTATGTTAGATTATTTGCTTCATTTGCTGCCTTTATGACATGCTGAGAAACACCACAAACATTTAAATGGAGCTTGCTTGACTGCTTAGCTGCTGGACACTTTCCAAGGAGCTCTGTCTCCAGCAAGAAATCTTTCTTTTCACTTTTCACTTAAAGAACTACACCATCTGGGAAATTTTATTTGGGACTCAATTTCGACTGCATGAGCACAAACAGATTGTTTGATTCTTTTTTGTTGCCTTGTATTTGCTGCTATTGCAAATTATGCATATAAATATAATTTTTAAGTAAAAGCTTGGGCTCAATATCTCTTTCAGAATCTTGTTTACTAGTGTTACAGTGTTAATCATTCAATCCTTGTTGAGCTGCTGTCCTTTAAGGGCGTGAAGGACGCTCTGTGAAGTCCTCTGTTGGTGGTAAACTGGGTTGAAGTAAAGGATTGAAAATAAAAGACAGGCCCAGTCAATGAGCAGCCTGCCAATTAGAGGTCCCTAGGGTTGAATATGTGCGATACAATAAGGATAGTGAGACAAGTAAGAGGTTACAGATTACAGTTGCATAGCTGGTTTTGACATTTCTTTCTATCATCATTAAGAAAAGGACTTAAGAGGTGTATTTGGAACGTTCTGTGTTAGGTATACATCACAGGTGATCTGATAACACGATAATACAAAGGAAATCCCCATGACCCAGAGAATAGAGAGAACATACCAACACCTTAAACACTGACCAGGCTGGGCTGGGACTCTTGAGAGCTGTGCACAGTGTGTTGCTCTACAAAGATTTGTATTTTTGTTAACTAGGAGTCTTCGCCCCCTGCTTGCTTCACTCGTTCACTCGCGTGTTTGGTTTACCGGATATACAATACAATATAATTTATTTTTTGTATAGCTCAAAATCACACAAGAAGTGCCGCAGTGGGCTTTAACAGGCCCTGCCTCCTGACAGCCCCCCAGCCTTGACCTTCTAAGAAGACCAGAAAAAGCTTCCCAAAAAAAACCCTTGTAGGGAAAAAAATTGAAGAAACCTTGGGAAAGGCAGTTCAAAGACAGACCCCTTTCCAAGTACAGTAGGTTGGGCATGCAGTGGGTGTCAAAAAGAAGGGGGTCAATATAATATAATACAATAAATAAAACACAATAAATCCTCAATGCAGTATAAAAATAAAAATTCTAGAAGTATGGAGTAGAATTTCACATGAGATGATATCACATAATATGATTTGGATTTGTTTAAAGTCCTGGAGACCTCATTCATCAAGCTGCCTCCCCCACTTTGCCTTTCCTCATCTGAAATAGCGCTAATCCAATGAAAGGACCCCTCTTTCCCACGATTCCTGCGATCCTCCATCAGGGATGACTTTACCTTAGGCAGGCAATATACAATTTAAATAGATTGTAATTTTCTTGGGAATTGTTACATATGCATGATTTTCACTTTTACTTTAAAAACTTTTGTAAAAACAATACTTTTCCTTTATTTCCAGGACCCGTGTGTGGTTACATCTCTTTCTTTTTTTTTTGTGCCTTGAGCATGGGAAAGGCGCTATATAAATAAAATGTATTATTATTATTATTATTTCTTGCCGGACGTATAATGCAGCTCGTGTTGTGAAGGGTGGAGGCGGCTAAATGCACACTAAGGATATGATTTTGGATCATTTGCTGTCTTTTTGCTGCTTGCGAGCTGCCTGTTCTGCTTGTCGCATGTCATTGTTTTAAGAGCTGGGAGCACATGATGCTTGTCTGGCAAAAGCAATCCAACAACTGCTAGGTTAGATGTCTGTGGACTTGTTTTAAATGATGGCTCACTGCCTGGTCTCGCGTGACGTTGTAAAAACAATACTTGACCTTTATTTCCGGCCCCGGGCGTGGTTAAATTCTTTCTTGCAGGATGTATAACGCTGCACGTGCTGTCAGGGAATCGGGGTAGCTGCTGTAACACTGCCCTTTTATCTGTTTAAAGCCTGTCCAGCCGCTGTCCTTTTTGCTACTTTGTGTCTCTGCTGCTTGCGTTGTGATCGCGTCTCCATGATCATAAATATACACCTGACCGAATTGTGTTTTCTTTGAAATTAAACTTGTCGTTGCTTTAACTGGTGCAGGTCCACAGATTGTCACAGCGTATGTTCCATTATTGTGTAAATCTACGTTTTGTGCATTGAATGATGCGAATGCGAAAAGACTTTGTTTCTGCTCTTTTCCTTTTATTTCTGACCTCGCTTTATCCTGCTATTTTTTCAATTACACCTGGTCCTGATGATTAAAAGCCCTTTTTTTTTGCCCATTCTCTTTTGTCTCGCAGTTATTTTATTTGTCTTTCGTGATCTTAACGTGAAGATCACGTATCATCCCCCAGTCATTCATTCCACAGGATTTTTTTTTTAATAGAGAGATATGTAAGGACAACTTCAGGTGAACATTTATATATAAATATTTTGTATACTATTTAAATTGTAATGAACAAATTTTATATGTTGTAAAGATTATCACTGGATATTTGACAAAACAATGAACTGCTTTCCAGTACAAGATAAACTAAGACTTTCATTAACACGGGTGGGCTGGGGTGAGCACTGCCCAAACCCCCCCAGGACAAGCCGTTCCTACCCTGCGAAATGCTCTGTCTGTCCAATGAAAACTCTGGAGAAGAATAATATTTTATTTTCAAAGTTCACTTTGCAGCATGTTTTGAACCTGTTGACTGCATTCTTTAATTAAAACAGCATATACGTTCCATTCTTCTTTTATTTTCTTTTTGGTACTACCAAAGTCTATGCATAGGTGGCTTATTTAAAAGTTGACATCTTCAACCACTGTCCCTCTGCAAGCTGCTGGCTCCACGGTTGAGCCCAGCACCGTCGCTACCAACACAGAGCACAGCGCACCCACGTCGGGAACTGACACTCCAAAAGATGTAGATAAGCCTACACAATCCTCCAGCTCTGCACCTGTGTCGGGTACTCCAAACCTTTGCCTTCAACAAAATATACAGTCCGGTCTGCCTGACTTAAATATGGATAGCCCATCCCAGCCCATTTCAATTAATTATCCCAAGTGCGCATTCGGAAAGACACTCAGATGTTTTAGGACATATTCACCAAACACGGCTACACTAATTAGAAAAAAAGCTCTAGAAAGAGACGGTGGTGGCTTCCACAAACACGTGGGATCCACAAACACGCGTCTAGTATCCCGCACATCAGAGCCATGTCTGCATGGTAAGAGTATCGGCGCCGGGCAGAGACAGGTGAAAGCATAGTTCAACTACTGGGTCCAACCCAAATAGAAAAGAATAGATATTATGTGAAAAGCATTGGGGAGGCTAGGCTGTTCAGTTCCTTGCAGTCAATGAACTGGCTCTGCGTGGTCACAATCACGTAAGTGGGGAGGAGGGACTTTTCCTTAAGTTCTTTGATTACACAATCAAAAAAGATGCCAAACTTGCAGAAATTGTAAAATACATCCCAGACAACGCAAAAATACACATCCAATGTAATTCAAAATGAATTAATTGAAGCTCTTGCCAAAATGGTGGTAAAAGATATCAGGACCAAATATGAAAAAGCTGACTCTGCTGGACTTTGTATTAAAAGTGATGGTACCAGGGATCGCTGTAACTTTGAGAACTTGTCTGTAGTGATTAGATTTGTCCAGATCTCCATCCCTGAAGAACACCTAATTGGCTTAATTGAACTGAATCAGCTTGATGCTGAATATATTTGTAACCAAATTCAGTCACATCTCTCTGAGCTAGGTTACAGCCCAGACAATTTAGTGTGTCAGTGTTTTGATGGTGCTTCTGTCATGTCTGGGGCAAGAGGTGGTGTCCAGGCTTTGTTACAAAACAAAGTTGGCAAGTACATTCCATATGTACACTGCTACAACCACCAGCTCCATTTACCAGTGATACATGCAATGGAATTAGAACCTCTGGCTAAGAAGTTCTTTGACTGGTCAAATTCATTGAACACATTTTGTCACAGACATTATGTTTCACACACATACAATAATCCCACACTGAAAAGACTTCTAGAAATAACGATGGACCAGTCATTATGATGTCACAAAGTCCATTGTCAACAATGAGGAAGCTATAAGGGGGCTTCTCTCAGAGGTAGCAGAGGCTGACACTGCCCATTTTGACATTTGAATAGAGACATGTGGCCTTTTGACCAAATTAAAAAAGTAGAATTTCTTCAATACAGGAAAATTCCTCCTTCATGTGCTTGGTGTGCTGAAACCAGCCAATGCAATTCTACAGGCACATGCAGTGGATTTGTGCATGGCTGGGGAGGTTGTGACAGCTTCACTGGCCACACTGAAGGAGATGAGAAGCCACTCATTCTGGGAGGATCATTTCTTTCAGTGTGAAAGTAGGCCTACCAATTCGCTCAAAAGGAAACGGAAAGTTAACTCACAGCTTGATGATAGTATTGTCGTGTCTACATTCGGGCATGGTGACTCTGATGAACAAATTGCTCCTAATCAGACTTTTAAAAAGGCTATGTTCAGCATTCTTGATAGAGCTATTGTGGAAATGGAGACAAGATTCAGTCAGAGAAATGTTGAATTATTGAGGGCCACATCGCTTCTCCTGCCAAAATCAGAATTATTTCTTGATCATTCTCTCCTGAAACCTCTTCAGGCACTTGCAGGGACAGAGCAAAACAGCATGAACTTGCAAATAAACTGCCAGTTGATGCTAATCTCTCTGAAGCATGCAAACGCATTCAGCAGTACAAAGAGGCCTTCCCTATGTTGCATTCGCTATATGTCACAGCACTCATCATTGGTGTGTCTTCAGCTGCATGCGAAAGCTTTTTCTCTACTTTGAACTGCATTCTCACTCCACTCCGCCGAACAATGCTGCATTCAAGGAAGAGAAATTTAGTCATTCAGGCACATGAGAAAAACATCACAGAAAATCTAGACATGAATGAATTTATTTCAGAATTTGCCAAGAGTAACCGCAGCATGGTCCTGTAGATAATATCCAGGTTAAACACTGGAAACTGATATCCTATAGCCTTCCTAATGACTACAATGAGCCACATTTCTGTTCTTGCTCTCATATGTTGTATACATTTGACTTTATTGATATTTATCTTGTAGATGAAGTTCTATATTTGTTCACAAAAAATAATAATACAAATTCTATTGCCTCTGTTAATTTTATTGAACAATAGGTTATTTTAGATTTATGTTCATAGATTTATTTCATAGATTTATGCCACAATTTTTGCTTTTATGTGTTATATAAAACTATGTTGTTATTATTATTTGACCCCCCTACAAAAATGGGGATGAATTGATGGATTTTTTTGCCCCCCCAGACAAGCCAAATGCCCACCCACACATGATGTCCTGGTCACACCTCTGCATTAACTGCAGATTGAAGATGACAATAGAGTGTAAATTAATGGATGAATACACTGACAAAATTAAATGACAAGAAATTTAAATTTGGTAACTATGCATTCCTTGTGAAAACATCTGCATTTTTCTTTTGAATGTGAGTGGCTCAACAATTATTTACTACTGAATGATTCTATAGAGTCATTCATGTGCTCATTTAATACTTTCTTATTTCTGATGAATGTTTCCTCAAATTATTTATTTCTATTCAAAACCAAACAGTAATTGAATGTCTTAAACTGCCACATTATTTTCAAAACCTTTATTGATAAATGGCAGAAATTTTGCAAAATACCCCATGGTTATCAGTGGGTTTCCAATGGTACTTCAGTGCTGGCTGTACACTGAAATTTTACTCTGCTACAATAAAAAAAAAAAAAAAAACATTGCTATGGAGATCACGATTTCTGCAAATTACATCATTCAGATACTGCAACTCGCAGACAAAATCACTGACACCTGATACTACAAACCAGCACAGAACAGCCACTTTTTATGAGGCAAAAGCACCCATTCGCTGCACGCACAACAGCAAAATGGCTAATTCAACAAATGAAGTAATGGTTTGTCATGAACCAGCCCTCCACCCTGCCAAAGATCAGCACTAAAGCTCTAGTCCAGGGATGGGCAGTGTCAGGGGACGCCCAGGAGGACCAGAAGAGGACTTGTACCTCCTCCAGACCGCGAGGGGGCGTCCGTCCTGGTTACGCTGGTGGCCTCGAGGAGAGGGCATGGAAGCCCAGCCCTGTAGGGGCCCGTGGCCACCGCCAGGCGGCGCCCCGCTGCCTGAACAGCCCTGGAGCCCAGCACTTCCACCACACAAGGAAGTGCTGGGGGGAAGACGACAGGGGACACCCGAACGGCTTCTGGGTGCGCAACTGGCACTTCCGCCACACAAGGGCGTGTCTGCGGAGGAGTGCCGGGAAGCAGCTGGAGCCCATCCGGGTTCCCATAAAAGGGGCCGCCTCCCAACAGTCATGGCGAGAGTCGGGAGGAAGCAAGACGGAGCTGGAGTGAGGACTGGAGGCGGCCAGGAGAGAAAGACAAAAGGACTGTGTGGCCTGGACTTTGGGGGATCGCTGCAGGAGGCACTGGGGTTGGTAGTGCACGAAAACTGTAAATATTGTATATAATAAAGGGTGTGTGGTGAAACTATGTTGTCTATCTGCCTGTGTCCGGGCCAGCGTTCACAACACCAATTGCTTAATTAGAAACCAACTCTTGCCAATCTCAGACCTTTTTTAATTTTATGGTTTGTTAGTCTGCAAAGGTTCTTATATTGTAGATTTTTTCCTTTCCAAGTATACCATCCAAATGATGTGAAGCCTAAAACGTATAATTTTTAGTCTGTTACATTTTTCTATTAAGTTTTTTATTAAATCAAACAGTGCATGATGAACGCACACTGACGTAAATTGAAACAAGTTAGATGGAGAACTACTGGCTGCTTTGTCATTTACATCATTTTGCTAACTAGCCGTCCCATGCAGCTCCACCTGCGTAGTAGTGAAACAGGACAGTGATGACGGCCCTGTCCAGCTCCCTACTCCTGACGTCATGCTTCCCACTCCCCTCTGCCCACAGCCTCTGTCTCGGATTAGGGTGAATATATCACTCGTGCAAGCGAACTATGATTCTTAGCATGATGAGAGAAGTTGCAAAATCAACCAGAATGTTCAAACAAATTCTAGAAAAAACCCGATCTAAATCCGTTAAGTACTTCTCTCGTTTGCTATCTAAGCGGAGGTAAGGTACACGCACCAAGGCTGGCACATGAGTGTGCATCTCCCCTCGGCCCGCTCCATGTCTCTCAGATTTGCTCAAATTGGTACCACAAACGAACTATGATACTTAGCAAAATGAGAGAAGTCGCAAAATCAACCAGAATGTTCAAGCAAATTCTAGAAAAGAACCCAATCTCAATCGGTTAAGTAGTTTTCCCGTGAAAAGTGGACAGACATACAGACAGGGAGACATTGGATTTTAAATACAGAGAGATAAGAAGCCATTAAAAACAGTGAATGCAGCAGTTTGAGACTAAAATAAGCAATTAAGGGTGGGGAACCTTAACAAGCGAGACCACTAAAATGAAGAATCAAAATGTCACTTAATAATAAGTGCTTCATCAGCAATAATTGATTTCTCATTAAGAAACAGGGTTGGAACAAAAACCTGCGGCTCTCCAGGACCGACATTGCCCACCTCTGCTCTAGCTAATTAAAAGCATGGAAGGCAGAAGTGTTCAAGGGTAACGCACTACATATCACACATATCATCACTTTCTGCTCACCCACCATCACACTCTTCAGCATTCATTGTCTTACCTTCTTGCCAGGGACACCACCATTTTCAGTTTCAGTCTTTGAAGGTAAAGGGTTAATTAGGGGGTCAAAGACTTGTCAAGAATCCTAAGGTGTGGGCCAATTAATTAAGGTGTTGGACAAAAAAATCACAATGCTGTGGATTCGGCCCCTGGCTCTGTTTTGCTGCTTTTAATTGATTATAAAAAATGTATAGGAGAACAAAAACAATATGAAGTTCCTCCTGATAAGCACCACATGATGGAGTGGGAACCTAATCCAGGTTTTCAAATTTCATAAAGGAATCACAAAAGTAGAACCATCAGAACTCTCTTGACTAAATTACAAATCGTGTACTCATAGACAACAGTAGAAATTAAGAGGAAGTGCATTTAGGACTGACTCAAGGGAGCACTTCATCATACAAGGAGTTGTGGGAATCTGAACAAACTACTGAGACATGCAGTTGAAGAAGAAATCTTGGCAACCTTTAGCCAAAAAATGAGCTGATGAACTGAATGGGTGTCGGTGGTTTGTCAAATTTCTTGTGTTCTTATAGAGTATTGGGCAGCACCAGGCACTCAGCACAAGAAGGGAATCAACTCTGCACTGGGCATTAGTCCAATAGCATTGCTTTTTAACACATATATTTTAGGATATGTGAAAAACCAAAATAACTACTGGAAAAACCAGAGGAAAGTGGAGAATGTGCAAACATGATATAGCAGCCTAGTTGGGATTCAAACTCCACTTTTCTTTGATGTAGCACCATATCTTCTAGCATTGCATGCTTGTTTGTTCAGCATTACACATTTTGAGTAAAAAGAAAACAAAAATGTTACCAAATGGCAAAGCTATTCAACCTGGAGCCATATGGTCACTGTTTCATATCTCACCCCTGGAGTGAAATCCTGAATAAATCTCCTACTCTGCCCACCTTGAAATTGTCCAAATAAATTGTATGTTATATCTGATCAGTAAAACATATGTAACAAAGTTTTATGTTTAAGATGAACTGCATCCTTCAAATGAAGCGCTTGAAGATGAACTTTGCAACACATCTTGAAACTAAAACTGACCATCTAACCTTCATGCTAAAACCTAACTGCTAGCTGAACTCTGCTACCATCCTCACCTGCTGCCAACAGTGGGAATTGTTCATATTAATCCATTGATCACTTCTTAAGCTGCTAGCCACCATCTGTCAGTATTCTCACGGCTACAAAATAATTAAAAATCACTGCAAAAAAGAGGCCTTGCCACATGTTACTTTCTGCAATATTAACAAACCTCATGCTCCGTGATCTGTGTTACTATGAATCTCACATGCATAGATAGATAGATAGATAGATAGATAGATAGATAGATAGATAGATAGATAGATAGATAGATAGATAGAACAAAGCTCTATTTATTTTCCACAACTGTAATGCAATATTACCGTACCCACATTAGTCAATTGTGACCATTTACACTGGCATACATCTATAAGGAAGATAATTTTTACATTTTTCATCATGGCCTCATTTTTTTCCGTGTTTTTTTCATGTATTTATGTGATGACAGGTTAAAGTTGGTTCTACTGAGCAGAGGCAGAACCCATTAAAACATGACAAGGATAGGTCTCTGCATGCTGCCTTGGGAGTGCAATTTAAAACAGACAAACTGTAAGTCTAGATGAAGCCCCCTAGTTGGTCTAGGGCTGCAGGAATATCAGGAACCACTAGGGGGAGTTGTAGCATTTCATGTCCAAAATTAACCCAGATGTAATTCCAGGCAGGGCTGGAACTGACCATAGCAGAGGAAAGTATTGTGTTACAGGCAGTGTTTGTTTCCCAGTAACACAGTTTAGTTCATTTTCTGTTTAATTCTTATTTGCTCTGTTTTTCAATTATATTCTACGTGTTTTTCCTTTTTGTGTCATTTTGATAATATTGCTGTTTTTTTATTTATTATTCAGTATTTACAGTATGTACTGTACATTGAAGTTTGGCTATATTCCTTGTGTTTTGTCGGGGGAACCCCCCAAAGTGGTAGGGCCACCAGGACATTGCAACTTAGGGGCCACTCACAGCCTTTATACTGGGGTTGAGGAAATGTTTCTACTAGTGTGCCACTGGATTTTGTAGAATAGAGATCTTTCTTGTGAGTATTGTTTTTTTTTTCTCTGTCCACTCCGGCTATCTAACCTTATCATTTGATTTCCATTTAAAAAAACTTTAAAAACAATTTTATATTTATTTACAATTTAATAATCAAATTAATAATATATGGAACAATTATTATAAAAGTAAAGTTGAATAAATCAGACTCTGCAGCTGCATGAATAAAAGGTAAAGTACCACTTATGGTTAACGGAAATAGCCCAAAAGTTGATAGAAATCTGCGTTTTGTATCTAATACTTGTATGCAAAATTTGGTTGACCTAAGTGAAAGTAGTGCTCAAGTTGTCATGGTTACATGCATACACAGACATAATTCCAAAAATGGTATTTTTGGACTCAGGGAGGATTAAAACGTCAAGATTCATCAAAATTTCAAAATGGAATTTTTGGAGGATTACAATATTTTCTCTGTACTTCGTATATGAGAAAGTAAAATACATTCTGTGTCACTTCAGTTATGGTTTAGAATACTGTTTCAAATATACCGTGACAGAGGTCACTTTAGTTGTCTAATTTTTTTTCCTCTTTAACTGATCTGACAGGCTTTCCTAATGGCACAACAAATCCCCAAAACAATTTGGTGAAATGTCGTCAAAAGTGTTTACGCACATACACACATTACGCACACTCTGGTTACAAACTATTTTTACGCCAGCTCACTTCGTCTGCTCTTTAAGGTAAGGTAACCATAAAAGTCTAGAAGTTAATGTAAGAGGAAAGGAATAATGTAAGAGTTACTCTATCAGCACAGAGAATACATATAGTGTACTCATATTTACATTATGAGAGGAACCCAAAAGGAACTACAATAAAAATTTTATAATTCTCAGAATATTTCAAAAAATGTAATCACTTTCAAAAAACTCTCCCTGAGACGCAATACACGTGTCCCACCGCTTTTCCCATTGTTCAAAACTGTTCTGAAACTCTTGCAAAGTTATAGCCTTTAGTGTCTCCATTGTTTGCTTCTTGACCTCCTCCACATCCTGAAAACGCTTTCCTTTAAGGTCTCTCTTCATTCTTGGAAATAAGAAAAAGTTGCAGAGTGCTGGTCCAGGATGTAGGCGGGGTGGGCAACCATTGTCATCCTGTTTTTCATGAGAAATTGCCGCACATCCAATGCTGTGTGGGCAGGACTGTTGTGATGCAGAAGCCACTTGCCTGATTTTCACAATTCAGGTTGTTTTCTCCTCACTGCATCATGCGATCGCTTGAGCACTTCAAGGACGCCGTTTGATGCAGAGGGCAGTCTATGACACTCACCTAGTGGCACCTCTCCAGCCTCCAGAAAAAATTTCTTGTTATTTTTGGGTCCCCCCCTTGTACACTAAAAACAACCTAAGTCTATATTATCTGTACAATATATCATGCCATCTTCTAAACCAACTTTATCCTTAAAAAGGTCATAGGGAAGCTGGAGCGTATCTCAACAAGCATTGCATGCATGGCAGGAACAATCCCTGGCCAGGGTGCCAGTCTATCGTAGTGTGAACACCCATACATGCACACATATCAGGGGCCAATATGGCATCACTAATCCACCTAACCTGCATGTCTTTGGACTGTAGGAGGACACAGGCACTTCTGGAGGCAACCCACATGGAGAGAACATGAAAATACCTCACAGGAATGTGAACCCCAACCGCCTTGCTACCAGGCAGCAGCACCACAGCTACACATTATAATGCTTCAATGATTCCCCAGCACTATGAAATACGGCAAAGCTCCAGACCTGCTCCCCATCATGGGCAGAAGCAACCACCAATTTTTATTTTGAGATTTCAATAGACATTTTAACTCTCCATTAAGTACTTCCTTCAAAATGTTTATATATAATACATTTGAACTCCCACTACAAACAACATGTAACAATAGAACAATCAATCAATGCCAGCTTTACATCCTTTAAATTGGAATCTCCTGTCCATGAAAGCTATTGAGCCACTACAAGCCAGTTTGGGCTCCACTATTAAATACATGACATTGTAAAATGCTGTTAAAAAATATATATTCAGTCTAGTTTACTAATGCATGTAATTGTTCTCGCTGTTATTTTTGAATGTGGCCCATTGTTGCAAACATTTAAAATACAAAGATGTGATAAGACTCTTTAATGAAGTATCTAAAAATTTTTCAATACTTCAAATTCAGTTAACTCAGTCCCTGAATACACTTGATTGTTACACATGCATACATTTTCCAACCTCTTATCTCCTCACTGTCATTCTTGTCTCAAGAACTGCTGACTCGAGAGTGCTCCATACGATCCACAGCACTTAAAACAGATTTACAAAAATAATACGGCAACAGAAAACTGTTTACAAGACTATAATACTCTGACACTGAAATATATGAACAGTAACTAAGACAATCTGGCTCTGGCTATCATGAACAGCTTCCTGGTGTTGGCATTGATTAAGCTAGTTTAGGAATGAGACCAAAGCACACTGAGCGCATGGCATTTACAGTATGTTAATTAAAGGATAGATACATGAATAAATGATCAGGCTATGCAAGTAGGACACGACTCAAGTCAAAACACTGTAAAAAATCAAAATATATGATCTGAAAGTTTAATCACTTATTATTGTATTATAATCAAATGAAAAACAGACAACCCACAGAATTTAAACCTTTTTTATAGAGTAAATCAGTTTGTCTTGCTTAATAAGTAATATTTCTTTTACAGATTATAAAAAGTAGCTATAAATTGAAATAATAAAAATATTTGACAAGTATAACAGAACATTTTTCAAGCCTTTATTTTAGATTGGCTGTAACACTAACTGAATTGCTGATGAATAGAAAAAAGAAGCTGTAAACATTTATTTCATAGGCAGCCTGAAAGTGTTAAAGCATATTTAATTTTTTTTGTTCTTTATTTCATGTTATACAATTTCTTGTATTAGGAGTTTGTTAGTTTTCGTATGTCCCTTGGGGTCAGAGTGCATGGTCAGCCATTGTACAGAACCCCTGGAGCAATTGAAGGTTAAGGGCCTTGCTCAAGGGCCCAGCAGAGTGGGATCTCTTTTGGCAGTGATGGGGATTCAAAATGGCAACCTTTGGGATAACAGCACAGATCTTTAACATCAGAGCCAAGACTTCACCCCTCATTTGGTTCCTTTGTAATAAACTAGTTGTTAATTTTGGCACTATACTCCTTCTCTCTGTTGTGTTTCTTTACAGACAATAAAAGGAACCCCTTCCTTGCTGCTCCGTGGAATATGGCATTGCTTAAGTTTTCCACGATGGATTATCTATGATGGTGCAGTGTTTAGAAGCATATAATATGGCCAAAGACATACAAGTGGAAAAGAAAGACCTGACCAAAAAAAGTAATTCAAAAACAAAAGGAAGAGATTAAAATTGAGAGCTATGTTGCCCACAGCTAGCATCATCCCTTCTTGCATACTAAGGATGGGCCTGTGCAATGAGGACACACAACAAGCAAGATGAGTGGAAAACAATGTGTATTGTGTAATTTATTTCAAATGAAAAACCCAAACAAGACTCAAATATGTAGAAAAGTGTGGTGCAAATATCTTTCAATAAATAAATAAGTAAACCATAAAGCACAGTGCTCTTGTGAGGAATTGAAAACCAATAAATAAGCATTTAAACCAAGTATAAAATCGAGGTTAGAATCAGCCTTTAACTCTTCATCCCAGTGCTGCTCTCTCTCTCCCCTCTCACTCCATTCATAATATCAGTGCAGCAGAGAAGAGATCCCAGTGACAATGACACCCAATCGACTTCAGTACGGACCACCTGGGACACACTCAGCCACATCTACTTATCCTTCTTCAGGACCTCTCAAAATACACAATCACTCCTGCTCTCTTCTGCTCAGCATGACTAAGTTAGTCTACCGCAGGAGCTACTCGTACCATGCTCCTCCACGGGGTTTGCTACTTTGCTGCCTTGCCACCACACTGGCTATACCCAATTCTTTCTTTTCTTTCTTTCCTCAATGATTTTGCCTCCTTGATTTATTTTTTTGCTCTACTTTCTGTTTTTTTCCCCCATCATTCTCTTCAGGCTCTTTATTCTAATGGGCGCCGGTATTTTCATTACCAACCCACGAACAGTGAATGAGTAAACCGGCTCAACTGACTGCATCTGTATGTGAATTCACACAGCTTTGCTGCAGTATGCACATACACCTACCAAACCTGAGTTGTACCGTTTTTAAAAACAAGCATGCAACGCTACAGACCCTATACACGCTAAAATCAAAATACCTTAAGGAAGGCAGAAATGCTAATTGTCAAATCTTAAAAACATTAGTCAGAAAATCACACCTGAGGTTCAGAAGCAAAAAGTATCCTTAACATTACATAGAGTTTTATTTTTGGAATTAAATCTAAAACCTATGAAACCTGCGCCAGGTATCGTAATAACGATTACACCATGATAGCACTCGTTGTGTTGATTCATGATAAAGTTGTCATCAACGTGATGTGGCGGATGGCCGGGACCCATGCCCAGCCAGAGCGCCCCTTTGGCATTGGATCCGGGGTAGCAGCCATGGGATGCACATTACGTCCCCCGGAACATTTGGTGGCAGTCCCCCTGGATTGCATCGGGGCCAATACCTTGAAACACTGGAGCTAATCCCTGTTGGGCTCCGTGGCCACCACCAGGGGGAGCTGCAAGGCTTCCTGAGCCCTTGTGAGCTGTAACGCAGCCACACCCAGAAGTGCAGCCTAATTAGGCCAATAACCAACTGAAGCACTACCGGTTGGGCTATAAAAGAAGCCTGCAGCCACTTATCAAGGTGCCAGAATCGGGAGGAGGAGAACAAAGCTGCCTGGGAGGAGTGGAGGATATTTCTTTTGCATTGTGTTGGTTTTTTGGGACTGTGCTGTGGCCTGGAGACACGGGTAAGATGTGCCCTCCAGCTGAAGAAAAGTAAATTTGTGTTTTATTTTACGCATGCCCCCATGTCCATCTGTGTCGGGTCGGGCGCCAATAAAGCGCTTTATTTACAATGATAAAGAACATGATCACAGCCACACAAAATTACTAATTATATTAGAACAATCTAAATTGGGCTGTTTAAAATATCCATCCATCCTGCTATATCCTAACCACAGGAGCCAATCTCAGCCAGCACAGAGTGCAAGGCAGGAAACCAAACCCCAGGCAGGGTGTACACACACACACTAGGGACAATTTAGAATCACCAATGCACCAAACCTGCATGTCTTTGGACTGTGGGAGGAAACCAGAGCACCCAGAGGAAACCAACGCAGATACGGGGAGAGCATGCAAACTCCACACAGGGAGGACCCAGGTCTCCTTACTGCAAGGCAGAAGCACTACCAGTGCACCACCCCTGTTTAAAATATTTTCTTGAGAATTGTGTATTAATTTTGCATATTCTTATACTTCTTTTGCGGGTTCGAGAAATCAAAGTATAAGGTCATTTTATTGAATTATTGCTTACATACTTCTTGTATTTTGAATTATTATTCACCATTCTCACTGCCATTTCTCCTTCCCATGGTTAGTTTAGTAACTTGTGTTGTTATAGCTCTTTCCTCAAATGTTGTGACCCCCTAATTATAACACGATTAGCTACAAGGTTTTCCTTTTTGAGCACTTCCTCATCCAAGTTTGCAGATACAAAACACTTTTTGCTGAACAAATTTTTTCTCTAAACTAATTACTCAACAATCTCTTTTGGTTGCTGACCCTTTGTTACTGTGTTTTGACTTAAATTTCTGCTTCTTGTTACTATTCTAACATGTAATTTCTCAGTCTCTTGGCTTCGACCTTTTTTTGCCAGCTGACTACAGCTTATCTCCAGGTCCTATTTCAAAATATTTTTGCTAATCCCATTAGCATAACAAATTCAAAATGGACAGTGAAAACATTCTATTAATTACTAACTGTCCCCCATGGCTCCTCCCACATAGTAGTGAAACAGGAGAAACTTTAAAAATAAAAAAAAATTTAATAATTGTATTGAGAAGAATTCATATTGATAGCTTTCATACACAAGGGCCTGTTTGCATATACAATATTTTTGGTTTTGCTATCAGGGGCGAGAATGTAGCTCTGATTTCTTTGCCATTTCTTTGGCACTGTATCTGATCATGTTCAGCTCTGATGGGAGAGCGTCGCCCGTGTGGGGGGAAAAGCACATGGCCATGATATCTCTGCCAATCAGCAGCTACCCTCTAAAACACACGTACCTCCAATCTCCATCTCAAAAACGTTAAACGCTACTCTTTAACAATCTCTAGATGATAATGTCTGCTGAAAAAACAGGTATCGCTATCTAAGCGGAGGCAAGGTATGCTCCAACACTTAGTGAGAGGTAGAATGACTCGAATGGAGGCTGACACGTGAGTGAGGAGGGCCCCACCTGGATCCCAACTCCTGAGGTCCTGCCTCCCCCTTCCCTTGGCCAGCAGCCTGTCTCTCGGAATCGGTGCCACAACCGAACTATAATACTTAGCGTGATGAGAGAAGTCGCAAAATCAACCAGAACATTCAAGCAAATTATAGAAAAATGCGGACAGAAAAGCGGCCAGACATACAGACAGATAGACAGATGTTGGATTGCCCTTATAGAGAAATGTTAAAAATAAAAATTAGGAAGAACATATACTGTATAGGAAAAAATTACACATGAAGATACAAAATTCTATTCATGTCAGCTTTAAAATCATTGAAAAGCATTGACCGAATTTGAGACCTCACCTCTCTTAACACAGAGATAATGGTGTGGACTTTACATGTAGGTAAGGAACTGTGGAGCCCCATTCAAGGTGGGGTTTTACTCTATGGGTTAGATTCTAATGTCTCATAACCCTGTCAGAAAATGGATGAATAAGAAGATTTAAAAAAATGGTGGGAAGGAGTTTTCTTTCACACAAGGAATCTTCTTATTTATATAGAAAGTGGGGAAAAATAATCTTATATATAAACATTGTCACACACGTGCGCATGGAAGGCAGCTAAAGGGCTTGAGTGAAGGCAGTTCTGAGGCATGCCAGGATGTGGCAGAGTGCACTGACTCTTTTTCTCCCTTTCCACCTGGCTCTCTTGACGTCACTTCCGGGACCGAGCCAATGAATGAAGAACACGTGCCCGATCCTTATGACCTCACTTCCTGTCTTCCCCTTTAAAAGCCTGCCCCTTTTCCCTTTTCCCTCAGTCTTGTTCTAGACTCAGTTGTATGCACTTCAGTGCTGTTTATCTGATAAAAACGACTTTTGCAGCCGGGATACCACATTATACGGGTGGCTGCCCCAAACCTTTATCTGTTTATGTCTTGTTTTTGTGACAACATCTATGCGTGGAAGCATGTGCATCTGTCTGGACCGGAAGTGAGAGGTGGAGTCGGGGTAAGGGCTCCACCTCCGAGGAAAGAGAAAACTCGCTTAGCCGCTAACAACACAAGCGAGGCCGGCACGTCTGCAAATCGAAACCTCCAAAGAAAGACAAAGTCGCTTAACCAACAACATTGGCAAAACAGTATCCCTTTTACTTTTCCTCTCGCCCCTAAAGTACAAGCACGTCAGCAAAATGTATCCTCCAAGGAGAGAGATGCCAAGAATAGTTCCTTTAAATTACCTGACATCTCTGCATTTCAGTTTATTTTTCCTGATGATTTCAACAGTTTCTAGGACCCTGGGCTTTTTACAACATGGGATAACACGGCTAGTTAATAGTAAGTTTTTAATACATTGATAAATGTTATGCTTTAAATGGCTTTATACATCAACATGCTCAAGCTCATTTCTGTTTGCAAATACTGTGTACACCCTACACTTTTTAAACTCCACAGTTTTACATTTTGGTGTGAAATTAACAAATATCTACTTCTCACCAAGTCCCAAATTTAGATCTTGCAAATCTAACCTCTGGCAATAAACAAAACCTTTACTGCCTTTACTTTGTCATTATTTAATATAATATTCTCAAAACCCTTAATCCAACTAACATTTTATTCAATTAAAAATAAGCTAATATGCAGTAGCTATTTGTGAAAAACTAAATATACCCAATGATTCATAAGCTGATGTTGCCACCTTTAGCAGCATCATCCTGAAGATATTGTGTTTTGGATGGGTTTCAGTCCCTTACATCATATTGAAGGAATAACAGCCCACTCCTCCTCTCTACTTAACCATCAGGTTAAATTTATCTGATTGCAGGACTTGCTGAGGACAAGATGATTGTTGGTTACCGTATGTCTTGATATGTAGGACCACAGAACTCAAAGAGGGTTTACTATTTTTTTCACATGACTGTATATTTAGCTTCAATGTATATATGCTTATAAAAGTATCTAGATTATACACTAGAAATAAACATTTTTAATTAAAATTAAAAGTTAACCAAAAGGAAGAATGACTTCAAGCATCGTAAGAGATATGGTAGAGGGGCTTAATTTAGGATTAACAATATGAGATGAGAAGATCTGAGCCTAGGTCACATAATATCATCTTTGAGAAATTAATTCAGGTAGTACTCTTCATGGTTGCGTATCCTCACTTGGAGTAGACATTTTAACCAGCTGAGCTAAAGGAGAACTCCATGTCAGTCTTGCTACACTCTCCCCTCTCGCTACACTAAAATACTTGCTTTGATATCAGCTAGCCACAATGGATGGTGAGAGGAAATTAACTATAGGAAATGTATTTACCTGTTTATAACCAATGATTTTATATAGAACGTGGTCATTTCTCAATGGCCTAACTCTGTAAGCAAAGGGTTCAACTGAGTTTGGGTGCAGGCGATATAAACATATTTCTATATTTATAATTTTCTATATATTTTTATATTTACAAAACTTCAGATGGTAATGGTATATATCACAGTATAGACCTAAAAATCAAAAAATGTCTAAAATGCAATTCTTCTGACTTAATTTATATTAAAACGAATACTGGAAACTTTTTAAACCCAAGATCAAACAAGATTTATTTTTTGCTATATTTAGACAGTCATGCAAACTGCAATTAAACAAATCAGAGAACAATTTACCACAGATGCATTGTTTGATCTGAGGGTGTTGATGGAGAAGTATAGACAAGGCCAGAAGGAAACAGCAAATGACAGGGTGCCTCGAGAGGAGTTGTGGTATTGTATGAGGAAGTTGGGATTGGCACAGAAGTACGTAAGAGTTGTACAGGATATGTATGAGAGATGTGTGACAGTGGTGAGGTCTGCGGTAGGAGTGACGAAGGCATTCAAGTTGGAGGTGGGATTACATCAGGGATCGGCTCTGAACCCTTTCTTATTTGCAATGGAGATGGACAGGTTGACAGACGAGATTAGACAGGAGTCCCCATGGACTATGATGTTTGCATTGTGATCTGTAGCAATAGTAGGGAGCAGGTTGAGGAGACCCTGGAGAGGTGGAGATATGTTCTAGAGAGGAAAACAACTAAGGTCAGTAGGAGCAAGAGAGAATACATGTGTGTAAATGAGAGGGAGGTTAGAGGAATGATGAGTATGCAGGGAGTAGTGTAGTGGCGAAGGTGGATGGGCTTAAATACTTGAGATCAACAGTACAGAGTAACAGAGATTGTGGATTGTGGAAGAGAAGTGAAAAAGAGAGTGTAGGCAGGGTGGAATGGGTGGACAAGAGTGTCAGGAGTATTTATGTCAGACAGGTATCAGCAAGAGTGAAAGGAAAGGTCTACAGGATGGTAGTAAGACCAGCTATGTTATATGGGCTGGAGACGGTGGCACTGACCAGAAAGCAGGAGACAGAGCTCGAGGTGGCAGAGTTAAAGATGTTAAGATTTGTATTGGGTGTGCCGAGGATGGACAGGATTAGAAATGAGGACATTAGAGGGTCAGCTCAGGTTGGACAGTTGGGAGACAAAGTCAGAGAGGCGAGATTGCATTTTTTTGGACATGTGCAGAGGAGAGATGCTGAGTATATTGGGAAAAGGATGCTAAGGATAGAGCTGCCAGGCAAGAGGAAGGCCTAAGAGAAGGTTTATGGATGTGGTAAAAGAGGTCATGCAGCTGATGGGTGTAACAGAAAAAGATGCACAGGACAGGAAGATATGGAAAAAGATGATCTGCTGTGGCAACCCCTAACAGGAGCAGCCAAATGAAGAAGAAGAAGAGAACAATTTACCAAAAAAAAAAATACTGTTTTAGAATGAAACCTGTCTTTCATCATTGCAAAAACCTCTTATATAACAAAATCACAGTGTGCCTCGCATGTGCTGTTTCTACACAACTTGGGATACAAGGGTCGCAGTCAGCATCAAAGTGTGTCAAGTGTCTGACAGCAGCAAAGCAAAGCTGTCAGTACCTGAATTACACAACCAGCAGCAATATAAAGGGGGAAAGGAGAACACATGAGGTGGTACAAAGTGTGTAAAGAGCACAGCACACATCAAATTGATGCTTATCATGTACTTTGTATTCCAAGTTGTGTGAAAACATTACGATGCCCAGACACTGCATACCCAACAATGTATGCATTTTTCTATTGCTGTGTACACATTTGCTGTAAAGCCAAGTGTGTGTGATTCAATATATGTGCGGGCATTTCAATACAATTTTTGTTCTTGTAAAAGGGTCTTCATGTGTGCCTGTAACTTTGGTCCTTCCATGTTCTGCCATTATTTTGGTCACTCAGCTAATGATACTGATAGCCAGTTGCTATGACATGCTTAGCAAAATTGGTGGGAACACACAACTCACTACAATAGATTGTTTCTTTTTCTTGTTTAAAGAAGAGCATTATTTTCGGTAGATGTCAGCGTTTGTTTTATTTCCTTCATTGGGCTTTATTACTTGATGGTGTCTTTTTGTTGAGATCACAAGAGCAAGTTATGGTTAGGTGGGTGCTCTTCATTTCCAGTTTAAACAGTTCTAATTGCCCTACCAAGCCTTTCAATAAGCTCTGTTGTAATGTAGAAGTGTACACTTCTCAGGTGTGAACACCCACAATGCATGATGTCTTTTTCACTCACCTAATCCAAAACAACATTTATCCCCTTCTTTAGTGGTAAACTGTTTAGACAGGTGCACATTTCAAGTTTTAAAAACTCTGGCTGGGTGAAGTAAGCCCTTCTAAACCTTTTAGTAAGTTATGTTGTAATATAGTGTACGGTTGCTGTGTTTAAATGTATGTCACGCACGACTGCGTGGGGAGCAGCTTAAGGACCTGGCGTGCAACGCGACAAGTCATGCCAGGGGACAACGGTGGGGTACTAACCTCTCTCTTTTTATTTCCTCAGAAAAAACGAAGCGCCACCACCATAATCTCGCCCGGACGACGAAAAGAACCGCAGCACTTCCGGGTCCCTTTCTATCCTCTGGTCCCCGTTTGATGACGCCAGCTACCCATCCATCACCATGCTTTTCCCAGCATCCTACTGTTTAATTTCCAGTCCGGCCCTATAAGTTGTCTGTCTACCTGCCCTTATGTGTCTGATGATTTTTTTGTTAAAAAATCCTGATATTTTGTTTTCAGTATACAATATATACCTAAAAACCCCAAACCTTGCAAACGTGTGCTTTGTATTTATTACATGTATAACCTGCATCATAACTAATTTGGTCTCTAATCGAAAAAAAACATTCCCTCCTTCTTTAGTGCTAAATTGTTTCAGATGTGTAATGTTGCTGATTCAGATATCATATTTTTTTTCTAATCAAGTTTTATTTTTTTTATAAAAGTCTGGCGAAATGGTCAGTTGAACCTGGAATAGATATCAACAACATGTCCTTTCTCACAGTGAAACCAGAGGGGCCAATATTCCTGTATTCAAAAAAGTGGGCCAGAGTCTTCCATTCTGATGATGAAATAATGTAAAACCAGCTAAGCATTGATAGTCATGCTAAGAGTGATTGTTCTATAGACTTTTTGTGTCCTCGCATCATCAGTATAGTTGTGGGTATAGTTTAATATTAGTGGAAGTTTGTATTTGGTAGGTGCAACTGCAAGTGAATTCTCATGGAGTGTGTGGCTTGTTCAGAATACAGATGCCAGGTCCAGGATAACGGAATCTCTCCTGTCTTTATATTTCTACAGTTTCACCTACCAAAAGACATCCAATCTAATTAACAATATGTTCACAAGCCCTTTACTTAACTCCCAAAGTAATTTCTAATCTGTTAAGCTCAAATGCTAATGGCATGACAAAAAATGTCTCTGCCTTTACATAATATGGAACATTAATGCTGGATTGTTTTAAACAAATAGTACAAACCATGCTCTTTAAGGAATAAATAGTATATAAGGTTAATTTTAAATAAGGTTAGTAAATAAATAGTGTTGTGGTGTGAAATTCTGCATACAAGATGATCAATATTTTATGTCTTTATTTGTAACTTAGGCAAAACAAAGTAATTTTAGTATTTCATTAGTGAGAAGCATTCATGTTTACCCCCTAGGACTAAGTCATGATAGCGAATTTTATGACAGGGTTGGTGGAAGTGCCTCAGACAAGTTTGTCAAATATTTCTATGCTGGACTCTCTCAGTCAACCCCCACAGGAAAGCCAGACTGCCTAATTGGTAAGCTTCAACTTAACACATGGCTTTGGGAGCAGGCGTGAAGGTATTCTGTGTCCCCATTGGTCTGAAGTATGGTTGTTTGGAATTGGCTTGTTTCAGAAGCCATTAATTACCATGACGCCCTATTGGCTGTAGGGGTTGGACAGAAAATCTATAAATTTGCTAGCTTTACCCCCTTCTCTCTCTCTCTGACCAACTGATGAAAAACCATCTCACACACCATGAACTGAAAAGGACAACACAATGAAGAGCACAGCTCGGCAGCCATATTGAAGAAGGCATGCGGCCAGTTCAGAAGAAAGCTGACCACAAATGATGACTTAACTGAGACATTTTAAGCAACTAACAAGTCTGTATGCCACCTGAAACTACACATCACCATTTTATCCAGCTGTATGGTTGCCAATATTCAAATGTACTTTGTATATTGTTATTATTTATGAATATTATCAACAATACATTGTTTAAAGTGTAAATGAACTCCTGCTTGTCTTTTACTACACCTAATTTCCTGAGGTTATAAATGTAGAAGGGAAGGTGGAAGTTATATGGTACAATCTATACATATAAAAGGCAACGCCCTCACTGACTCATCACTAATTCTCCCACTTTCCATATGCTGTAGGTGGGAACTGAAATTTCGCATGCTCATTCCTTGCAGTGTACTTACAAAAGATAGGTATGTTCCATGTCCAACTGAAATACCCAAGGGGGGGAAACGGGTGTACCCCTAAACTGTATATATAGATAGGGGAAACCCCTCCTCGCTATTTCTAAAAACTTCCAATATACGTTGTAAGCCCAAATTTCCCTTGCTCATCCTTTACACTGTACTTACAAAATGTTAAGTATATTTTCATCTCGCGCCGTGCCGCATAACGAACTTTCGAAAATAACATCATCTTTTTGGTGGTTCTCACCATTATGCCGTAAAGAATTTTCAGAACTGACCTCTCATTTTGGCGGTTTCATTTCTTATTTCTGTTAACAGCCGATATATTTCATGGCAGGGATGCACAATGGCTGTCCCCAGTCCCCCTTCCTTTTTCTGCACTGTGGCTGTCTACGCACCTACCACGTGGTTGGCTCTCTGCTATATACGTTAACGACATCCCACGCTCATGTGCCTCCTCACTCGATTCTTTACTTTCCTCAGCTGTTCGTCATGCTCTTCTTTACTCCATCGCTTCAAGCCTGTTATTGTTGGCCTTGCTTCACTTCTTCCGGCTGGTGACTCCTGCCTTTTCTTTTACTCCACCGCTTCAAGGCTGACATTGTTGGGTTTCCTTACTTCCTTATGTCTCCCTCCTCATGACTATTACCTTTTCTTTTACTCCACCACTTCAAGGTTGTCATTGTTGGGCTTCCTTACTTGCTCACTTATGTCTTCCTGGTGCTGAAATCTGCTTTTCGTTCCCTGCTTAACCACTTCTCGCCTTCCTTCATACTGTCTTTCTCAACAGGTGCAAGTTTACCCCAAATAACATGTCTATTCTAGTGATCACCGTCAATCACAATTTCACCGACCCGTACCCAGTGGTTTCCATGCCCCAACATTGCGTCTGCTTCTTCCATTCTCTATCTTACATATTGCACGGCCATATCAGTCTCAGCCTTGATATCAGCAGAGACGTTGTGTCTTATGTACTGAATGACTGAAGCAGGTTCAAGGTGTGGACCAATGACAATACAGGAGACAATTGTACTAAACAGGACCACTACAGCAGTGAAATGTTTAAGCTCTCAACCCATGGTTCTGGATATGAACTGATAGCTGCCACTGAATTGTTTGTTGTCGCTTTCAAGTGTACAGAAATGAGGAAATATTTTACACCGTTGGACAACCAGGAATGCCTGTTAAACATCTTAGATTCATGGGTAATGATTTGAGTAGTGAACACTTTGATGTGTATGAATGTTTCAACTCTGACAACGTGGACACAAAGTTATCAATGAAACCTGTTGACAAACAGCGAATGTAACTTGAACACAGCACGTCCTCCAAATACAAACCTGATTGAAAGAAATAATGATAATCAAATCTTTGATGACAGCAACACTCATAACGGTCACAAAACAATTACAATGACAATCAGGTTATGTTATTTTTAAAATGTTTCCTTTGCTTTTTCATAACTTCTTTAACACTCTACTTCTCCGCTGCGAAGCACGCGTATTTTCCAAGTACCTTATAAAGTGGTGAGTCTGTGAAATTTGAGGCATTCTGGCAAAGGCTACACATTAATAATACAAAAAGGGAAAGGAGAGTAATATATTACTCTACCAAGACAAAACAAATAGTATATAAGATTAATTTTAAATAATATACTAACCTTTGTACCTAAACTTTGTTCAAGAAACAAAGAAATACATGGTTTGTAATTAAAATGTTATCCACAGTAAGTTATAACATGTGATTGTGGTTTGGCCATAAGGGTTACCAACAATACTGAAATCCCAGTTGTGAGTGATTTATTTAAGCAATTAAGAAGGCGTCCTCAAGAGGTTCAGGACTGTCGATCTCTGCAGATAATCCATGGCAGGTGTCTGCTAAGCCATTGTTTGGAAGCTGCTGCCTGTTACATAGTCTGATTATTTCATGTAAGCTCTGCTGCATCTGCTGCTTTCTGTAGCTCATGACTTGTGTCAGGTAGGGAGTGAAAAACAAAATGCACCTTTTATTTTTTAACTCTTTGTTCACTAATAATAGCTTTAAGAAACTGCAAATAAATTAAGTTTCGCAATCTGAATTGATGACCACCATAATTATTAGCTCAAAATGACAGTAAAGTACAGTTCTAACTTAGTTGTGAATTGTAAAAAGTGGTTCTTGTCATAAGAAAAATTGCAGAGCAAAGGGCATGCAGCCTCATGCCATTGCCTGGTTTATCTTGGCAGGCTCTCACTTGAGTAAAAATATCATCGATCTGTGCATTTCTTCAAAATTCGACACGAGCAATCAAATACTGTAAATGGGTCTGTCTTTAGACACTGAGCAAAACTGGAGAACGTGAACTTGACGTTTATTGCCAGGCAGCACAGTTGCTAGAGATTTCTCCTGGTCTTATCCATACGAATAACAAGGAAAATACCATTAAACATTATATACAACACATGGCACCATCACAACATTATATACAGTTGAAGTGAAAATATATTGCACTAAACACTATTACTGCATATAAAATAATACAGTAATGTCAAATTCCACTTCAGCCCAGTAATATATCAAACAAGTCTAATCCTGGGCAGGGTCTGGTGAGGGGGTACAAGAGGGGATTAGGACTCAAGCCCTACCCAGAAGGCACATGGTGCAAGGCAAGAGCAAACCCTGGGCAGGGTACCAGTCTATCTCAAGGAGACCACACACACACATCACACCCACACTCTTGGGCCAATTTAAAGATGCCAATCCACCTAAGCTGCATGTCTTTGGACTACAGGAAAAAATTGGACGACCTGGAGAAAACCCACACAGACACAAGGAGAAGATACAAACTACACATAGGGAGGACCCAAGAAGTGAATTCCGGTCTCCTTAGTACAAGGCAGAAATGCTATCACTGCACCAGCAGGCCATCAAGCAAGTCTCAATAAAAAAAAAGAAAAAAAAATTAAAATAAACACAGTTTTGATTGCATTGAGTAGTTTATAAAACAGGAAAACACAGCAATGAATCAAATACTGTGTTTAATCAGAGTGACTGCAGTAGGAAGGAAACTCTTTATGTATCTAGCGATTCTTGCTTTAATTGAACTGTGATGCTTCATTGACTGTAGTAACTGAAAGAAATGGGTTCCTAGTCGAGTTTAGTCTTTGATTATATTTACAGCAAGTTTCCTAACAGGACCTCAGTGAAGTCTGATTTCAAGTCTACTATCTTTTCTGCAGTCCACATGACATGCTGCAGTTTATGTTTCGATGGAGCAGATGCATTGCCACACCAGACTGTAATGGAGAAAATGAAGATGCTTTCAATGACAGCTTTATAAAATTGAACCAGCGCTGATAGAGACAGGTTAAATGTTTCAAATTGGTGGGGAAAAAATATCTGCTGCAAAGTATTTTTTGTGATAATGTCATGTTTTGATCCCAGTTCAGACTGTGACTTGTGCCAAGAAATGTAAATGATTATATTCTGTTTACTGTGACAGTGCTTATAACTAGGGGTGTAGGAAGTGAGGAGTGTCTCCTGAAATCTACAATCATTTTCACTGTTTTCAAGACTTAAGACTGTTCAGGGTGCGCCAACTGGCAGGCCAGTCCACCTCCCTCCAATATTGCACTTCGTCCCCGCTTGAAATCAGTCTATTTAGGGGGGTTAAATCAACAAACTTCAGCAGTTTAACAAATGGCCCACTACAGGTGCAGTCATTGGTGTAGACAGAGAAAAGGAGAAGAGACGGAACTCAGCCCCGTTCTATAAAAGGCCAGAGATCCTGTGAGGTGTGGCATAGTTCACATTTATACTGAGAAGTCTGCTATGGAGGAGCTCAGGTATGATTGTGCTAAAGCTTCACCCATGAGAGCTCAGGCTCAGGAGGTTTAAATCATTTTTTCATTGTGTATTTTTTTTCATTATTTTGTTTTTAATGTGCGTGCCACTGTATTGTGTTTTTCTTTACCAGAACATGCTGTATGGTTGCCAGGGATGCAGTCTCAGAAGTTGTGGATCTACTATACTAATTCTTGTCATAATTTTTAACATATTGAGCATGTCCCCTCTTAATATCTATTTCCTTTATCTGACAATGTTCAACTCCTTCAGTTTTTCCTAATATTTCATATGTCTTAGTCCAGGAATCAGCCTTGTCACTCTTCTGTGGCGTTTCTTAAGCTTTGTCTTTTTTGTAATAAGGAGATCAAAACTGAACGTAGCACTTTAGGTGAGGCCACGCTAGTGCATTACATAAGTTGAGCAAAACCTCCCTTGATTTATACTCCACACCATGATAAATAGCCTAACATCCTATTAGCTTTCTTGATCACTTCTGTCCATTGTCTGGATGTTGATAATGATGAGTTTGTCTTTCACGATAGATAGATAGATAGATAGATAGATAGATAGATAGATAGATAGATAGATAGATAGATAGATAGATAGATAGATAGATAGATAGATAGATAGATAGATAGATGAACTTGGTGAATTTCACTGATCAACACATTTCCATTATCAAGCCCACCTTATCCTGCACAGAGCACAATGCAGGACTTTACCATGGATCGGATGCCAACAAATCATAATGCGGAATCACATACAACAGGTCAATTTAGGGTTGACAATTAACTGGCAATTTCAAATTTCTTCTGTGTGTATATGGGTTCCAGAATAGACTAGTTGCCTATAGTGCCCTAGCCCTCCATTACTCTAAATGTTATGATGTCACAACCACAACATTTGAAGTCCAAAGCCTTAACCACTACACCACACTGTCTGCCCATAACATCAACTGGTTTTCAAGTAGTGACTCATTCATGAAATTCATGAAACGAACGAGAATCGTTAGACTGATTCTCACGTAGTGACTCGTTCAAGAATCGTTAGGCTGGTTCAATCAATCACTCAATCAACATTTAATTATATAGCACATATTCATACAAAAAATGTAGCTCAAAGTGCTTTACAAAATGAATAGAAAAATAGAAGACACAATAAAAATAAACATTCTCTTAAATGGTTCTCAGGTAGTGGCTGACTCGTGATTCAGGTTGTTCTTGCTCACGTGCTCTAAACATTTAATAGCATCAGCAAAACGAAAGACTTTGACAACATCAAGCAGGACATGCATGTGCTCAATTGAATCAAATTGTTCATGCTTATGATTCGATTCATATGATCCACTAAAAAGAATTGTTAAAACAATGAATTCTTTGTGAAATGCCCATCAGTAGCTCCCACATGCATAAAGAATAAACACCTCACATTATATGTCTGTCTGCTATTATTAAATATATCTATTTCATAAAAAAATTTTGGGCGGAGACGTGATCATCTCGGGGAGACACTTTGAAGTCCCGCGAGACTACTTGCACGTCTCGCCCTACTTACAAACAATTTCCTGAGACAGTTTAACGTCCCGGGAGACAAGGCAGTGAGACAAAAGGATAGCTGCTGTACAGGCTTTTAAATGATCGTCGCGTAGCGCGACATGCAGATCACGCAGCACACCAGTAGCAGCTGCAAGCCAGTGGCTAGTTCGTCTGCATCTTCTTATTGTGCATTCACCTCCCCACCCCCCCATTCACAACGGAAGCGGCACAGACGCAAAGCGGCGAGCGTAAAGCGTGCCCCCAAAGAGAGAGGTTTGGGGCATGGGAGAGTTTTTTTAATTATTCTTTAAATTAAATTATTTTATGGTTCACATTGCTGTGTGGCAATGCTATGTCAGCCTCGCACTCCACAGTCTCTGTTTGGTTCATGGATTGGTGATGATAGACATGTCCTATTACATTCTTAGGAAATGAAAGAAAGACACACACAATAATAAGGGGAGTTACAATGTTAACTTAGTCCAAAAATGGGCTGGGCATTTGAACCCGGTTTTGGAAGATGTAAGGTTACAACTGTACCACCGTGTAGTCAATCATAAATCCTTACTGAAAATATCACTTTGTGAGAAAATTAACCTTTCTTTAGATTAGTGTCTTTTCTGGAATATTGTGTTAATCATGCATATTCATGGCGAGCACACTTGGTTAACAATGTTGCCAAATTAACTCTTCCATTGCTGGCTTCTATTTTCTTTACACCTCATTCTTAATTAGCAATAAAAATAAAAATACCAGCAAAAATAAAGAGCAACTTGGCCTCAGTAAAAACCAATGCTATTATTACCCTGATTTGTGAATATTATAAAGATGGCAAACCTGCATTATTAGCAAACTCTGAGACTGCTGTCAGAGCGGGTGTAGGTGTCTGATTAAACAATAGATTCTATTAAAAGTAAGCGGTGGCCTCTAATTGAGAGGATGATTTTCAAGAAAACCTGCACTCACTGTTTCCTTCCAGAAATTGGTCTGCAACTGCTGTGCAAGCCTCTCTGCCAAACATCCATTGATTTTTCATGCCTGCACTTTCCATTGCACAATCTTGGAAAGCCAAGGGCTATTCTTAGAAAAGCCACATTGCCAGGCGTTGCAAACTCAACATGAAACTATCAGATGTAAGGCAGCCACCAGCTCTAAATGAGATGCCAGTCTGTAATAAATAACACACTGCGTCTCTTTAGATATTCCAAACAACCTGACCTGCCATTTTTAAACATTATGGCCTGTTAGACAAGAGGCATGAAAATACCAAATAGGACAGTAGCAGGACTCATGAAGGTCCCGGAAGACGGAGAAAAGCAGCTGGTGGCAGTTACAACGCATGCCAACGTACCAATTCATTGGAACAGAGATGGACTCTGCTATTAGATGGCTATGCCTTTTGTGTGTGCTAGAAAAGTCTGCAATTTAACATCAGCAAAACAAAGGAACTTCTTATTGATTTGCACTTCACCAAAGAGTCTCTATGCCTAGTCTTTATTCAGGGAAGTGATGTGAAGGTGGGGCACAGATACAAGCACTTAGTGTCCATAATAATGACAGGCTGGACTGGCCCAGTAACTCAAAGGTACTACAAGTGGAGGATCCAAAAATTCCTGGAATTGTAGCAGTTACTGTTTGGTCACTGTCAAAATACACTCCATGTCCCATCACTTCTCCCATTCCTGGAAGCATTGCCTGTACTCATCTTTTTTAACTATATATAGAACTTCCTCCATATTTTTCTCCCAGATTTCTTCCACAACAGCAAATATTCCTCCGTTCAGTCTCAATTTTAATTTGAGGAACAAAAAGAAGTCAGAATGTGTGTGATCCGGTGAATAAGGGTGGTGTGAATCAATATCTAATTGCATTTGGTCAAAAAACTCTTTGACAATGTAGTAGCTCTGAGGCTAGGGATCCGCATTGACAATCGGAAGGTTGCTGGTTCGAATCCTGTAAATGCCAAAGGGGGCTCTGCTATGCTGGGCCCTTAAGAAAGGCCCTTAACCCACAATTGCTGAGCGCTTTGAGTAGTGAGAAAAGTGCTATATAAATGCAAAGTATGATTATTATGTGCAGCTGTGTTGACATGGTGCAAAATCCAGTTTTGGGTGTGCCATTTCTCTGCATCTTTTTTCCTGATGCTGTCCAATAGATGCTTCGGCACTTCAGGATATTGTTGCTGCTTAACAGTCTGTCCACGGGAAACAAAATCCTAATAAACAAGTCCATCAGTATTGAAAAATGTAATCATCATTGTCTTGATGTTCGATATGATCTGAGGTATATTTTTTCAGCCTGAAAGAAAAATCGTCAAGATCTCATAGATAATTGTAGGACAAATTCCAGAAATACACACTCAGCATTATGCCACTCAGCGGACTGATTAAGCAGACTGTACTGTAGGTATAAAATACATGGAGTCATATTCGATAACTACACCCTACTCCCATGTTATTGACATGTTTCAAATTCCCCCTTGTATATAACAAATGGTAGAGCAGACTCTTTTATCCTTAGGAGACTGTGTTCTTTCAATGTGGGTAGCGACATTCTTTACATGTTCTACGTCTCTATGATGGCATTTTCTCTACACTGGTGTGCTGGGCCAGTCAATTCAAAAGGGGTCACTTATGGGACACACTCTGGAACTTTTGTAGGTCGTAGCAAAGTGGTCTTTACGAACAATGCTGCATACAGGCATTGAGGAATTTCAGCCAACAAATTATTCAGCAGAAGTGTGTTCAGAAACTCGACTGGGTCTCTTCATGCCAAAGGCAATACACCTGCATAATGTCTTACTGGGACTGTAACTGCTAAGCCGGAAGTTTTCTTTTTATCATTCTGGTGTGTATTTGAGAATGGAGCTATTATTTTCTGTGGTGGGCTGGCACCCTGCCCAGGGTTTATTCCTGCCTTATGCCCTGTGCTGACTGGGATTGGCTCCAGCAGACCCCCATGACCCTGTAGCTAGGATATAGTGTATTGGAAAATGACTGACTGATGACTGGCTATTCTATGTCATAATATACTAATATGTATTATTTACTGAGTTTCTATAAAAAGACACATTACCCCATTGGGACAAATAAAATAATATATATCTATTATATAGTGCCTTTCATATCTATCTATCTATCTATCTATCTAGTATATAGTGCCTTTCATATCTATCTATCTATCCATCTAGTATATAGTGCCTTTCATATCTATCTATCTATCCATCTAGTATATAGTATCTTTCATATCTATCTATCTATCTATCTATCTATCTATCTATCTATCTATCTATCTATCTATCTATCTATCTACACAAAGAAGAGAATGTCCAGGAAGATGCACACTTTATGTCTCCAGGTTTCTGCATCTTGTTTAGCAGAGACAGTGAGGCCAAAAAACGTAGGCAGAAAAGTTAAACACCTCAATGTTGAGAAGACGTAAATGGTCCCAGTAAATCTGAAATCTGAAGTGGGACCATGTTAATTTTTTAAGTGATATACAAAATTCTAGCCTGTGCATGGGAGTGTTATCGTTTTAAAGGGTTGTCTTAGAGATTCAGCCATCTACACCAAATGTAGGGCTTAAGCGTTGTGACACTCAGGGGCGCATACAGCTTCCCTAACCTGAAACAGACAAAGAGGCCACGACTTTGCCACACAGCACATGTTTTATTTACAGTTGGGGAGAGCTTTTCTTTCGCTCCTCTCAGCACAATCCAGTACAAAGCACCGATAATCAAACACAGTTCTTTTCCTTTCCTCTTCCCTCTGCTTCCACTCCTCTCCCAGCAAGTTTCGTCCACCTCCTCCCGACCAGCATGGAGTGAGGCCGCTCCTTTTATTCATCAAGATTACCTGGAATCACTCCCAGGTGTTGTGGAAAACCAGTGAATGGTTCTGCAGCTCCCCCTGACAGCCCCCATTGAACCCAACAGGTCTACACCAAACTCCATCTCCCAGCATGCCCTGCGGGAAACCATGGTGCCACAGCCACCCAGGAGGGCTGCCCTCTAGTGTCCCAGGGGAGGTATTGCCTCAGCGATCCTCTCTCCCCCGGCACTTCCATTCCATTGCAAATACATCAGGAGATACTACGGAGGCACTATAGTATTCCTGGTGCAGAAACAGTGAAACCGCAAACCCAAAGCTGATTTGTGGGCTTAGGCAGAAATTCAATCAATCAACTCAGTACAGTTATTTTTACAGTATATGGTACCCAAATTCAAGCTCTGAGTATCTGTACAAATTTGCACTAATGTATTAATAGTATATTATTAACCTGTACAATATTAACTTGTATAAGTACAAATGATGTTAAATATGTACAAAAGTAACTTGTATAAGTACAAATTTTGTTAAATACACATTAAAAAAAGACAAATTTCATAGACTAGCATTACCAAATTACAGCTGTGTCCTGCCTTCCACTCAGTGCTGCTAGCACAGGCTTTGACCCCCTGTGGTCATAAATTGGATTAAACAGACCTGAGAATAAAATGGTACGATGACAGTACAAAGTCCATTAACATAATTCGATTAGCTCCCTGTTGAACGACACATTAAATGAATTTTTTGTGCTAGCTTTTAGAGCTCTACATGACAAATCCTCTTCAAATTTACCTGTTTTAGCAAATTATTACGTAACAAACAGACAATGCTCTAAAAACCCAACAGCCACACTCAAGTAAAAGTCAAATTTGCCCATGAGAAAACTACTCAAGAAGAGATTTTAAATGATTTAATGATAAATGTACTTAATTATCAAAAGTACAAGTAAATAAGGGATCCCTCTCTGCTTCAAATATACTGAATATATATAGAGTTAAAAAGTTCTTACAAACCCACAATAATTAAGGCTACCGTCTTTCTGTGTGAGTCACATTACAATCACTAAGTATGAGCCAGTAACTGCAACTTTCAGCAGTGACATTCAGTGTGAGTGGACATCTTAATGTTTGTATCCTAATTCAGTGGGGTAGTCACTACATTTGTCTCCAGCACATACTGTACTTCCATATTACGTGCTTCAGCCATATTGGCCTAGTTTATGTTCCATTATTTACATACTGTTAAAAAAATTTAAAGGAACACTTTGTAATCAGCCTTGCGCCCTGTGTTGGCTGGGATTGGCTCCAGTAGACCCCCGTGACCCTGTGTTAAGATATAGGTGGTTGGACAATGACTGACTGACTGACTGACTGACTGACTTTGTAATCAGAGTGTAGCATCAAGTCCATGACACTTGTGGGCTATTGATCTGGCCAGTTAAGTAGCAGAGAGGCTTGTTAATCAGCTTCAGCTGCTTTGGTATTAATGAAATTAACAACGGGTGCACTAGAGGGGCAACAATGAGACAACCCCCAAAACAGGAATGGTTTAACAGGTGGAGGCCACTGACATTTTTCCCTCCTCATCTGTTTTTTCACTCATTCTGCATTTGGCAACGGTCAGTGTCACTACGGGTAACATGAGGCAATACCTGGACCCTACGGAGGTGGCACAGGAAGTCCAACTTCTCCAGGATGGCACATTAATATGTGCCTTTGCTGTTTCTCCCAGCATAGTCTCAAGGGCATGGAGGAGATTACAGGAGACAGGCAGTTGCTCTAGAAGAGCTGGACAGGGCTGTAGAAGGTCCTTAATCCATCAGCAGGACTGATCACTACCTGCTCCTTTAGGCAAGGAGGAACAGGATGAGCACTGCCAAAGCCTACAAAATGACCTCCAGCAGGCAGGCCACTGGTGAGAATGTCTCTAAACAAACAATCAGAAACAGACTTCATGAGGGTGGCCTGAGAGCCCAGTGTCCTCTAGTGGGCCCTGTGCTCACTGTCCGGCACCGTGGAGCTCAATTGGCAATTGCAATAGAATACCAGAATTGGCAGGTCCACCACTGGCGCCCTGTGCTTTTCACAGATGAGAGCAGGTTCACCCTGAGCACATGTAACAGACGTGAAAGGGACTGGAGAAGCCGTGGAGAACGTTATGCTTACTGTAACATCGTTCAGTATGACCGGTTTGGTGGTGTGTCAGTGCTGGTCTGGGGTGACATATCCATGGAGGTACACACAGACCTCTACAGGCTAGACAACAGCACCTTGAGTGCCATTAGATATCGGGATGAAATCCTTGCACCCATTGTCAGGCCCTGGGTTCTCCTGGTGCACAACAATGCCTGGCCTCATGTGGCGAGAGTATCAAGGCAGTTCCTGGAGGATGAAGGAATTGACCGGCCTCCACACTCACTTGCCTGACCTAAATCCAATAGATCACCTCTGGGACATTATGTTTCAGTTCATCCGACGCTAACAGGTTGCACTTCAGACTGTCCAGGAGCTCAATGATGCCCTGGTCCAGATCTGGGTGGAGATCCCCCAGAATACCATCCGTCATCTCATTAGGAGCATGCCCCCCGATGTTGTCAGGCATGCATAAAAGCATGTGGGGGCTATACAAACTACTATTAGTACTATTTGAAGTTGCTGCAATGAAATTTCGGCAAAAAGGACTCGCCTGCCACATCATTTTTTCACTTTGATTTTTGGGGTGTCTTTGAATTTAGCCCTCTGTAGGTTGATAATTTTAATTTCCATCAAACAATGTTGCATCCTTTCATTTCTAACACATTACCATATCAGTCCATATCAGTATAGATATCCAGCAGGATTTTTTCCCCATTGAGAACTGATGTGTTTTAAAAGTGTTCCTTTAATTTTTTTGAGAAGTTTATATTGCTTCTGGTTTTGATTCAACTTAAAGCACTTAAAATTGAGATCACCATACAAAATAATGTCTCGTTAAAACACAATCTAGGCTTAAAGAAGACAATTCATTTCTATTCATAATGAATGGTTAGTACTTTCAGAGCAGACATATTAACATTACGACACTCAATATGGTCTAGCGGCTAATGCATTGAAATTTAAACCACAAGGCTTATAGTTCAGCCTCTTATATGGGACGCAGGCATCAGGCCAAAGGGGTTCTTCTAGAGAACCATCACAGTTAAGCTAATCTTCTAGACCATTTATTCATTTTTTGACAATACAAACAAGAATTAACCTCCCAGGGAAACAGAGCAACTCCTTTTCAAGTCACACCATCATAAGAACATGAAGAAAATGCTGATATGATTTTAGTACAGCAAATGCATTAAAAAAAACAAGTGTGAAATTGAATAATAGTGATTAAAAATACAGCTGGAACTCGGTTTCTGAGACACACTGAATGAATCATTTATTCCACCAGGGTTACACTGCAGAAAAATAAATATTTTTGAGTATTAACAGGGTGAATCTGTGTTCCGCACATACAGTATGGCAAGTTCTCTATCAAGGACACTGCTCTATAACCAAACCTGCTTTCTTGTTAGAATCTATACATATAGGGTATGGCCTCCCATAATGTTTTTTGATGTCAATTAATTTAAATTGTTAAATTGTTAGGGCAGTACAGTGGTGCACTGGTAGCAGTGCTCCCTTGCAGTAAGGAGGTCAAGGTTTCTATCCTGTGTCCTCCAAGCATGGGGATTGCATGCTCTCGCTGAGTCTGAATGAGTTTCCTCCCATAGTCCAAAGACATGCAGGTTAGGTCGATTGGTGATGCTAAACTGGTCCGAGTGTGGGTGCGCGTTCACTTAGGGATAGACTGGTGTCCTGCTCAAGGTTTGTTCCTGCCTTGTGCCCTGTGCTTGCTGGGAAAGATTCAAGCCCCCGGTGATCCTACTCAGGATTAAGAAGGCCTAGAAAATGGCATAGTATTCTGTTCACACAATATTTTCACAACAGTTAGTCCTTATCCTCTTTTAACAATTGACAAAATGGAGTTTTAATTTCCAAATATATGTTTCCACCAGTTTATTGTATCTGCTTAATAATAACAATCCTGTAGATGTTTCAAAGGGACATGGAACACTGGCAACCGTGGTTCTTCTGGAAAAGCAGCAAGATTAAGCTAATTTTTCAGACCAGTTATTATTTTATGGCAAACCCATCTTTACTTCTGTGCAGTTTAAACAGCAAAATTGTACACGGAAGTGGAGCTGATTTGATAATCCTTATTTCTATGGTTGCACAGTGGTTAGTGGTCTCATCCCAATGCTCCAAAATACTGGGTTTGACTCCAGCTCTGTCACCATCTGTGTGGAGTTCTCTCACATTCTCCCTCAATCCGGGTTGGTTGTCTGTTTACTTAGCTTCCCTCCAACATGCCGAAGCGTTGTCTATTATGGTAAACTCTTCTTCTGTATTAGCCTGGTTTAGGCAAACATGCCTGCCATGATTTTGCGTTCCATCCAGTGTTAATTCCCTTCTAATCAGACGAGTCTTGCAATACGCAGCATCCCACATGAAAGAGACCATCAACAAAAGCTGAAGGGAACTATAATATAATGTTCTGAAATCCACTTAATCTAATTTAGGTTCATGCTGGGATGGCAGTGTAACAAGAGAGAGTCTTGTGAGAAGACAGAAAGACAGACAGATGTAAACATATGTAGCCCTAGGCTCATATCCTTCTATATAAAAGCGGTCGGGATTGTCCTTCCATCCCGTGAGTGCTACGCAGGCAGGTTTCACACACGCCCCGTCCATTTTGCAATGCACGATGGGATTTGTAGTTTTGTTTTTCCAGGTAAAAGATGATTTTCTACTCCAGACTGTGCAATATCTTCTTCTTCTTTCTTACTATATAAAAGCGGTCAAGATTGTCCTTCCGTCCCATGAGTGGGAAGCGTAGCGGTATTCCGCTTATCACAGACTTACTACTTGCAGCTTGCGGTACGAAGCGACATGATGTGAGCAGAGTTCTGGTGCTCCCATCGTTCCCTTGCTTTTGTGCGTGATGCGCTGGAAAAATAGACAAAATTATGTCTCTGGAAATAATTAATGTTGATGGAGTACAAATGCCTCACCGCGTAGTAAATATCAGGGGGGTTCAAAAGGGCGACCTCAATATAGAAAAAAAGTTTACATTTCATCACAAAAATAACAGAAACTACGAGTATTAAAGTAATACCGCTCAAATGCAATATAACCAAATTAATGAGTTTGTATAAAATATCAAATTAATCTACATATTGAATTGCCTTAAGAAGTGGTCAACTTAAAAGTCAGTCGCCTTAAAAGGCGGGTTAGCCTAGTAATATAATATTCCCCATAATAATGTTTACTGGTTGTTTCACTTTGTTTTTTGTTTTGCTTTTTTTTAAAAAAGTTTTAAAAAAAAAGAAGCGGGAAGTTGAAAAAAAAGAAAAGGCGGTGGTGGTGAGTTGAGCGGGAGAGGCGAACGAGCGGGGTCTAGGTTGCGAAGAAGCACAGGAAACTTTGAGATAGCACTCCAGGTGACCAAAGAAAAGCCTGGCTGCTACTCTGGCAAGGATGAAAAACAACAAGTTTCACCCCATTTGGACGCACTAGCTTCATTTCGTTTGCAGCGTTTTGCCGTGAGCCTGCTTGCAGGGCAACTCCATCATTTTTTTCACAGCGTGGAAATGCTGTGTTTGGACAATGGACACTGGTTTTCACTTCACTTATTTGTGAGTACTGGGACCTTTTATGTTGGCTCGTTAGAGTGAACGAGCCTTAACGTTTTTATTTTTTTTTTGGCCACCACGTTCCCAAGCGTCAACCAGGCCTGCAACGAGGGGAGTTTGTGTAAATATTATTTTTATCTTGGTGGCCGCCGGCTTGGGTGTGTGTGTGTATTTGTGTGTCTGTGGGCCCCTAAAGTTGTTAAGTTAACGTGAGGTTTTAGTAATTAAGTTTGCTCATATTAGATTTGGTTATTGTGTTTTTATTATCAGTGGGATGTTTTAAGTGCTGGTAAAAGCAAACAGCTAAAAGGTACATTTATAAGGTACACTACCTGAACCTATAAGGTATTTGTTGTGAAGGGTAAATATATTGAAACTTGTGTGAATTTTATAATTTCTGTATCTTAACTATAAATGTTTTTTTTTTTTTGATATTTTTCCAATTTAGTCAAATTTTGTTATGTTTTGGGAACATCTTTGTATTGTGAATTATGTTACAAGTTACTAATTGTGAAACAGCTGGCAGATTATTACTGGGAAGTAAGTATTAGGTAAGGGATTCCAATTTATCCTCTAAAAACACATACTTAAAATTAAAGGGGTTTTCTATAAATCAGTTTAGGGAAATAGAATTTACGAACTTAGGGCGCTATCCTATGAATAAAGGGTAAAGAAAGCGCTACACATAAACCAGAAATCACAGGCAGGGGCCAGCCTAAAGTCCAACACCTGGAAATCATAAAGACAACACAGACAACCATAGCAGAGGGGAAAACCAAAAAAAATCCAAGTAAAATGCAAAAAGGATTTTTAAAAAAGCAAACAAACCTAGCATTTGGTCAACTTACGAAGAATTTAAATATCACTAAAACATTTTGTTTGTATTGTTATCCAAGCAGTGGATGATATCATTGGAATTGTGGCCATATTTATATCCTGGACATCCAAGGAGGTCAGAAAGTATGACAACTGAGGTCACAGAACATGCAACTCGCTGATCTGAACACATAAATAAATAACTTCTAAACATAACAATAAAATCCCAAACCTCAGAAAATAAATAAAGAAATGAATGATAACTCCAAAAGAGTCACCAAAATTGTATGTTTTTAAACTAGTAGCACTGGTGGAAGTCAATAACCGCCGCCAGAAAATTGATAATTTAGAATTACCAATTTACATAAATCTGGGAAACAATTCTAAGGATAAGGATGCAATGGTGCTACTTTCTTGATCCACCATCTAATTCAATTTTGTTTTGGCACAGAGGCTCAGGGTTAAATACTTTAGAGTTGGAAAACTACAAATGTGATTGGTCTCAGGAGCGTGTAGCTTGTTATTGTTAAGGATTCCAGAGATAAGTATTGCGGAGTGTACATGTAAAAGAAGGGATATTATTTATTTATTTTAGATGTAAAATAACTTCTTCATAGGTCACACGTACAGAATACAGTGAAATTCCTGTTTCACTAGAACAATCTAGACGAGAACAGGTCATTCAGCCCAACAAACCTTGCCAGTCCTATCCACTTATTTCTTCCAAAAAAACATCAAGTCGAATTTTGAAAGTTCCTAAAGTCTTACTGTGTACCACACTACTTGGTAGCTTATTCCAAGTGTCTATCCTACTTGCATGTGCTAATCAATGTGCAATATATAGGCACTATCTGGTACCATGGTTGGTGGGAATAACTAAATGGGTGGCACATGAAAAACTGAACCATCTCCGACTCCAACGTCAACGTACGTTTCTTAGCCCGTACACGAAATGAGCAACGGGGGCCGATTTTTTTTGCAATTTGAAACTGACCCAGTCTTACGCCAGTTTTCACCAATACTGCTCTTTGCTGGTAGGTTTACGTCAGGAAACTTCTGTGCAAAAATATCCCGCGTTTCCTTAAAAGAACCGGTAGACACATACGCATCCACTATTCCAATCCTCTGTTGCAGAGAATACATCTTCGGGATCTCTTTCACGCATGTCTGTACCCACTGGCTCACAGATTCCTTACTAATGCACAGTTGGGGCTGTTGACCCCATCGTGACAATGAGGCTCCGCAGTCGCAATGGCATCCATCTGTATAAACAGCTTGAGCCAGCTGGTTGGAGATGGTTCGGTTTTTCGTGCACCACCCTTTACCTTGTCTAAAAAAGGAATACCCCACACATATTCTCATGCAGAGCAGAGATGACGAAGTTAATGATATAACATAAGCCATACTGTAGGTGTCTGTTGACACCAATATCTGTAAAACTGCATACAATGTGAAAAACATCCATGGAAAAAAGAAAAACAGAACAAAAAAATATCATGTTACATAATCCACATGTCGGCTATCCAGCTCAAAATGTGCAAAACTCATGGAAATCCATCCATCCACTATATCCTACAGGGTCACGGGGGTCTTCTGGAGCCAATCCCAGCCAACACAGGGCGCAAGGCAGGAAACAAACCACGGGCAGTGTGCCAGCACACTGCAGGGCACACACACACACAATTTAGAATCGCCAATGCATCTAACTTGCATGTCTTTGGACTGTGGGATGAAACCAGAATACCCAGAGGAAACCCACGCAAACACAGGGAGAACATTCAAACTCCACGTAGGGAGGACCTGGGAAGCGAACCTGGGTCTCTTAACTGCGAGGCAGCAGTGCTACCCACTGCGCCACCATGCCGCTCCCTTATGGAAATGTTAAATATAAAAATCAATGCACATCATAAACAAGTTACATGGGTCATTGACTTATTGAATTGAAGATCTACCTCTCCTCCTCATTCATTGGTCAAAGTTCTTGTTTTCAATTCAGAAAGTCAATTCAAGGTGACTTGCGATTTCTGTTTATGATGATTGCTGTTGTCTTTCCGTAAGTATCTATTAAACAATATTTTAGCAAGAATTAATGTGTTTTGGATTGTATTGAGAATATAAATTAATAAATGACATATGGATTATGCACCATATTTTTTTTCGTGGATATTTTTCACATCAATCAATGTTGTCCAAAGGCTGGTGTCTATACACGCCTATTATATCATTAAATTTGTTATTTCTATTGTGCATGAAAACATGAGATAAAAATATTTTCTCAACTATCATTAAAAACTGCATGAGGTAACATATCTTAAAAAATATCATTCCCTTAATAACAAGATACTAGAGAAACATAAAAATAAAAACATCCATCTTTTAAAACTCTTATTAAAAAAATCAAGAAGACTGGGAAAATTTTTAAAGCCCAAAAAAAATGAATGAAACAAAGCACAATGGGTAACTTTGTAACATTTTCAAATCAATTAATAAACTGACCTGAGATGTGCCATTCTTTGCATCCAGCACAGTAGACTGAATCAAGGTAGCAAGGTTCCTGAATGAGAAAAGACATGCTTTCCATCTGATCATCCTGTCAGGTAGCTGAACAAATAAGTTTGGCAGAACTGTCTTGTCGGGCATCCATCAAGCATTTCACATGCCATGTAATGAATGAAAAGGATCATGGAGCATGGTTGCCCAACAATAACTAGTTTATTAAACCCTTGAATGAACAAATAATCAAGGACAACTGTGGGACTGAGTTATGAATCCTTTTGATTATTTTGTAGAAGACTGGTCTCCTCTGTCATAAAATAAGCGGCACTTTCTCTTCAAGTGAAATTGTCTAAATGGGCATTCTGTGACCCTGTGCCCTAGTGATTTGTGAACTGCTTTGGACAACCACATCAGCTAAACAAACACATGTAATAAATAGCCTTCATATTAAAGATTTGTCATACATGCCTCTTGCACAGAGTTATGAAGTGCATACCAAACACTAAAACATCCCACATCTAATAAGGGGCTGCTTAGTGGCCAAAAATGTCAAGGAAAAAAAGGCTGACAAAAGGAAAGGTAAGTGCCAGACAAGCAGCATAAAAAAATCAGTAAGCCCACTCTAGCAAATAGAGAGCTCCTGTACATGCCTGTGTGGGTAGACAGGGGCCACCAGAAGTACGTCAGTCAGTCAGTCATTGTCCAACCTGCTATATCCTAACACAGGGTCACGGGGGTCTGCTGGAGCCAATCCCAGCCAGCACAGGGAGCAAGGCAGGAACAAATCCTGGGCAGGGTGCCAGCCCACCACAGGGCACACACACACACACACACACACTCACACATCAAGCACACACTAGGGACAATAAGCACCTAACTTGTATGTCTTTGGACTGTGGGGGAAACTGGAGCACCCAGAGGAAACCCACGCAGACACTGGGAGAACATGCACACTCCACGCAGGTCTCCGTATTGCGAGGCAGCAGCACTACCACTGCGCCACCATGCTGCCCACCAGGAGTACGTAGGACTTTTAATTGTGGGTAAGGACAAAGAAGAAAATGTTCCCCTTGTATCAGAACAATTGAAAAAGCCTGCATTATTGTTCTTGGTATGCTGGCTATGAAGTGCAATCAAGCCCAACAGAACACTAATGGACTCTTGATGATTACATAAGAGTACGGGAAAACTAAAAATTGCACCTTTAAAGGGCCTAGGAGTGTACAATCAAATAAAAAAGTATACCCCTCAATAGAAATTGTTGACTTTTTCAATATATTTGATCAATCAAACATTAGATCTTCAAGCAAAACAGTAACTACAGATAAAGATGGTAGAGTTGCTAATGTGCTTCAGATAATTATCATGTTGAAATTTCCCTTTACTACATCCTACATTTTCTGGGCTAGCCAGTCCTGGACTAATTAGCAGTAGTTTGAAATCTGCACCACTTGTAGATGATTTTCCTTATAGTGGTCTAATTGATTTGAAATAATTTTGCCATGTTTTTAAATTCCTTGCCAGACTCAGAGGCATCCACAGCCTTCTTTGTGAGCGCCTTACAGAGCTCTCACCTCACATATGTCAGTACCAAAGAACACATCAGACCCCAATATCTGTGGTTTAAATAAGACCAGATCTATTCATTGGCACCTAATCTGGAACATCTGATTCTAATTTAATGGATTTGGAGTGGTGATACAAGTAGAGGGGTGTACTTAATTTTTCCAAATGACAAACATGAATTCTTGTTCTTTTAGATTCTGTGAATGGTTACACCATGTCAATTTTATGTGTCATTTGTTCAAGTATATCACCTTTATCTGCAGACGCTGCATGAAGATCTGATGTTTGCCAGTTCATTTATGTTGAAAGAGTCAACAATTTCCTTGGGGTGTACTTATTTTTTCACATGAGTATAGTTCCTGCAAACAGTATAAGAGAATAGCAACAATAAAATTTTATAGGTCACAAGTGATCCTGGGAATGTTTCTGAGAATTATGCAAATATACTGATTGGATGGAGAAAGGTCTTAATTGGCACATAAGATAAGCAGTGTGAGAACTGAAAGAGACATAAAAATTTTCAACTGTTCTAACACCACATAGGGGTGCAGAATAAGTGAAGTCTTCATTCTCCATTTTGGATGAAAGATTTTGAGCATGGAAGGGTTACCTGGATATTAAGTTGGCATTAGTTGTTCTTCTCTTGTCTTCAAGTTCAAGCTGACAGACACATCAGCACTTGGTTGTGTTAGGTTTGAACATGCTTGATGGTAGCAGGAACTAAACAAAGGGGACAAGTCCAGATCCTCTACCAACCAAAAAATGTAAGTTTGTGGGAGGAGGCAGAACATCAAAGGTATTTCTGATGATAAAGCTTGTCCCGTTTGAATTCAAGGATCACAGTAGGAGAGGAGACCTCACCGGCCACTGTTCATCCGAGGGCTTGAAGAGGAGAGGGTGAGCAGCATTAAATACCTGGGCGTCTACATCAGTGAGGACCTCACTTGGACACTTAACACAACACAGCGAGTCAAGAGGGGTCAACAGCAGCTGTACTTTCTGAGAAGGCTGAGGAAGTTTGGTATGTTGACTAGGTTCCTCGGCAACCTCTACAGCTGCATTGTTGAGAGTATCTTGACCACCTGCATTACCATGTGGTACGGCAACACTACTGCTATGGACCGCAAACGCCTGCAGAGAGTAGTAAAGACTGCTGAGAAGATCACCAGGACCCCACTGCCCTCTCTGCAGAACATCTACAACATTAGAGTCCCCAGGGAACTGCCTCGATCCTCAGGGACCCCACCCACCTCCAACACAAAATGTTCACACTTCTACCCTCAGGTAGGAGGTATAGAAGTGGAAAATGCAGGACTTGCAGGCTAAAGAACTCTTTCTTTCCCAATGCCATTAAACTCCTAAATAACTGACTGGAGTTTATAACCGTGGTTCACCTCATTCTATCTACTACACACAACTGTATTTGACTTGTCCATCACACACCTACCTGCACAATTACACTTTATACTTTAATTCTGAATCATACTTTATGCTGCCTTTGTTACTTATTATTTATTTGCTACTTATTATTTATCTTTATCTTTATACACTGGTTTGTTAACATTTGGCATTTGGTGTGGATAGCAAAGAAAGAATTTAATTGTACAGGGAAATATGTTTCCTTACTGTGCGCATGACAATAAACTTTGAACCTGAACTTGAACAGTAACGGCTGCGATTCACTATATTAATTCCTTTCATAATTTTATACACTTCAATCTTGTCACCTTATTCACTTTTTAAAACAGAAAGGATCAACTCCTTTATTTTCTCCTCACGTCTCATAATGTGCCTCTCAGCCCTGGAATGAACTTAGTCACTCTTCTCTGAATTTTCTTTAGTATTGCTATCTCTTTTTTTATATGGAGACAAAAAACTGCACACAGTAATCCAGATGAGATCTTACCAGTGAGTTCTGTCATTTATGCATAACCTCTAGAAGCCGGAATCAGATGTAACCTCACAAAACTGGATCTCAGGTTTGTTAACCAACAGAAGACAAATAGTACATATATTGTAAGAGGAGAATGCACCACATGGAGTGAGCTCATCTGTGGAGTTCCTTATGGGTCTGTCCTTGGAACATTACTTTTTCTAATTTATATTATGATTATTATTAACAATAATAATGTAGGTGGTGCAGTGGTAGCGTTAGGAGTTCGCTTCCCGGGTCCTCCCTGTGTGAAGTGTGCATGTTCTCCCGTGTCTGCGTGGGTTTTCTCCGGGTACTCCGGTTTCCTCCCACAGTCCAAAGACATGCAGGTTAGGTGGATTGGCGATTCTAAATTGGCCCTAGTGTGTGCTTGGTGTGTGGGTGTGTTTGTGTGTGTCCTGTGGTGGGCTTTCTCCCTGCCCCAAGTATGTTTCCTGCCTTGCACCCTGTGTTGGCTGGGATTGGCTCCAGCAGACCCCCGTGACCCTGTAGTTAGGATATAGTGGGTTAGATAATGGATGGATGGATAATAATGTAGTTGCTAGTGAGTAAGGGAGGATCAAGCATGGGTCAAACATGTACCAAAAAAAAAATCTGTTAGTTCAAAAAAATTTGCTTTAAAAAGGTTTAGTGAGGGCAGCACGGTGGCGCAGCAGTAGTAAGGAGACCTTGGTTTACTTTCCTGGTCCTCCCTGCGTGGAGTTTGCATGTTCTCCTCGTATCTGCGTAGGTTTTCTTCTGGGTGCTCCAGTTTCTTTCCACAGTCCAAAGACATGCAGGTTAGGTGGATTGGCAATCCTAAATTGTCCCTAGTGTGTGCTTGGTATGGGGGTGTGTGTGTGCCCTGTGGTGGGCTGGCACCCTGCCCGGGGTTTGTTCTTGCTTTGCGCCCTGTGCTGGCTGGGATTGGCTCCAGATGACCCCTGTGACCCTGTGTTAGGATATAGCAGGTTGGAAAATAACTGACTGACTGAAGTTTTAGAATTGTTAGAATATTCCATTTCAATTCAGCTTGTGGGGGTTATAAGAACCTCCCATATACTATGAATTAATTTATTGGTAGACATTTAATATAACTTAAATACCTAGTAAATGGCACATACAAATAATAATAATAATACATTTTATTTATATAATGACATTTAATTCTGGTTAGTCGACTTCTGAAATTTGCAGATGATACTAAAATGCAATAGTAGTAGCAGACACTGGGGATGCAGCAAAAGGAATTCAAAAAGACCTGGACAAGCTTAATAACTGTGTGAATGCTTGAAAAATGCAGTTTAATCTAGAAAAGTACAAAGTGCTGCAAGTGGGCAAAAGGAACATCAATTAAGAATGCAAGATAAGACCCCAGTCCAACAGGAAGTAACCTATAAAAAGGATTGAGGGGTTTATGTTGACACTTCATTTTCACCATCTAAGCAATGTGTAGAAGCAAGTAAAAAGGCAAATAACATATTAGGTTATATTGTAAAACTGTTGAATTAAAGGACATTATGCTTGATGAACTAGTGAGACCATATCTGGAGTACTGTGTGCAGTTATGGTCAACACACTGCAAGAAAGACATAGCAGCACTTGAAGCTGTGCAAAGGACAGCAACCAAGTCATACCTTGACAGAAGGATATGTCGTACCATGACAGATTTGGAGAATTAAATCTGTTTACTCTCAAGCAGTGGAGACTGCATGGCAACCTAATCCAGGTCTTCAAAATCCTCAAAGACAATAATAAAATAGGGCCAACAAAATTCTACGGAGTTACTGCCAAAAGTCTGTGTCCTAGTAAAATTCATTTTGTAAACGCAATTCACGTTTTGAGCACATTTTACGAATATGAGCCTTGTTGCTTTCACTCTCACATAATTTTGACAGTGATGCCACACAATAACACTGCCAAAGAACATGTGACCACAAAATTCTTGCCAAGTGTATCACTCATGCTCAAAACCTAACTCTCACTTATAAAATGTGCACAAAAGGTAACTTGTGCTTTTAAAATGCGTTCATAATGTAACTTGCATTTATAAAATAAGTGGTACTCAAACACAAATTTTAGCTGTAATTTAACTCCATAAAATTCTTTCAGCTTAAGGATGACTTACATACTTGAGGACACCAGTGGATAGTAAGGTCAAGTGCTTTTAAGACCAGGAAGTACCTCTTTAATTAAAGAGTTGTGAAAATCTGACAAAACTATCGAGACATGTAGGTGAAGAAGAAACCTTGACAAACTTTAAGAAGAATCTTGATGAGATACTGGAAATTCTTATCTGTTCGCTACATAAAACAAGCTTGATGGACCGAATACTCTCAGATTTCTTATGTTTTTATGTTCCCTTGGCTTACTGTATACTACACATATCATGCTATATAACCTAACCTTCATTTAGCGTTCTTAATGACTTTTGTGCCACTCACTGATAGTGATGAGTCCACTATGACTCCTAGATACTTCTCACAAGATGTGCTTTGAAGTTTCAGACCTTCCATAGTATATTCAAATCTAATATTTCTACTGACTATGTTTAACAGTTTACATTTACTTACATTAAACTTCAACTGCCACAAATCTGCTCAAGCTACTGTGCTGTCCCAGTCTCTCTGTGACAATTTAGCTGATTCTACATTATATGCACTTCCACCTAGTTTGGTATTGTGTTATAACACACTACAAGACTCTCAGCATTTGCAGTGCACGACACTCTTATCTGTGTTTGAGGCACAAAAGGAGAACTTTGCTGAGCAAATTATTAAATAACAATTTCATTGCATATTATTTAAGCAGTTTTTTTCTGCTTTCAAATTGCTGTTGACCAAGATAAAGAATATGACTCTTTGCAATACTGGCCATGTTATCCATTCTGAGCACATTTAAGCACTTTGGAGTAGCTGGCTTGTATCAGACGCATTGTTTAGCTTCAAAGAACAGTAATAGTATTTTGGGGAAGTTAATTTTACCTTTAATTAATTAGTGATCATTTTTATTATTTTGTTCAGGCAGCCCCTGGAGGTTTGCAAGGATAATCATTGTCGGCTATTGAACTTTTGACCATTAAAGCTGACCTTTCCATCCTTTTAAGACACTGTGCTGTGACCTTCATCCCAATAGGGGATGAGGCTCGGAATTTCTAGTCCTCTGATTCAATCTTCAAACTATGTACTATATAGTAAATCAAAGAAAAAGGGATTTAGTGTTTAAGACAAAGGAACAATACTGTAGGTCTGGTATGAGCAGAATACAAATGCAGGAAAGTCAGTGACAGACTGGAAACGTTTGCCTAAATTCATGTATAATGACATGGGGTGAGGGAATCAAGCAAAGATTTGCGAAACTCAGAAGTTAAAGTACAGAATATTAATTGAAACTAAAAGGTAATTAATGGGGAGCGAGCAGCTCTAAAATTGGAAATGTTAACCTATAGAACGCAAAACACCCGAAGTTTAAGGCCTGAGGCTGAAGGACGTTCCATATGAATACTGCATACTGTTATGTCTCTACTTGGGACAGACAAATGCAATTTTAATTCATGCAGTGCGGTGCTCACAAATGCTGCTAGTCAGAAAGTACAATAACAAAAGAAATCATTTTATTAGAAAAAAACAGTTTTATGCAGAACAAACCATCACTTTTTACAATAAACAAGGAATTCTGGAATTGTTTTAATTTGGCAGTCAGATTTCCTTAGTACAAACTCCAGATTATTGCAACAAAAAGGTGAAAACCTACAATAAGTAATACACAGTGTAGAAGGACACTTTTAACACTAGAATCCCTGAAGCCTACGAAAAAACTTGTAATCCCGGCCTACTTTAAATCCCTTTGCACCTCTCTGTTCAGCGTCTTTTGTTTTGTAAATGTGTCGATCAGCACAAGCAGCAAGCAGCCTGCTTATCCCAATTTCTTTTTCTTCGGTTATATTCTTGAATAAAAGCACTCTTATTTTGTTATATGTGTACCTTTTGTGAAAGTGTTTATTTGATATTTGGACTTCAGTCTTCACACATTATACACTTCATGTCAAAATTTTGTTGTTAGTACTAAAACATGAAAAAAGTTTGTGTTTTAGGTATATGTTCAACATTTCTTGTGTTTCTTGCATTTCCTGTCATCCTACACTTACATCCAACTTTGTAGACATGGAACATACAGTACAAGAAATGCATGTGTTCCAAATAATGATATATTATTTACCGTATGCAGCTCCAGGTACCTCACTCCCAGATAAACAAGGCTTGAGCTGTGGGCAGTAGGGAAGATGGGACAGCAGGCTGCTTGCTGCTGGTGCTAATCGACACATTTACAAAACAAAAGACACTGATGGAGAGATGCAATGGGATTTAAGGTGGGCCAGAATTACGAGTTTTTTCGTAGGCTTCAGGGATTCTAGTGTTAAAGAACGTATATCAAAATTATTCACCCTTTGGAAGTTTTCACATTTTACTCTTATATAACATTGAATCAAAGTGAATTTCATTTTTTTTTTTGACAATGATCAACAGAAAAAGACTTTAATTTTCAAAGTGATAACAGATCTCAAAGTGGACTAAATTAATTACAAATATAAAACATAAAATAATTGATTTCATAGGTACTCACTTCATTTAATATGACACATTTAAATCATCACGGGTGAAGCCAGTTGCGTTCAGAAGTCATATAATCTGTTGGCCACTTTAACTTTAAAGAGTCTTTTTTGGCTGATCAGTGTAAAAAAGGCCACATTTAAGGGTTTTCCACACCTAGGTTTTGCTTGGTGTGGTTTTTTTTTTTTTCAATTTCCCCAAAAGTCCAGTTCATTGCGGTAGATGCAATAGCAGTTGGGTGCAGACCAAGACAACCAGACTGAGACCTTTTGTAAAAGGCGGTCTTGGTCTGGTACAAAGTGAGCACTAGAGCGGTTCATATGAGGTAAGAATGTGATCCGACACTGGACCAGGAAATACTGCACGTTATGTGTGACATTGTGTGTGCTGTGGTATTCAGTCTAAGTGTATACCACCAGTAATTAGGGTTCTTTCAATCATATCATAAAGAGTTGAGGGTTAACATGGACCATTAATAACAATACAAAGGTAAAAATGCATATGCATGTAGGTAAATCACCTTACCCATTTACTAGTTAATCAGAGCGTAACTGACAATAATCTGGTGAATCATTTATGTTTGTATCTACAACAGTAGATGCTCTGCACCCCTAGAAAATGTATGATTTATTTTAGCGCCTCCTACAAAAGTAATATCACATTTGAAGATGCAGAAGTCAAATTTCAGATTTTTGAACAAATCAAACCACATATAGTACTGTGGATAAACAAACAGAACTAAACAAATAAGCTTGTAACTCAAAGCATAATGTTTAATTATAAATTGAACAATTTATCTTTACAAATCTCAGTAATCTTGTAAATGTGTCCTCTGCAAAGAAATGACACAAGATCAATGATCGAGGGGTTTGGGGGTTTGGAGTCAAGCAACAGGTGCCGGCCCACCACTAAGCAATGAAACATAATCACAGTTCAAAACCAGAAGCGCCATACAGTAAAAATTGCTGTGCTATGGGCAGGACTGCCAGCAGGTAAGATGGGATGAGCGTAAACAGCAGGTGTTGCATTCTATTCAGTCCCCATTGACTACAGGCCCACTTCCTCCAGAAAAAATGTCAATCAAAACTCAAAATTGGCAATGTTTTAACAATTAGGGCTTGCACAGAAATTAATACTAGACCTTGCCTGTACTCTGACTCGTCTCCATCATTAATGCAGCCTATGATAGAGGAGTAATCTGTAAATTTCTGTAAATAGCAAGTGCTGGTATTGTCCTGGAAGTCTGTTGTGTAGAGGGTAAATAGAAAGAGGGACAGGACTGAGGTGCTCCAGTATTACACACCACCATTTCTGGCACACAGTCCCTCAGCCTCACAAACTGCTGTCTCTTGGTCTGGCAGTCCATAATTCAGGAGACTGTGAGGACATCAAGATGCAATACCTTGAACTTTGCCTTCAGTCGATGAGGCAAAATGGTGTTAAAGGCACTGGAAAAATCAAAGCACATTATCCTGATTGTGATACCAGCTTTGTCCAAGTGGGAATAGGCTCTGTGGAGCATGTAGATGAGAGCCTTTTCCACGCTTATATGTGTCTGAGAGGCAAACTTCAGAGGACCAAGATGTTCTGAAACCAGGGGTCGTAGATGTTTTAAAACCAAGCTCTCAAAGGTCTTCATGATATATTAAGTTAGAGCAACCAGTCCTAAGTCTTCGGGATAACTTGAATGACCTTTCTTTGGCACTCAGACCACACAGGATGTTTTCCACAGCTGTGTAGCCTTCTGCAAATTCAGAGAAAGGGAGAACAGGTGTTTTCACCACCATGGGACTGATTCCAACCTGATCCCAAAGCGTTGTCTATCCAGAGTTCTGCCAGCCCTCTCCTCACTTTAACAGCAGAGACACAAAGTCCAGAGAGTGGAGGGGAGCTGGAAACCACAGGTGTCATGTCATTGTGGAGGATGGTCATGCAGGGTACCGATGGCAGTTGGGATTCTGGAACTTCCTCGACTCACTTACAGAGGCTACCAGTTAAGATAGTAGAAATGTTTTTGTGAGGTAAAACAAAAGAGGTTACATTCATATGGACCCTACTGGGGAGTAAATAGGCAACGTCATACAGTTGAATGAAATTTACATGATACTGTACATCTACAGTCATAAAATTGAAGTGCATCAATGTGTGCCCTCAAAAGAGCTTGCCTTCTTTTGTACACTCGCTTATATGAAATGTCCTTTTTGTATCAAGCAGTATTTATTTGTACTTATTAATTTGATAGAGCTGTTTGGTAAATAGACCAAGTAATTATGGAAAATGAGGCAGTGTACAAAAACAACTATTGTCAAAAAAAACATTTCTGCCCAGTGAATGAAGTCTACAGCACACCTCTGGAAGTTTACTGATATGTTAGGTTCACTTTAAAGTTTGCAGTGTGAAATGCCACCAAACTAACTGGAAATTAAAACAAAGTAACGAAACATTCCTGATCTGGAACAAAGCAAATGGATTATGAATGTGAAAATGCGTTAAATCCAGTGCTAGTGTGTGTACATGCACTTCAATAATTTGGTTATTCGCAGACGCCTGATTTCTAGAATGCCATGCAAACCCTTTTTCCGATTAGATAAATTGGGTTAATGGCCTCTGAATGACCTGATTAACAGAGGCAGATTTCACCGCACCATATAACCCCAAAACCGGGTTACTGTTGCTGTTGGATTTTGCATTCTGCGCCTGTCTGTCTCACATTGTCAGCTTGTGCATTTGCTTCTCACACGCTTTCAGCAGCCATGTGTAGAAGCTTCCACAAAATACATTTTCCAAGGCAAATGTTCAGTCATTATTTCTTCTCTTGGCTGAAATAATGTGTCTGAATATTTCAGAAATCGATACATTTCTGTAGATGAGCTGATTGCACAGTGCTAAGATCAGCAACACAATCTCAAGAGCAGAAGGGTAACACCTTAAAAGTAATGTAGATTACCTAGTCTGATTACTTTTTAAAGTATTGAGTAAACCTAACACAATACTTATCTTAATGAAGCAAAATACTTGTGTCATTATTGCAGCAGCAGTGGGGATAAGGCAAGAAGCACATGTACCAGGTCCTTTACAGGGCTCAATTGCACTGCCAAGCAGTAAAGAGTTGGCTATGAGCAATCTGGTAACAGATACCTATAAATAAAGTGCCAGTTTACTTGACTAAATATACTTGCGCGTGTAATCGCAAATTATTGAGAAATCAGCCTTCTGCCTTAATCAGGTTATTCACCTTAACATGTATGTATTCTTTGTGAGTTGTGGTAATCAAATCTCAAAGCCACATGATATCCGATATGGTGTTCCACAAGGCTCTATCCTGGGTCCGCTGCTTTTCTCAATCTACATGCTTCCGTTAGGTCAGATTATCTCAGGTTACAACGTAAATTACCATAGCTATGCTGATGACACACAGCTGTACTTATCAATAGCACTTGATGACTCCGACTCTTTCGATACACTAACACAATGTCTTACTGGTATCTCTGAATGGATGAATAGTAATTTTCTCAAACTAAATAAAGAGAAAACTGAAATTTTAGTAATTGGCAATAATGGATTCAATGAGGTTATCAGAAATAAACTTGATGCATTAGGATTAAAAGTTAAGACGGAAGTAAAAAAACTTAGGGGTAACTGTTGACTGTAATCTGAATTTTAAATCGCATATTCATCAGACCACTAGGACAGCATTTTTTCACTTATGAAACATAGCAAAAGTTAGACCTCTTATATCATTGAAAGATGCTGAGAAATTAATTCACGCTTTTGTTTTCAGTAGACTGGATTACTGTAACGCACTCCTCTCAAGACTACCCAAAAAAGACATAAATCACTTTGAACGAGTGCAGAATGCAGCTGCTAGAATCCTAACTAGGAAAAGAAAATCCGAACACATTTCTCCAGTTTTGATGTCACTACACTGGTTGCCTGTGTCATTCAGGATTGACTTTAAAATACTGCTTATGGTCTGTGGTGGGTTGGCACCCTGCCCTGGATTGGTTCCTGCCTTGTGCCCTGTGTTAGCTGGGATTGGTTCCAGCAGACCCCCGTGACCCTGTATTCGGATTCAGCGGGTTAGAAAATGGATGGATGGATACTGCTTATGGTTTATAAAGCCTTAAATAATCGCGCTCCATCTTATATATCGGAATGCCTGACACATTATATTCCAAATCGTAACCTTAGATCTTCAAATGAGTGTCTCCTTATAATTCCAAAAGCTAAACTTAAAAGAAGTGGTGAGGCGGCCTTCTGCTGTTATGCACCTAAAATCTGGAATAGCCTGCCAATAGGAATTCGCCAGGCAAATACAGTAGAGCACTTTAAAACACTGCTGAAAACACATTACTTTAACATGGCCTTTTTATAACTTCACTTTAACTTAATACTGATACTCGTATGTTCAATTCATCATAATAACTACTTACAGTGGCTCCAAAATCTGTACTGACCCCTACTCTCTCATCTGTTTCTTTTTCTGGTTTCTTTGAGGTGGCGGCCTGTGCCACCACCACCTACTCAAAGCATCATGATGCACCAACATTGATGGACTGAAAGCCAGAAGTCTACGTGACCATCATCATCAGGTCCTTCCATGAAAACCCCAAATACAAAGAGGACTGTTTCATTTATGTTAGGTAGATTGCCCAGAGGGGACTGGGCGGTCTCTTGGTCTGGAACCCCTACAGATTTTATTTTTTTCTCCAGCTTTTGGAGTTTTTTTTTTGTTTTTTCTGTCCACCCTGGCCATCGGACCTTACTTATTCTATGTTAATTAATGTTGACTTATGTTTATTTTTTATTGTGTCTTCTATTTTTCTATTCATTTTGTAAAGCACTTTGAGCTACATTTTTTTGTATGAAAATGTGCTATATAAATAAATGTTGATTGATTGATTGATGTGCATATGAGCACACTCTGTAATTCAATGTTATACAATTAAAATAAAATTGTAAAAACTGCCGAAGGGATGAATATTTTTCCAGGCACTCTAGGCAAACAGGACACAATAATAATTCAGCTGAGGTTTGAACCCTGGAATTGGCAGCTTTGAGACAGCAAACCTCTACACCCACCCCAGTACATACTGTACATGAGTCATTTTACCATTTTTGTATGTGTTTAGATTAACACTATTATTGCATGTCACATTTCAGTAGGTATACTGTAAACCTTTTAATCACTATGTCACTTTATTTAACTTTTCAATCAGTCAAAATTACATTTCATACATACGCTGCTGGTAACATTCCTGGTCAGGGGGCCATAATGGATGAACAAATAGAAATTGTCTATCTAGAATCATTTCCTTCCCTAGGACTCTATATGACAGCATCCCCTATGTGCATCTCCTAGGTGCACACCAGCAGAATGACACTTAGTTGTAGTTCCAATGGGCAGCCCTGTTGGGTGTCTTGGGGCCACCGGGGGTGCTGCAGAAATGAGAAGTACTAATTTTAAAGAGGTACTATCTGACCCAGAAGTGCTTCCTTGATGCAATATGGTGGTACCAGAAGTACTCTCAGGTCAGGCATAAAAGAAGATACTCAACCTGACCTGGCTGAGGCAGATTTGGGAGCCAGAGGATGACACTCAGGCAACGGAGCAAAACTAGGGCAAAGACCAATAAATTATCTGTGGTTGTGGAATTTTGACCTCAACTCACTTGCGAAGGTACTGTGTTTATAAGCATATCCTTTATTGGAGACCAGGACTGTGTTGGGTGTGTTGTTGTCAGGGGTTTGGGGCTTTACTGGATATCACATACTTATATCTCTCTATTATAAAAGAAATCTTGAGATGAGACGAGACTATTTCCAAGAGAGTTTTTTCAAGTCCCACAAGACGAGACTTTTGCCATGAGATTTTTTCAAGTTCCGCCCACCTTTTAACCATATTCAACCACACCCATGGTCCTTTCACCTCTCATTTGAGTGAATGCTTTTGACAGACACATTTATAAATTTTTTTCCTCACTTTAAGATCCCAAATAAAGAAGATGTATTATATCCAAATCTTATTGAAGAATTTCATCCCAAAGGGCAATCAACTGAAGAAATGAGTACACGGGCAATCCTAACACCAAGAAACAATTTAGTCAAACGGATTAACATGAAAATTGTCGATCGGTTACACGGCAAATTGGTTAAGTGCCTATCAATAGACTATGCTGAAACAGTTGGTGGTGATCGTGTGGAACATGAAAAAATCAACTTACAATATCCCGAAGAATGTCTACAACTGTTAACACTGTTCGGTCTTCCACTGCCTGAATTAATGTTGAAAGAAGGATGTATCCAAGGAAGGTAATGCAGTATATCTTCCGCGGATAACATTAGACACAAAAGGAGATCATGATATGCCACTCGTATTAAAACGTTTACAGTTTCCCATTAGAATAGCTTTTGCAAAGACAATTAACAAATCACTGAGACAAACATTTGAAAAAGTCAGTTTATTTACTAGAGTGAAAGAAATGAAATTCACTCACAGTTATACGTTGCGTTGTCATGATGTAAGTCCAAACACAGAATCAAAATTCAATGCGATATTGACTAAAACTTAATTCAAAAAATTGTTTTTACTGAAGTTTTACAGTAAAAGTGTAAGTTTAAAAAGTATTTGCATGTTAATTTCAAAGCCAAACAGAATGAAATCGTATAATGCAATGAATATCTCTTATGCAACATGAAACATAATTTACTTTCAAATGATTACGTTTTACTTTTTTTAATATGGTTAATTACTTGCGTAATGTAAAGTAGTTAGTTTTATTATGCATATGTAACAATTCCCATGAAATTAACAATCTGTTTAAATTGTACATCCGCATCCCCATACGCGAGCGACATGAAACGCAAAGTGGTTAGTGCGTAGCGCTAGCCCGGGGGTTGGTGAGGAAAGCGGGCAGGGGGCAAAAACCCCTAGTATACAGGTATATATATATATATACATACACACTGTACTATATATACTATACTATATACACATATATTATAACACTAAAAAATACATACATATATATAAAATATACCAGATTTACGCCTGAGGCAATTGCCTCATCGCCTCACCCCCACACGCTGGCCCCGCTAGGATGTGCCCAAAAGGAAAGTTTTTATTAATATGATGTACTCGTAAGTGCATGACACCATTGAGTTTCTAGCAATGATAAAACACACTGCTTTATTCATGCATGCTTTAATGCACACATAATGAACACTGTATACCTTGTTAACTTGTTAAAAGAGAAAGATAAGGAGGTATGGAGCAATGACGAGAATTTCTTAGGAAATGTTATTTTCTACAGAACTACAGATTTTCTTAAAATTGTCCTTAATTCTTCATATTTCACATTTGTAATCCAAGTAATCATCATCTCAGTTTCAGATTTTACTGCAACTGTATTTCAGTTACAACTTTCTGAAACTTTCAACTGTATTTCTGACATTTCAGATGAGATCCCATGTTGCTAAGGCAGGAATAGTAAATATATGAAAGTGACACCTGGCTTACGACATTGCATGTGAGTTTTGACAAATGCCAAAAGTTGAGTTTTTTTTTGTTTTTGTCACATTACTGTGTAATCACGCAGAAGACAAATGGAGGCTGCCCTTAATGTAACAGAGGATTAGAGATTAGCCTTCAAGGAACAAATGATCCGTGATAATCTAGTCAGCCATTTGCCACGCAGAACCCGCTGTACCCATTCTACATTCAAATAAAGGTCCAGTAAGGCCAAAACATACAGATGGCTCTAAATAGGGATTGTGAATGACGCATTTAGATGAAATCTGATTAAATGTTGACTTCGATTAATGTGCCCTGTATTTATAACATTTTTGAATCAAATGTAAAATTACAGTTTTATTCAGCTGCAATTTGTACAGATTCTGCACTAAATCTATTATAATTGCAAAGCACTGCAGAGTTGGGGCCATCTAAACGTTTCCATATTAGAGTGCTTATCTGCTTTTGAATAGAAAAAAAAATCTCAACAAAGAAACTACTGTCAATGGAATTTTTTTTACTCCCACTTAGCAAAAATATTTTAATATCCTTCCAATGAACAGCCACCGCACTCTACAGAGTGTAGCAGTGAGTGAATTTAAAACTGAAGTTACATTCATATGTAAACCAGAATGATGCAACAGCAATTATCTCACTTAACAGAAATATCGTTCTTAAGATTCAATAAATAAATAAAAAAAAAAATGCTTGTGCTATGCATGGTGCATTGTAATTATTTAAAGCTTTCACCAGCATCAACAAATACCTGTTGTTCGAAATGACAGGAAAAAAAAGCTTTGAGGAACAAAAATGGGCCTTTAAAGTTATCTCCAGCTAAGAGGCTCAAGTATAAAGTGGCCTATTATACGTTGAGCTTTTTTTTCCCTCTTTTTCTGAAGACTGGTCTTAAAGCCCTGCTGGACTCCTGTCTCAGTTAATTCAAATGCAAATCCAACTTGAACTTCAACCCACTTCATGCGATCAATAACAACGCCTCTCACTGGGACTATGAATTAACCCTTTGTGGTGGCCTCCTTTGGAGACAAAGACAAAGTGCAATCTTGAGAGTATGCTCCGTAACTGTCTGCTTATGGAATAAACTGGAAATTAAGTGGGGTAAAGTCTGAGTTCCCGGCTGGAAAATGTAGTTTGAGGATAAATTGACTGCAGCTTCAGGAACTTCTCTCCATCCATTGCGTTCAGTGGAAAGTGTAATAAAAAAAAACATAATAGGATCACCGGCTGGGTTCATTCAAGATGATGGAACCCCCACAGCCATCACTACTGTACAGTGATTCAAAAATAAATTAATAAAAATATACAGTGGATTCAGATAGTATTCAGACCGCTTCACTTTCTGCACAATTTATTGTGTTGTAGATTTAAGTTTAAGTGGATAAATTTGCCCAACAATCTACATTCAGTGACCCCTAATAACAAAATAAAAGATGCTTTCAGATAAGTTTGTAAATTTATTAAAGATCACCAACTCTAATTCCTAAAAGTATTCAGACCTTAACTCAGTACTTTGTAGAAGCTCCTTTGGCAGCAGTTCCAGCTTTGAGTCTTCTTGGGTAATTCTCTACAAGCATTGAACACCTGGATCCTGGCAGATTGTCTCAAGCTCCATTAGACTGGATGGCAAGCATATGTAAACTGCCATCTTCAGGTCTCTCCACAGATGTTCTACAGGGTTTAAGTCTGCACTTTGGCTGATCCACTCAAAGACAGACAGAGACTTGTCTCAAACTCAGTTTGGCGTTGCATTGGCTGAGTGGTTGTTTTGCTGAAAAGTGAACCATTGTCCCATTCTGGGGTCATATCACCATGAAGTAGGTCTTGAAGGAACTCTCTTTATGTGGCTTCATTCATCCTCCCCTGTCTGTACTTGCTGTTGAGAAACACCATCATAGCATAATGCTGCCACCACAATGCTTCACTAGAGAGATGGTATTAGACGGTGATGGGCAGTGGTTGGTCTTCACTGGCCACAGTGCTTGGAGTTCTGTCCAACGAGTTAAACTTTTGTCTCATCAGACCAGATAATCTTATTCTTCATGCACTCGGAGTCTTTTAAATGCCGTTTGGTAAACTCCAACCGGGCTGTCACATGCTCTTTACTCAAGAATGCTGCTGAGATGGCCATACTTCTGATAAGTTCCTCCATCTTAGCAGAGGATTTGTGAAACTCTGTTAATTACTTTGGGTTCTTGTTCTTGCTCACTTTCCTGACCAAGTCTCTTCTTGCCCAGTTATTCAGTTTGGCCTGACAGCCAACTCTAGGAAGTGCCCTGGTGGTTCTCAACGTCTTCCATTTCACAATTAGGCCACTGTGCTCCTGGAAACACTTGAAGCTTTAGAAATGGTTTTATCCCTTTCTCCTAATCTATACCTTACCACAGTTTGACTTTATGGCTTGTTTTTTATCTCGACATACAATGTGAATTTGGACTTATACTGGCGAGTGCCTTTCTGAATGATTTCTAATCCATTTAGTTTGCCACAGAAATCAAGTTTTAGACATATCTCAATTAGAATTAAAGCAAACAGAATGCACCTGACCAATATTTGGACCGCCACACCAAAGGGTCTCCAATTTTATACACTTATATAAATAATACATTTTAATTTTTGATTTTTAATACATTTGCAGACCTTTTTGAAAACATATGGGTTATTGACAGTAGACTGATGGGCAAAATGGCAAAGTTATCAATTTACAGTTAAACCTACAACACAATAACATGTGCAGAAAGTGAAAGGGTCTCAATACTTTCTGAATCCACTGTACGGGATCCACGATTGAAATGGGATCAAGTCATGGACTATTAAGATTTTGTGATGTGAACTCTGGCTTCTTCAGATTAATTTCAATATTGCAGCAGTCTATAATGCTTTTCCCAGTCCAGCAAAAGCTTTATGATGGGGTAAAGCTGACGCACCTTTGTGGCAATTTAATCTCCAACCAAAAACAATGAAGCACATCATCAACCCTTATATAAATGCCTCGGAGAAGGAATGCTACCAGATCAGGAAAATGTCATGCAGATGAATTACAATAGGCACCACCATCTAGGACAGGGGTTCATGGATGCCATTCAAGGGTCCGTGATGGTCAGATAAAAATTGACATTTATATTCACTATACAGCCCGGGACTGTTGATTTAGAGTAGATGAAGTAGTAGTATTAGTAATGGTAGTAGAAAACGTAGTCAAAACCTTAAATAATCTGCCCCATCCTATATTTCAGAATGCCTTTCACCTTACACTCCAAATCGTAACCTTAGATCTTCAGATGAGTGTCTGCTTAGAATTCCAAGAGCTTAACTTAAGAGAAGTAGTGAGGCAGCCTTCTGCTGTTATGCACCTAAAATCTGGAATAGCTTACCGATAGAAATTCGCCAGACTAATACAGTAGAGCACTTTAAAGAACTGCTAAAAACACATTATTTTAACATGACATTCTCCTAGCTTCATTTTAGTTTAATCCTGATATTCTGTATATGCATTTAATTATCATTACCATTCATGGTGGCTGTGAAATCCATACTAACCTCTCATACAACTCTTTATACACTTTTTCGTTAGTCTTCACTACCTCTCTCTTCACCTTCCGCCTTATCTCCTTGTACTCTTGTCTACTTTCTGCATTTCTCTGACTATCCCACGTCTTCTTTGCCATCTTCTTCCTCTGTATACTCTCCTGTATGGTTTCATACATAAATCAGCATAAAACACTTATTTATGACAAATCTCACCTGTTTTATGTTCCATGAGCCAGTACAGAGTGTAAATTCACATAACTATTGCATACCTGTTTGTCCCATCACTCATAAGCTGAAAGGCACTTTCTGGTAAAAAAAAAAAACAGTTTGAAGTACTTGAGTGGCTGGTAATCCGCTGTGTCTGCCAGTACGCTGTGTCATTCGATGGTCCAGTAGTCAGCTTGTTTCCCACATGTAGTCTACCATTGGCACATTAGCTACACAAGCGTGGTCAGCATTATAATCAGCTGATGCAGTTACCTGTCTTTCATTTTCGATTTCCAGATCATTTGCTTCAAAATCAGTCAAAGTCTAATTCAGCAATAATATGCAAAAAGTAAGAGTATTTTGTTTTGCACATTCACTTTGCTCTCTAGCCCAATTTTGCTGCCATTCTACACGTTGTTTAATCTATGCTACTCTCACACACACAGGGATTTGACGTCAAGTCAACAAGTCTAACAGTCCTCCAAGCAGAGAGGGGATACTTATAACGCAACGGTGAGATTTACAGCAGCCCTTACAGGGTTTATCGCTCTCTGTCAACATCCACCCTCAACCCCATGCATCAACAAAAGTCGACATCCGCCCTGAAAGAGTTAAGAATCACTGATCTAGGAGGGCAGAGTATTGCTCCATAAGCTTCAGTAAGAATGTAAGAATGATTTCTTTGGAAAGTCTAAACCTGGCAAGTTAAGGTCATCTGAGGAGGGAGCTCAATGAGTCTCCATTGTAATACATAAAATGAAATTTGACAGAAACTGACATTTCTGTCATAAATTTTCACTGAAGACAACATCAATGCTATACACCTGCACTGGTAATCCTATCACAAATTAGCATATACTTTTTTTAAAAGATTTTCTGATGACAATAACTTACAAAGTCAGTCTTGATGAAAATGTACACAGAAAAGAGCAGAGTTATGGAAACATTAAATAAAGAAATATGCTGATAAATAAACATATTGTGAAATGTGACTGTAGCTGCATTTTTTCCAAATTTACAAAAGTTCTTGCAGCCTTCAGTCTGCTTCATAGGATGAGTCAAGCACCAGCGTGACGCATATGCAAATAATTCCACAGACCAAAAATCTTTTTTTGAAAAGTTTCAGTAACATTTTCAGGAAAAACAGTTGACACAAAAATTGAGAAAAAATTGGTATTAAAGAAAAGAAAAGTTTAGTCTAGGGCTTATATGTCTTGTTTCATTCTTTACGTTTGGTCATACATTTGTGCTTGAGGTGAGTTGAACACATTAAACGCGATAGACATGGCCAGAAAGCTGTATGCCATCTCCTATTCAATTTGCAAAAATATCTAACAGTCCGTGATAGCAGTAGGACTACTTCCTCACTGGCTTAATTAACACACTCTGTTTTGCAGATATAGCTAATAAAGTTCTATCTCATGTGAACTTACAGGGGGTAAAAAGTGATACCAAATTGTAGGCAGCTATAAGAAACTGATGTTCTATAGAAATTAAGCAAACACTTATAGGAATTTAACATTAAACATTAATTTTCTAAGACTGGCTGTTACGGTGACAATAAATAATTCAATGTGTCCTGAAATATTTTTTGTTGCTTATTTCTTAATGTATTTATTTGTTTTTTTTTTCCAGTGATACTGCATGCAAAATGAAAAACATAGTAAAAAAAAAATCTGTCACTCTCATCCATCTAAGTTAAGAGGGTGGGCTCTAGTGAGGACTGTGTTTTGATAGATAGATAGATAGATAGATAGATAGATAGATAGATAGATAGATAGATAGATAGATAGATAGATAGATAGATAGATAGATAGATAGATAAGGCACAATATGATAGATAGATAGATAGATAGATAGATAGATAGATAGATAGATAGATAGATAGATAGATAGATAGATAGATAGATAGATACTTTATTAATCCCATGGGGAAATTCACATAATCCAGCAGCAGTATTGAGTACTGATACAAAGAAACAATATTAAATTAAATAGTAATAAAAATGAAAAAAAATTAAAATAAAATTAATGTTCGCATTTACTCCCCCGGGTGGAATTGAAGAGTCGCATAGTGTGGGGGAGGAACGATCTCCTCAGTCTGTCAGTGGAACAGGACGGTGACAAAAGTCTGTCACTGAAGCTACTCCTCTGCCTGGAGATGACACTGTTAAGTGGATGCAGTGGATTCTTCATGATTGACAGGAGTTTGCTTAGTGCCCGTCGCTCTGCCACAGATGTTAAACTGTCCAACTTTAATCCTACAATGGAGCCTGCCTTCTTAACAAGTTTGTCCAGGCGTGAGGCATCTTTCATCTTTATGCTGCCATCCCAGCACACCACCGCGTAGAAGAGGGCACTCGCCACAACCATCTGGTAGAACATCTGCAGCATCTTACTGCAGATGTTGAAGGATGCCAACCTTCTCAGAAAGTATAGTCTGCTCTGACCTTTCTTACACAGAGCATCAGTATTGGCAGTCCAGTCCAATTTGTCATCCAGCTGCACTCCCAGATATTTAAAGGTCTGCACCCTCTGCACACAGTCACCTCTGATGATCACAGGGTCCATAAGGGGCCTGGGCCTCCTAAAATCCACCACCAGCTCCTTGGTCTTGCTGGTGTTAAGGTGTAAGTGGTTTGAGTCGCACCATTTAACAAAGTCTTTGATTAACTTTCTGTACTCCTCCTCCTGCCCACTCCTGATGCAGCCCACAATAGCAGTGTCATCAGCGAACTTTTGCACGTGGCAGGACTCCGAGTCATATTGGAAGTCTGATGTATATAGATTGAACAGGACCGGAGAAAGTACAGTCCCCTGCGGCGCCCCAGTATTGCTGCACACAAAGTCAGACCTGCAGTTCCCAAGACGCACATACTGAGGTCTGTCTGTAAGATAGTCCACAATCCATGCCACAAGGTTTGCTGAATCTTCAGCAAAGTGTACACACTGTAAATCTTTGACCATCCCGTGCTACGTGTATAGGCAGCCACCAAAAGTCAGATGCAGACCCCTGTCAAGTTGATGAATTCAGGGCTCATTGAACTAAAACAGCCACTTTGTGCAGTAATTCTGACCAACTCTGCACTCTCGTCTGCCACAGACTCACAAAGTCAAAAACTCTGAGAATGCTCTTTTACTAGCCTTGAGCTCCTAGGTGTGTGCAAAGTTGTGACTGTGTGTTTCCTGGTTACCAGTGATTCAACCAATCAAAACACCGCATTCGCTAGAGCCCACTCTCTCATGTTTGATGGGTGAAAATAATAGTTTTCATTTCTTTGTGTATTTTTTGTTGCATGCGGTGTAACTGAAATAAATAAATGAAGGCATAATTAAACAAACACATGCAAAAATAAGCAACAAAAGACATTTTATAACACATTTAATTACTTGTGCTCACATATCATTGTGGCTTTATCTATTCATTGTCATAGTTCACAATACTCTTATTTATCTTATTTTTTTCAAAATATTCCACCATACAAAGTCATCAATCACATTCATTATCATCTGTTTTCATTTTGTCTTTCAAACAATAAGAATAACAAAACGTAAACACGGAGCCTTGCTTGCTAATTGTAGTTTTGCACAAAAACGTAAAGCAAGCAATCTGTTGGGTGCTGTTCATGTTGTGCCAGTGAATGCTGCTGGCACAAGTTCTTCACAAAATATCTTAGTATTTGTTGACCTTCCAGCTGAGCATACCTGGCAGAATATGCCTACTGACCACATTAGCCCCACAACGGAAAAGGCTGATGCTACTGTGACTAATCTACTGGCATATATTACAAGACAACACAGGGGAAAGAATAGAAGGCACATAATCCATTGCTGTTCATCAAAATCAGTGCAAAGAGCCTTCAACTGTTTGAAAAGGATAGGCAGCATTTAGGAGAGGAGTAGCTTGATGAGCAAGTCAATAGCCATGCACAGAAAATAACACATTATCAAACCTGCTCAATCCAAGTCAGGCTCAGACGGGGCTGCAGTCTATGCCAGGTGGAAGGCAGAAAACGGCACTGAACAGGGTACCACTTTATCACAAGACCCCCTAATGCACACAGGAATCAATTGGGAACTGTCAGCTAAACTACTGCATCGTGTACCTGTCTGGGTACATGGGAGGTAAGCCCACACAGACACAAGGAGAACATGACAAATCCATACAGATAATATTGGTGTTGAAATTGAATCACTGCTTTACTGTGCTGCCCCAAAAAGACATTAATTCAGGTTGTGACAATGTTTAAAATGGCAATTTAGATTACAGCAATAAGGTATAAACAAAGGGACTTAAATTAAACACAAATGTAACTTCAAGAATGTTGTGGATCAGCAACATAATGAGGCTCCAAAACTACAACTGCCACGTTAGGACCTCCCTGAGTCTGCCTTTCTAAACAAGCTTCCCTCCAGTCAGCCAAAATTCAACTCAGGCCCCGAAATAGGAAACTGGCTTTAAACGCCTAAAAATACTTTAAAAATGTCTCAGATACAAACAAATTACTTTCAAGAGTGAAAAACACTTTAACTACTCTGTCTTAAAAGGACAAAGCCAACAAAGATGATAAATGATTAAAAAATGACTAAGAAAAGGCAAAAAGAAGAAACAAGTATTTTCCTAAAAAGGAGGCTCAAGACAAACAAATCCAAACTGCTATTTTGTAATCAGTAATTTAAAAAAAAAATCCCCAAAACCAGACAGTCAGAACAATACTCATAAAGAACTGCAATTCACAATACTCCTACAGCGACACCTGGAGAGAGCTCATCTCCATAGCCTGCATACGAAGGGTGAGGCCCTCAGAAGTGACATCAGGGTGACCCCACCACCCACAAAACACAAGAATAGTAGCTATTAGACACAAAAATACCACACTTACAAATGAAACAATTTGTATATAAAATTATATTCATATGAATACAAAATATATTGTTTTAATTAAATGTTACTAATAAAACCATAAAATTCAGTTACAATAATAATTCAAAATTAACAAAAATGACAATGAAAAATACAACATGCATAAGCCAGGGCAAAAAATGAGTTGATGATCTGTTAAGATCTATCCTACACAATATTAACCTTTTATTTCTTAGTTTTTATGTTTAAAGACCACCACCCCAGCATGAAACTGGATGCAAGTGTTAATGCAGTTACCACAAAGAATTAATGAAGGAGGCCAACAGGAGAAAATGGGCAAAGTATAAAGACTTTGTGACTGTGTGTGGCGGGCAGGGTACCGTGCACATTGTGTGCTCGTAAAAGTGGTATGCAGAAGTTTTGCAGGGCATAGTCTAAGTCCTCCTTAGTGTCTAAAGCACATGAGAAGAAGACTCTCAAGGTAACCAATGCGGCATCAGAGAAGGCCTTAAGGTAAACTGTGAACCACACTGTACAGGATATCAGTGGAAACATAAGGAGTACAGCTTTCATGATGGACACCAGGAAGCACAAAAAAGGGTCGTGGAACAGACTACTGAGTCATGTAAGTGAAGCAGAGACCCTTAAGGTTTTAATAAATGTGTGGATGTGATGTGAGATAATTTAGATGATAGATAGATAGATAGATAGATAGATAGATAGATAGATAGATAGATAGATAGATAGATAGATAGATAGATAGATAGATAGATAGATAGATAGATAATGCCACTCATGTGAGAATCAGGAATGTCTCATGGGTGGTGGTTGAAAAAGACAAGAGGGGAAGACTGAGGGCACAACACACTCATACTTCCATTTCCTATTCAGAATGGAGGAGAAACCACAGGAGGATGCCAAGCCCAGCCTCTTCCATCCCAGCAAATATTTAACCAGATGCCCCACTGAGAGGTGGCATTAACTGGGGAACAGGTTTTCAGGAAGGATAGAGCTCCTGACATTCAGAGGCATAATAATACTGGCTTGATGCACCAAATTAAATCATGTTTATTTTAATTATTTTTGTCCTTATTTCAACTGTGACTTATACAGAGATTTCCTAGGGACCCTAACTCTTTATCCACTTGTTTTGAATTAATTCACAATAGATAGATAGATAGATAGATAGATAGATAGATAGATAGATAGATAGATAGATAGATAGATAGATAGATAGATAGATAGATAGATAGATAGATAGATAGATAAACTTTATATACCCCAAAAGATAGTTTGTTGAATTGTTTAGGTTTTTAAGTTTACATGCTATCCTAATACGTGAGTTTATTTTAGAAGGAATGAATGAATAGATGCCTGGGTGACTGAGTGGATGGACGGATGGATGAGTAAATAGTTTTGGTGTTTCAGGAGTTCATTCCTCATATGATATTCATTGAATGATGGAAAGTTTATGGAAAGAAACAACATGGTGACCTAATGGGTGGGGTGACTACCTTTAGATGCTTAAGTAACAGTACATTTGCCAACTGAAGTGCTTGCCTTCTGTTTGGCATTTGCATGTTTTCTGCTTGTTTTTGTAAGTTGACTCCCATAACCTAAAAGATATGTTTGACCTAATAATTATGTGAATTATTTGTAAATGTATTTTGTCATGCACTTTTCGTTCCAATGGATGGCATGCCTCAGATATTAACACAGCTACTTCAACATCCTACAGTAAATGTGGCCTAAATTGGGTGAACTAAAACTATAATGTAATTAATGCCAGTTTTTGCCTATCCAGCAGCTACACCCTGTTGGCCATATTGGCATTAATGTTTACGATAACCCATCTATTACAATCTCTTTTGTAATGCATGTAATGATAAAATTGATTATTATTTTAGCTTTATCGTATACTCTACTTAGGATTATATACATGGGATTCAAATTTGTGAAAAAGTGTAATCCGTCAGCTGCGCTTAAATTATAAGTAGCAGAAAAATTTCTATTTCTACGATAACTATGACATAGAATATTTTAGCATACCTCTCTATGAGTTGAGGGGACAGAATATATCCAAGCACCTCTGAATACCATACAGGAACCAACCCACAACCACAGTGGCAAAGTTGCAAAGACACTTAACAAACACACAATATTGGGATGTGGGGAGAAAACTGAAGTATCAGGAGAAAAAAAAAATTACACAGATTTTGGGAGATTGGTTAAACCTAACACAAATAAAATACTGTTTTAATTACAGTCATTCGTATACTCTACTTAGGATTATATACATGGGATTCAAATTTGTGAAAAAGTGTAATCCGTCAGCTGCGCTTAAATTATAAGTAGCAGAAAAATTTCTATTTCTACGATAACTATGACATAGAATATTTTAGCATACCTCTCTATGAGTTGAGGGGACAGAATATATCCAAGCACCTCTGAATACCATACAGGAACCAACCCACAACCACAGTGGCAAAGTTGCAAAGACACTTAACAAACACACAATATTGGGATGTGGGGAGAAAACTGAAGTATCAGGAGAAAAAAAAAATTACACAGATTTTGGGAGATTGGTTAAACCTAACACAAATAAAATACTGTTTTAATTACAGTCATTCAACAGATTAAATCATTTTACTGTTGGTGCATAATTAATTTCACTCTAAAGGGTTTACCATTACTAATAAATTTGTTCATTTTGTTGACATCTTTTTCCAAGGCTTATTGCAATGCAGACAACAAATCTCCTTACACTCTTTAGCTCCATTCTAAAACGCAAAAAAACAGGTTATTTTTATTTTAAATAAAATATTCAGTTTCATGGGGCTAATTAATATATACAGTATCATGATAGTGAACAAATACTTTGACTTGAAACTTACCAAATTTATCCTATACCATGGTGTATCTTGAGGTTCATTACAAATTTGATTTATGTGATTATGGTTCAGTCTTTGAGAGAAAGAGACAGCTCTTATGCTTTACACCCTTCCCCAACATCACCTATCATCTATGGGGGAGGAACGAAAGCTTTAGATTCATCCACATTTTCAATCTCTGGTTTTCAATGGATCTCGATGTTTAAGCTTCCCCTGAGACAGAAAACATTGATATATTGGGTGTGTGTCTGTCTGTGTGTTTGTCTGTCACAGTTTATTGAAGATAGTGTACAGCTAAAACGTCTGGATGGAAAAATACCAAATCTCGAAAACTTAAGCCTGTTATGAGATGACGATGAACTGATTGGTTTTTGAGCCAAACCAATCAAAAGAAAGAGGCACTTTAGAGGAAACAACAAATACCATAATTTCACAATTAATTATGAATTCTTCTTGCTAATTGCTATCATAATGACCTATTTTATGATCAGAAAGATCAGCATCAGAGTGGTAGGGTGCAAAGCCTACTGATGTTCACGTGTGAATTTGTTTTTTTTATGACATAGGAATGGAAACTAAGCAGTCAAATAATGGACAAAATACATTACCAGGAAGTCTAACAGTACCATAGTAAAAGCTTAAACACTAACCAAAAGACAAAGTTTTAAAGCCAGTAAGAAATGTCGAGAAACTAAATAAATCAAACTAAATAACTAAAACTTCTAACCTGACACAAATGCAAAGTTTATACAAGTCTCCAATAATTTGCGGGAGCTCGTGCCGACTTTTATTGTCTCTGTCATAATGTCACACACAGTGCATCCATGGTCCATCTAGGAAAGGATACCACGACCAATGTGAAATTATACAAAATGGCAGTTCTCACGACAAAACAAAATGATGACATGATAATAATGGTAAATAAAATTTCATGTCTTTACAGAGACCATCCAGGACAATATAAATGTTACAATCAAATTTCTTGGGTTGGGAAAATTAAAAATTGGATACACTGTATACCTTTAATAAAAAGGCTTCAACATAACTGTTAAAAATGATGAAATTGCCAGATCACAAAAATTATAATAAGTAATACTACAAATTCTGCAAGCGTTTGATTATTCATTTAGTGTATATTATGTATTTTATTATGATTATCAATATTATTATTATTTTTATTTTTTTATTGAATTTATTAAAATCAAGTAACAATCCATACCATCAAGTCAAACTTGACAAAACTAAATTCAGTTCAAACTGCCACCCATGAGAAAGAGAGGAAGGCCAACAGCCAAAGTAAAACTTTAAGAGAAGAAAAGAGGGAAGAGAATCCTTTTCCGCAATATGAAAGTTTATTCTAAAATGTTATTAATTAGATCCTGCTAGGTTTTAAAAAAAGGTTTTGAACAGATCCTGTATGTGAAAATTTGATTTTTTTCCAATTTCAAATAGTATACTGTACAACATCAGTTATATATGACTTACACGTAAAAGAGGTGGGCTAGGATTTTTCCAGATGAGCAAGATAAGTCTATGTGCTAATAGTGAAGTAAAGGCAATTACAGTTTGTTTGTCCTTCTTCACTTTAAAACCATCTGGCAGTCCACCAAACACGCTGTTAGTGGGTTAGGAAGGATTGTGACCCCAAGGCTGTCTGACAGGCATTTAAAGATTTTGGTCCAGAATGATGTTAATTTGTTGTAAGCCCAAAACATGTGGCCCAGTGAAGCTGGAGCTCGATTGCAACGTTGGGTGATTGGACCTTGCTCTGGAAACATTTTGTACAATTTCAAACAGATAGATGTGCTTGATGAAAGATTTTAAGTGGAATAACTGAATGCTTTGCACATATTTAGCTCAAGTGAATTGTGTGTGTGGCTGCCTTCCCCTCCTTTTCTGAAATGTTGAGTGAGAGATCCTTTTTCCTCTGTACTCTGGGATCTCTAAAAGGAAGGGACTTTCAAATGTTTTTATATATTATGGAAATGCTGTTTGATTCCTCCAGACTGATCAATAGTTCTTCCAGAATAAAAATTGGTGAGGAAAATTTGGCATATGTCATTTTGCAAAGTTTCTAATTTGGAAATAGTGTTGATGGGAAATGAAATTTGGAGTGTAATTGTTCGTAGGATGTACAGACATTATCTATGTACAAATCTCTAAATCTATAAATCTCTTTTAGAATTTGCTTACTCAGCTTTGTCTACTTAATTGTTTTCTGACATTAACAATCATCTACTGCATTGGTTGAGTCTCTCTTTCTGTAGTATCCTTGTAGCATTGGATTCTACAGCATAGTTTACTGGTTTCAAAATAGTTATGAGAAGAATGAGAAAAAGATCTTAGTCTGCTTATGGTAAGTGAAATTTTTAAACATCCATCCATCCATTATCCAACCCACTATATCCTAACTACAGGGTCACGGGGTCTGCTGGAGCCAATCCCAGCCAACACAGGGCGCAAGGCAGGAAACAAACCCTGGGATGGGTGCCAGCCCACTGCAGTTTTTCAACATTAACCAAAATAAAAAAATATATGAAATAACAGTAAGGTCTAAGCTCTATGAAACTAAATGTTAAAATCATCAGCAGCTATGTTTTTCCAGAAAACAGGGTTTAATCTCCACCTTTTCCCAACGCACTACTTTTAGGCCACAAACTTTCAGAGTTCTGACTTCTTATGACACAGGGCTGTTCCTAACTGGTTACAATTCCAAGAACATGGCCAGGGTTGTTTGCATTGATGCTTCCATTGGAAATTTGCTGTGCTGGGAATGAGTATTGAAAGCCACAGGTTGACAGCAATGTCAATGACAAAGGTTAATGAGGTAGCTATTTGAAGTCAATCCATACTATTTCCAAATGCACAACTGAACTTTCAGGTTGATGGCAAGATTACTGCAGGGATCAAAATACAACTAATACTGAGACTGTTTTATTAGAATGTACTGTATAAGCTCTGGTGCTGGAGTGGTATTTCTACCATCGTATCAATATAATGTAATCATGTAAATAATGCACTGGGCTCTGCTTTCTTCCCCCTTAGTCTCTGTTGCCACCATCTAATGGTTTTGTTTTGACAACAGTGTTCACTTAAATAAAGATTTTCCATTGTGGGCACCCCAGGTATGACATTTATGCAGTGGAGCAGAGTGCTGTCACACCACAGGTGTGAGTGCTTGATGTTCAAAAGGTGAAAAGAAGAAAAATCATTCAGTGGCAACCCAGAAAGTAACACAAAACTTCCTGTGTGTCAATAGTTTGTAAAAGGTTTGTGTTAAAACATTGATAAAGATGAACATATTATAACGTCCTCAGATTCAAGTAATTTATGTCTAGGTCACAGGAGTTCAGAGCCTTTTGTGGCAGCACTGAGCACAAGTTAAAGCCAGTATATCATGCGGATCACTCTTGTGCTCACCCATAATGGACCAGTTAACCTAACACACATACATCTTCTGAATGTTGAAGAAAGATTGGAGAAACACAGGAAAAACATGCACGGTCATTGAGAGAGCGTGCAAACTATACACTGACAACTACAATGGACTCGATTCAAGCCCAGAATGATGGACTGCTAACTACTGGGCTGCTATGCAAACCATCTAGCAGATTTTTTAATTAAAACAGCAAAACATTGTGATTTGAACTTAGTTTTGTAAAATTGTTGAATTTTATTTGCTTTTAATAAATTCAATAAAATGTTTAAAAAAAACAATGAAAAAAACATTTGAGTAAAATGGTGGAAATTAACGAATACATTTAGTATGGAAACTGAGGAACTTCAATCCATGCATGTCACGGAAATCTGAGCCCAATTACCAAGTTGGTTTCTAACAAATGGCAGATGAGACAATCAAACTGCTTAGCATATTCTAAGCTAAACGACTGGCTGAATAGCTGCCTCTTATTTGGAAGAACAAAATCCTAACATCTCACAAAATAATACAAAGACAAGCCCTAAGTAACAATGGGGAATAATCAAATTCCAGATTCTGCCTGGCAGACTACACTATCATAGAGGCAGCAGCAACCCCTTAAGGACACTTAGAGACCGCACATGTTGAAAAATCACAGTGAATTTCAACCATTACTGGAAAACAAACACAATTAGACTCAAATAAAACCTCAGTCTCAGAAGAGCAGGCCTGTTTTTCTTAGCATCGCTGCTTTTCCTTAGAAAATACGCAGTTATCTGCCTGGCCTAAGTGCCTAGTCAAAACCAATGCTCCAACTTGTACTGGTGATGCTGTGCTGAAGGTGAGCTCTGACTGAGAAAGACGGCTCAGCTGTCGTCACCAGGAAGGATCTGCTTGCACGTTCTCCTTATTAGCTCAGACTGTGAAGGAACTCCTTCTGAGGATTTTGTAATTCAGACATCACGGGTTGGTGACTGACCACCAGCTGTTATCACGTTGTAAAATATACGACCTGGGATGGAGTGGGGTGTGATTTCACAGCAAAACAGTTGCCGTAGCCGGCAGGATTTTCTCCGTTGGCAGGTGAAATATAGTAGTAGTATTGCCAGAAAGGGGGGGGACTGAGTTCAAGATAGCTTAGCTGACATCACCAGGAAATGCTCTGCTTGGAGTGCTTACAGACAGACTCTATGCGGCCAAGCATAGAAATTCTTCTATTAGCTCATGCTGTAAAGGAACTGCTTCTGAGGTTATTTGTAATTCAGATATTACAGGTTTACAGCTGACCACAAGGAGTTACCACAGTGCAAAACGTGTAACATGGGATGTACTGTGCTGTGATTCCTTGACAAAACACAACCAATAGACTACCATAAATGGTCCCAAGTTATGATTCTCTAAAGGTATACAAATTACCACAATAAAAGTCAAACTAAAAAAAGATTATTCAAAACCTGATTCCTCTCATTTTAACAAAACCTGTACCACCTTAGTCTCTTTTACTGCTGGGGTAAAAAAATATATATACTGTACATTGTGCCTGAGAGAGGAGGGGCTTTTGAGCTGTTCAAAGCTCAAATACGCCAAAGTATATAAAATAAAAGGATTCTTCATAACAGAACATAACACCTGAAGGGGAAAGAGAATGCAAGACAAATGGGTACAAAATAATAGGGTAAAACAAAAACGTACAGCTACAGTGGTCTAACTAAATGATGGCTAAAATCCCATCTCTCATTTTAGGGTAGGTGGCTACCTCTTCATACTTCTAAAGTCTCCTACTGCATGGTCTATGATCTTTCTCATTTCTTGGGCCTCTCTTCCTCCTTTCTGTTGTGTCCTCACCAACACTAATCCTCCACTCCAAACTCCTCCAGCTTATCGTGCCTTACTCTATCAGCCATTGGATTACCAACTTCCTGATGGTCAGGAAATAGCTGGTGGAGCTGGAGAACTCTGGAACTCTGTCAAAATCTTGAAGTTTGCAGATTATACACTTGGTCACAGGCTTTATCCAAGATGGTGATGAGTTTACATATAGACAAGAGGTTGCTGAGGAACAGCACTCTGAAGCTGAATGCACTCAAGGCTGTAGAGATGACAATGGACTTCTGGAATAAGACCCCATCACTATCCACTCTCGTCATGCTCAACAGCACTGTAGCAGCAACAAAATCCACAACCCATAACTTCTCAAAAACTGAAATGGGAGACCAACATTGACTTCATCATAAAAAAAGGCCTAACAGAGGATGCTATTTCAGAGAGAACTAAGGAAGATCAACCTACCACAGGAGCTGTTGACCCAGTTCTACACAGCAACCATTGAGTCTGTTCTCTGCATGTTAATAAGAGTCTGGTTTGCACTGGTCACCAAACAAGACAAGAACAGACTACATAAAGACAGTTGGGATGCCTGTGAGGATCATTGGTTTTGACCTGCTCACCCACAGTCTGAGATCTGTTTGTCTCCAGAGTTTGGTAGTGGGCATGTAAAATCATTGCTGACCCCACTCAACCTTCTCATATTTTTATGACTCCTTTCTGATAGGCACTACAGATTCACTACATGCCAAAACAAACAGACTAAAGAGCAATTTTTCCTTCTGCACATATTTATTGTTATAATAAATTTATATAGGAAATTGTAGCCTCTGTATTTGTGTTTATTGAGTGTAAGTTTGGGTCATTTTTTTGTACTTGTAAACTAATCAAGCCTCTAACATGCATAAAGCATGCTGATCTTGGACTCATATACTGCTGAGGCATCAGCTTTATATCATTATTATTATATCATTTATTATACAGGGTGGCCCACGAAAAAGTAGCCCGCCTCCCTGGCGAAAAAAGGCACCCTTCCATAAAGAAAGAAAGAACTTGAAATGCAAAAATCTTTACTCACTCTTTACAGAAAGTGCTGAAAATGATTCTTTGTGGAATGGAATACATGTCGCTCAGGTCGTACTCACACGTTTGCACTACGCCTACACAGCTTTCGTGATGAGGGTAGTCAATCGGCACGCCACTCTGGCAGGAAGGTGGGCTACTTTTTCGTGGGCCACCCTGTATTATTTATATCAAGTAATTTATATCATAAGCATCAGCTTTGGCATTCACCAGAGAATTTTCCAGGGCACAGCAAATGGATCCAAAGTAGCTGAGGTGTTATTTTTGAAAAAAAAAAAAAACAATTCCAGAATTTATTGTTCTTTATTTATTGTTTATTGATGTGATTACTATTGATTGATAGCTGATAGTTATGAACTGTGTTCATTGCTGGCATCAGCCAAGTTTCATTCTACCACACTGACATTCACTTCAGTGCACGTAGATGTATAACGCTCGCTCTACATGACTAGAGAGGGGATGCAAAATGCAAATAAATAATGTACGCCTAGCAGTGCTAAGCTAACAGATGGGGCATTTGTAGCATCTAATTGATCTGGAGGTACCAGACATACTTACTTACTCACTTACTCTTACTTATATAAAAAATACATTTTTCTTTTTACTTATTTATTTACTTATATTACAGACCATAACTAATGTCTGTGCCTCCATCACCTGATCAGGGCACCACGCAGCCCCTACATTGATGGATTGAAGGCCAGAGGTCCACATGACCATCATCATCTAATTCTTCCACATGAAGCCTGAAAACCATGAGGACTGATTTAGATCTTTTATGTTACGTAGAATGCCTAGTAGGGGCTTTGTGGTCTCATGGCCTTAGAACCCCTGCAGATTTTGTTTTTTTCTCTAGCCCTCTGGATTTTTTTTCTGTCCTCCCTGGCCATTGGACCTTACTTTATTCATTGTTAATTAGTACTTTATTTTTTTTCTTTCTTCATCTTGTGGAGCACTTTGAGCTACTGTACATTATTTGTATAATAACATGCTATAGAAATAAATGTTGTTGTACTGTTTAATTTTTACAGAGGTGTTGGACATACTTACCTTCCTAGTAAAACTGTTGCAAATGGAAAAAATTATCTGTTAATTTCTGTGAGAACTACTGACGACCTGGGTCAAATTCCTTGTATGTGTGAGCATAATTGACCAATAAAACTTGTCCATGTCTCTACTTCTGACATTCCAAACAAGTTAATTGAAGGTTACTTCAAGGTCTTTTCTGATGCCTAACAGCTAAAAATACATGAATTCAAATTCCAGGGAACAGGAACACAGTCAGTGTGAACTATTCACATTCTCCTTAACTGTGTACCGGTCTTCAACTGGATACTTCAGTTTCCCTCAAATATCAAAAACATGTTCACAGTGTCGGTGAGTGAGTGTGAAGGCAAAGGAATGGACCCAGTCCAGTGTTGATTTTAGTCATGTGCCAAATGATATTTATAGTTGTGATTAGGAATATGCTGGAATGGTGTGCGAGGGCTCCAAAATGACTATAAAGCAGGACAGGATCTTCACTGGTCAGCCAAGAAGAGATTCACTCCAGACAGCCTACAGCCTAAGCAATCCTCAAAAAGGGAAAGTGGCCTTGAAAGTTCAAAAAGACTATAAGAGATCCAAATATATATAAAAATGCTTCTCAAGGGATATAAAATCATTAAAAGTTTGGCTTGTAAAGACAACCCAAACTTTAATCATTATAAATTGTTAGAATACACCTAAAAACGGCAATCCTACCGCAAAGAAATTTGGACTTTGCACCCTAGGAACCAAGTTACCCAAAGTATTCTGTAACATTTCAGTAGTTATTTACTGCTCTGATGCTGATCTTTGTGGAAATAAAATACATTGTTACGATAGCAATTGATGAGAGGAATTCATAATTAATTGCAGAATTACAGTATCTGACGGTCCCCTTAAAATGCCTCTTTCTCTTGCACAATTTGGCTCAAAAACTAATCAGTACATCGTCATCTCACAACAGGCTTAAGAGTTTGTCTTTTTTTCCATCCAGCTTGTTATTTTTCCATCCAGCTGTTTTAGCTCTAGACAGTCCTCAAGAAACTGTAACACACAGACACGATGCTGTCGATATCAGGGGCCCTTAATACATTTAGATCCATTGAAAACTAGAGATTGAAATGTTTGACAAATCTAAAGCTTTTGATCCTCTCCCATAGACTATAGGTTATGTTTGGGAGGGCGCAAAGAAAAAATTCCAAAACACTAGCCACTATTGGAAATCCAGAAAACAGTACAACAATTCTTGAAAAAACAGTAAATCAATTTCAAACCGCTTCACAGCCTCAATAATTCAGACTGAGATCCCTGCATCAGAGACAGCAGAGTATCCCCGCCACCTGGTACTCCAACCTCAAACTACATGAAACTTCAAAACATGGTACATAAATGCTAACTCATAAACAAACATAATAGAAAATACATAGAAATAGGAAAAATAATAATCCAAAAATAACAGTAAACCAGAAAATAAGCATAAGCCAGGGAATAGACTGTGGCTGAAACATAACACTGTCTACATATGTATCAGATCCCTGCACCCCTGAACTAGATAATAGGTTAGAAAAGGGATATAAAGATTATATTATTGAGGTAAATATTGCTAGAAGCATTAAGATCTCATGTAAGTTTTCCACATATCGTGTGTCTGTAGACAATGTTTATCTTAAGGCTGCTCTGTTGCAATATATAAATGTATTTCAACAAAGCTGTTGCAAAGATTGAGATTAAAAAATTACCTTCAGCAAACATGAAATGCTTCATCTTACAATATGTTTGAGTTGTGTGTTTATTATGGTCTTTAAACACTCATCTTTATATATCAACAGGCAAAATTAGAAGCAGTGAAGAATTTCATGTAGGTTGGCATCACCAATTCCAGCCGTCTAATATGGGAGATCACTCATCTGTTACGGTTAAGAAAGCTCACCAGAGGCTGTACTTTCTAAGATATTTAAAGAAGTTCAGAGTGTGATAGGAGGCAATGAGTCATTTTCAGGTCCCATTTTTGAAAGTATTTTGACCTTTCTAGACACAGCTTGGGTATTTAGTGTTTTCACTAAGCACAGGTCCAGAGATTTGTAACAAGTTTACAGGTAAATGACAAATGTTATAGAATACATAATGTACAAAGATAAAAATACAGAATAGTTTAAAAATATTAAAACAAAACAGATTCAAACAGATTTTAACAACGTAGGTGTATGAATGTTATTGTTGAGATAAGGCCAGTTGAAAACAGATGAGAGAAAAACAAAAACTCCAGTGAGCAGCATTACTTGAGAACACAAACTTCTGGCAGTCATCTGTAATTTATAATATAAGGTTACAGACAAAGTCAAATACAGCCATAATCCTGGAAACCTAGTCAAAATGGTCACCCACCCCCTTCTGGGCATTCTACTGATGGACAAAGTATTTCTCTGCTGAGGATAGGAAGAAGTTAGAGAGGTACGTAGCCGTGTGGACGTCACTTCTAGAAGTACTGGTTACCACCTTCCCACTATAGATTTACTCTACTTTTGCAAACTAAAATGCAAAGTCTTTAAAATCTCACACCCAATGTTCACCACAACTAGTACATTTCATAACAGTACTTTCCCAGAAGCTGACTTTAAGAAACGTCTACTCTAATCTGATGAATATGAGGGAGGACCCACATAATCTCAGAACCAGTTAACAGCACGATAGCAGGGTGTAGTTCATGAATATGCCACTTGATACTGCATGCTTATAGTCTGGTTAATCAGTCTGCTGTGACAATGTGCTGAGTTCATCGAGTGTGTATTTCTGGCATCTATTCTCAGGTCAGGTCAGGTTGAGGAGCATGCACTGGTACAGTGCTTTGCCGCACCCACCACACAACGAAACAGCTCGAGATCCAGGTTGGCAACCCCCCTGGCAAACATGCAGTCCAGTCCCACCCTCCAGAAATGACCCACTATCTGCCGCAGCCAGATGTTACGTGGGTGTATCCTTGGCCTGTTCCAGACACTCGGGTCCTCAAAAATGAGGATCCTGCAAGCAGGATCACCTTCAGGGAATTGTGTCACATGGCAATAGTGCCGTAACAGGCACTGCCTCATAATGCAGGTAATGAGCCTCATTCGGGACTCCATGAGCAACCGTTCATTCAACACAAAGTTAAACCAGTGGTACCCAAGGATTCTCCAAAGAGACACAGTATTGAAGGAGTCCAGTCTTCGTCTTAGGTCACTGGATAGCGTCCATATCTCACAACCATGTAGAAAGACAGGAAGCACCAGGACTCTAAAGACTTGGACCTTCATCCTTTTGCTTAGATATCGGCAGCGCCACACACCTCTTTCCAGTGACTTCATGACCCCTCCCGCTCTCGCAATCTGTCTACTGACATTACAGGAAGAGTCACCAGAGACATGAGTGTTACTGCCGAGGTAAGTAAACCTTTTGACAAGGTCGACACTGTTGCCACAGACAGACACACTGCTGATGGCTGCGCCTAAGAGGTCATTAAAGACATGCATGCAAGTGACTTGGACAATTTTTTGCCATGTTAAGTCAAACATCAAGGCTATAATGATCATGGTTTTCAACACTGACGAATTTCTTCATAAAGAGTTTGTTCCCCAAGGACATACTTCTTAATCACAAACATTACATAACATTTAATAAGATGCTATAGATGTTCTATCAGATGGTTGTGGCGAGCGCTCCCTTCTACGTGGTGGTGTGTTGGGGAGGCAGCGTAAAGAAGAGGGACACCTCACACCTGGACAAACTCTTAAAAGCTGGATGTGAAGTTATCGACGAAACCGGTTGTATACTTACAACGCTTGACAGATGCCGAATGTCTCTTCAACACAAGTCCTACAAATATGGTCGTAATTGAAACAAACCATGAAACTCAAACCTATTATGACAGCAGCAATCCAAGCTGTGAGATCTGAAACAAGATTACTGTTCACATGGCCAACTGTAGGTTGCATGCTCAAGAGTAAGCTCAGTGCACAGCTTGGTCATATTACAACCGGAGGGCCGAACTCATGATGTGGTATATAAAGAGATCCTTAACAAATATGTATTGGTATATTTTCCCTCAGTTTAAAAAGGTTTCATTTTCTTCTTAATAAAAAATTTTAAGGCAGTACTTCGCCGCTGCGAAGCTGCGGGTATTTTGCTATTTATTAATATTATCAATAATACATTGTTTAAATTGTAACTTAACTCCTGTTTGTCTTTTTACTACATCTAATTGCCAGAGGTTATAGATATAGAAGGGAAGGTGGGGAGAAGTTATATACAATAATCTATACTAATAAAAGGCAAAGCCCTCACTGACTGACTGACTCACTGACTAATCATTAATTCTCCAACTTCATGTGTTGGTAGAAGGCTGAAATTTGGCTGGCTCATTCCTTACTTATAAAAGTTAGGCAGGTTTCATTTCGAAATTCTACGCGTAACTGGAACCTACTTACGTACATATATACGGCCATAGCCTGAAGCTCGGTCGCTGTGTGAGGCGGAGTTGCATCCCTCATCGTCATGCCTCCCACGTAATTGAGTGCCTTCCCATATAAGGCCGTGCGGCAGCAGCAATCCAATAGACACGCTGCTGCTAATTATTCGCGGGTGAAGGACTGTGCTTATGCAAACGAAGATGAGATGGTCAGGGATAGACTAGTGTTTGGCACAAACTCAGCGAAAGTGTGAGAGAAACTTTAAGTGCCAGGTCTTAGCTAATATTAAATAAAGCCGTGGACATCACAAGATCGCACGAGATAGCACAAGCACAGCTGAGAACCTTCGATGCATGTACTCCGAGCGGCTCACATGAACTGACTGTGAGCGCAATACGCAGAGAACAAGCAAGAGCTCCAAAGAGCGCTGAACAAAAAACGCATTACACAATTGAGAAGACAGCAAAAGAATATGATGCGAGTGACGTATACAAACATATTCATAAGTGCAGCTACTGCAAAAACAAAGCATGGTGTAAACCTTAAGTTTAAATTAAGTTCATAGACATGCTGCCACTGGCGTTTGTCATGCCTACGATGAATACAATATTCACGAGATACAAGTTTAATGAGAAGACGCAGGGTGTAAACGAGACTTTTGATCACTTTGTAACGGAGTTAAAATTGCTGTAACGGAGTTAAAATTGCTGGTGAAGGACTGTGCTTATGCAAACGAATAGGAAAGCAAGGTGTAAAGCTTAACTTTAAATTAAGTTCATAGACACGCTGCTCCTGGCATTTGTCATGCCTAAGACGAATACGATATTCGCAAGATACAAGTTTAATGAGAGGACGCAGGGTATAAACGAGACTTTTGATCACTTTGTAACAGAGTTAAAATTCCTGGTGAAGGACTGTGTTTATGCAAACGAAGATGAGATGGTCAGTGATAGAATAGTGTTTGGCACAAACTCAGCAAAAGTGCGAGAGAAACTTTTTTATGTTCATAGACACGCTGGCGCTAAATATTCGCAGGCAAATCCACAACTTAATACTGGGAATGCCTGTTGAACATCTTAGATTCACGAGTACCGATTTGGGTAGTGATCACTTCGAAGAATGAAACCTGTTATCTTTACAATGGTTGACAACGAAGATGAGATGGTCAGGGATAGAGTAGACAAACACTGAATGTAACTTGAACACAACACATCCTCCAAATACGAACCTGATTGAAACAAATAATGATAATCAAATCCTTGATGACAGCAACACTCATAACCGTCACAAAACAATTACATTGACAATCATGTTATGTTATTTTTAAAATGTTTCCTTTTCTTTTTCATAACTTCTTTAACACACTACTTCTCCGCTGCGAAGCGCAGGTATTTTGCTAGTACCTTATAAACAGTGGTAAGTCTGTGGGATTAGGCATTCTGACAAAAGTTACATCTTAATAATACAAAAGGGAAAGTAGAGCAATATATTACTCTACCAAGATAAAACAATTAGTATAGGGGAAAGAATCTATGACAATGTGGTTGTTACTTCATATCCTCCCGTATTTACCAAATCTTGACTGTGATTTTTGTTCCAAGAATTGAAACTAAGATCGAAAGGAAGAATATTTGCTACCGTAGAAGAAATCTAGGAAAAATGTTGGAGGCTCTAGACATGGTACCAAAGGATGAATACGGAAAATGTTTCCAGGAATGGAAGACAAGCTGGGTGTGAAAAGGGTCAAAACCGGAAGATCGAAAAGTGCCAAAACAACAAAGCCAAAGAGCAAGATAAAAGTTCAGAAGAACCAAACGAAAGTCAAGAGCCCCCAAAGAACAATTCAGAAAGCAAGGAAAGTCAAGATAGGTTTAGCAAACATTTTTTTATCAGTGAAATGGGTGGCTAACCAACTGCTGAAATCACCAGAGGGTTATGAACCAGGAAGCTGAACTTCCATCTTTGGGAATTGTTTCCCTGGCAACTGGAACAAACTGTAGCGCATTCAAGGCATAATAGACAGCAGCCAGAAGCAATAAAATACAAACAATAACACTGAATCAAGGCTACTTTATCTCAAGGAGAGTATTTTAAAGGTGATTAAAAGAGAATTGTTGTAAGTTTTTTAATAAAAGGTTTTTTTTAACAGTTCTTGAAATTTTTGGAACCTCCATTGTATGTTCGGGTTTTTGGTAACATTGGCGATATGTGAACTGCTGGGTACTGATTATTTCTATTATTCTTAATGCTGTACAGTATGTTTGTATTCGTATTTTATTTGTATTTGCTTCATCAAATCAACATATGTGCAAGTAACCTTTTTCACAAAATTATCGATGTATCGAGGGGTAAATCTGTTTCCTGTTAGTTGGCCAACAATGGATCATGTTTATTCCACTTCTCTACTTTTACTTCCGATAATCAATTTTTGTAATGTAAGAAATATTGTTGAAAAATGTTACACAACAAAAGCATGAAAACTGGATAAAGACTATAAGAGGAATTCTTTTTGTTGCACAGGAGCGAGTTGGGAGCATTGCTGCAGCATTATAGGGGTAAAGACACAGGCGGCATCAGCATCTGAAGAAACTCAGATGACTAACAGCTTCTCTCCTCTGCCCACAGCCCAAAGAACCTGCTTTTTACTTGGTGGGAAATTCAAAAAACATTGTTGCCAAAAGTCAGAGTTCATTTACGAACCTAAAAATGAAGGAGGCATTTGTGGAAGCCTAAAAACAGAAGCACAATAGGACACGGCACATCCACGATGCCCCTGATGAAACTTTAGTTTTATTCTCAGTCTTCTGTTTGGATTATATGGGGTACCGGCAGGTCACCAACATTTTATTCTCTCCCTCTTGTAATTTCTTATTACACTTTACAATTACCTAAGTAAGTTTGTTAACTTTTTTTATGCCAGTGTAGTAACAGTTCAGGCTAATCTCTTTTTTTTATATTTAACCTTAGTATGCTCCATTTTGACAGATGTCAGAATATTGTAAATAGAATAAAAAACGTAAATTAGATGTACCGTATATAATCATGTACTAGGCTGACCCACCTTTTAAGGCGACCGACTTTTAAGTTGACCACTTCTTAAGGCAATTCAATATGTAGATCAATTTGATATTTTACACAAACTCATTAATTTGGTTATATTGCATTTGAGCGGTATTACTTTAATACTCGTAGTTTCTGTTATTTTTGTGATGAAATTTAAACTTTTTTTCTATATTGTGGTCGCCCTTTTGAACCCTCCCTGATATTTACTACGCGGTGAGGCATTTGTACTCCATCAACATTAATTATTTCCAGAGACATAATTTTGTCTATTTTTCCAGCGCATCGCGCACAAAAGCAAGGGAACGATGGGAGCACCAGAACTCTGCTCACATCATGTCGCTTCGAACCGCAAGCTGCAAGTAGTAAGTCTGTGATAAGCGGAATACCGCTACACTTTCCACTCACAGGACGGAAGGACAATCTTGACTGCTTTTATATAGTAAGAAAGAAGAAGAAGATATCGCACAGTCTGGAGTAGAAAATCATCTTTTACCTGGAAAAAACGGAACTACAAATACCATCGTGCATTGCAAAATGGACAGGGCGTGTGTGAAACTCCGCGCCTGCGTAGCACTCACGGGACGGAAGGACAATCCCAACCGCTTTTATATAGAAGGATAAGTCGGGTCTTGAAATCTGGCCCCGACTTTTACGCCCGTTCAAAAATGTGACACTTAAATTTATTTATTTATTTTTTTTGTCTCCTCCAATCTCACATCAGTTTCTCAGACGCATTAAATTTTGTTGCAGCACCGCAGTTACCATGCAACGACATTTAATTTAAACACAGCTTCATATTTTCTTCTGATTGAATGCCCCATCGTAGATACAATACAATACAATACAATTTATTTTTGTACAGCCCAAAATCACACAAGTAGTGCAGCAATGGGCTTTAACAGGCCCTGCCTCTTGATAGCCTCCCAGCCTTGACTCTCTAAGAAGACAAGGAAAAACACCCAAAAAAGCCCTTGTAGGGAAAAAATGGAAGAAACCTTAGGAAAGGCGGTTCAAAGAGAGACTCCTTTCCAGGTAGGCTGGGCGTGCAGTGGGTGTCAAAAATGCACAATACATCCTCAATACAGTATAAAAATAAAAAATGTACAAGTATGGAGCAGAATTTAACAGTTGATGATATCACATAATATGATTTGGATTCGATAAGGCATGCTCTTACGATAAAGGTGTATGAGGGTGTGAGATACAAAAAACACAAATCAGTGCAAATGCTGTTTTGAAAATAGTTCAGGTATTACTGTGTGGTCACTTAGGCACAATAGAGAGAGACAGAGAGAGATAGAGAGATTAGGAGCACACGCTGATACAGCGCATTACCGCACCCACATAGAAGAAAAAGGCCGTGTGCTCCATGGTTACTCTCTCAGGTGGGCGTTAGCATATCATAATCCCTTGTACCAGTAACATGAGTATTCTGCATTTGACTTATACGACACACATTATAAAATACCAGAAATTATACTGTAAAATCAAGTCCCGACTTATCCGCAAGTATATATAGTAATGTAACTATATTTCACCTATATTTCATTCAACAATTTTTATGTTTGTTATTTATGAGTTATTAAGGGTCTATTAAGTTGTTAAGTTATTACACTAATTAAGTTCACTTAACTTAAGCCTATTAAGTTATTCATTTAACTTATTAAGTAATTAAGTTAAGTTCCTATTATTATTAAGAGATACAGCGTTTAAACTTATTGTTCATATTGTTAGTCACATTGCAGTTACACTATATTAGGTTGTGTTTACTGACCAGGACCAAGTGTCGGTGTATAGTCATTCCATTGAGAGGGGACCTGCTGTGTTGTTTTCCATCACTACAGACTCTCGCACATTATTTCTGAGACAAGCATTTCCACTTTCAAAAGCAGATTCCTCTGTCAGTGCAACACCAAAGTTGTTCCAGCTAAAAATGCACAGCATCAATCTTAAGGGAACTTGTAAACTTTATGTACTCGTCAGATTTAAAATGCTGGTTACCAACATAAGTGCTGCCACGGCATATAAAAAATGTCATCCTTTTATCTCTTTTGATTTACTTCATTACGGTTCATCAGTGGGAAAGCTGTTGAAACTCAAGCAAGGATTTACAATATGAACAGAAAGGGACAATGCAGAAGCTCTTCTATCGTGATTCTGCCAATGTTAAGGATAACTGGAAGAGAGCTTATCCATCAATAACGCCTCGCAGAAGGAAAATACAGAAAATATTGTACAAGTGACTAATTGACATTGCTGTAGCAATATGTCTTTAATGGAAAACAGCAGAAAAACCTGAGACGACCCCAAAAACAACAATCAAGTCAGTGAAACACTAAAGTATTGGTATCAATTTCAGCAGCTGTTGGATTTCATTCAAGGCGCTAATTTCTGCCGGTAATGGAAAATACAGTAGGGCTCAACTGAGTTTGAGACGCCTGGTATAGCTGCTCACCTCTTAACTCACATTGCATCGCGTTATTTTTTTTTTTGACAACAAATTCAATTAAAATTAAGTCGAATGAAATATGTTCATTTAGCACCTGTATGTGATTACCAACTTAAAAAATGACAGGAATCAAAACCTGCAACCACTGTGTGGCCCTCTAGGATATGAATGTGAGACCCCTATCCTAAGACTTAACAAGGCAGTGTAGCCGGAACCCTTACCCAGCTGGGACGCCCTGACTATGGAGGAGAGTATTTTCAGGACAGTTTCTGCTCCGGGCTGACAGAGAGCATTCCCCTTAGTTTCCCAGTGGGGCCATGGGCCATGAGCATGGCAGCTCAACCCTGTTGGACCCAATGGCCACTGCCAGGCCACTTTCACCAAGCCTAGAAGTGTTGCCAAAAGAAGCTTGTTGGGCACCTGGAGTCCTTTCTGGTGCCATATAAAGGGAGCCAATCCTCACCATTAAAAGGCCAAAGTCGGGAGGAAGAGGACAAAGCCTGAGGAGGAGTGGAGGGAGAAGGACTGGCAGCAAGAAGGGACTTTATTGGGCTGTAAGCCTTGTGTCTTGGTGTGTGGTGATTTGTGCGTTTTACTGTAAATAAATGCATGTAGTCTGGCAAACCTGTCTAGAGGTAGGCCTAAGCGAAGGTTTATGGATGTGGTAAGAGAGGACATGCAGGTGATGGGTGTGACAGAACAAGATACAGAAGACAAAAAGATATGGAAGAAGATGATCCGCTGTGGCAACCCCTAACGGGAGCAGACGAAAGAAGAAGAAGTGTGGCAAACCTGCCTCCTGCCTGTCTGTGTCTGGGTTGGCTTCCACAGCAGCTACTGGCCAAAAATACGCCAGCCGGAATTATATTCAATGTTTTTATGCTTTTTTTATTTATTTATTTATTTTTTGTGTATTATAAAAATTACAAAAAAATTTCACCCAAGAATTTGTAAAGGAAGAAACAAATGGAATGCCACATGCAGGCATAAAAACAAGCTCTGAGTTCATAGATGTTTAAAATAGAAGAGTCAGATGTGCTTCAAGCCCTTTGAAGACTAATAAAACGCCTGGACCTGATGGGATTTTACCAATTGATTGGACTGAAAGAAATAAAAGATGTCATCTATAAACCCTTATTAGGCATATTTAAGCAGTCACTTGAGATAACACAAGTACCAGAGGACTGGAAAATTTCAAATATGACTGCAGTCTTGAATAATGGAGACAAAATGTACCCTGGTAATTACAGACCAATTAAGTCTGTCTTCTGTACCATGGAAAACTATGGAAACTATAATAAGAAAGAAATTAGAAGTACCTACATGAGAGCAACATAATAAATAACAGCATGAGAGGAAGACCTTGCCAAACCAATATGTTAGGCTTTTTTGAGCAGGCTACTGCAGTAATTTACAAAAGAAAAGATTACAAAATAATTTAATTAGACTTTCAAAAAACCTTTGATTCAGTCCTACACCAAAGATTAATTCTGAAACTAGAAGCTGTAGGCATTAGAGGTAACCTAGAAAATGAAATTTCAATGGAAGCTGGTTATCTGGCAGAAGATAAAGAGTACAGGCAGGTAAGAGATGAATGCTCCATGTGGAGTGAGGTCATCAGTGGAGTACCTCAGGGTCTGTCCTAGGCCCGTTACTTTTTCTGATATATATAAATTAGTAAACCTGTAAAAATTCACAGAAGACACCAAAACTGGAGGAGTGGCAGACACTGAGGAGACAGCAAAAACAAGCTTTAGCACTGGGTGAACACTTGGAAAATGCAGTGTAACACAACGGCAACAGGAACATCTTTAAATTTATAAAATCCAACATCTGTCTGTCTGTATGTCTGTCTGCTTTTCACGCGAGAACTACTTAACGGATTTAGTTAGGGTTTTTTTTCTAGAATTTGCTTGAATATTCTGGTTAATTTTGCAACCTCTCTCATAGTGCTAAGTATCATAGTTCGCTTGCATTAACGATTTATTTGCGCGTATCCGAGAGAAATGCAGTAGGCCGAGGGGATGGGGACAGGGCATCCTCACTCACGTGTCAGCCTTGGGGCGTGTCTTACATCTGCTTAGCAAGCGAACGAGAGAACGAGATGTAGATTGAATTTTTTTTTCTAGACTTTGCTTGAATTTTCCGGGTGATTTTGCAACTTCTCTCATTGCACTAAGAATCATAATTCACTTGTAGGAGCGATATATTCGCGTTAATCCGAGACAGAGTCTGCAGGCCGAGGGGAGGGGGAAGCATAACGTCAAGAGTGGGGAGCCAGGCATGGCCCTTCTCACTGTCCTTTTTCATTACGTGAGTGGAGCCGTGGAGCAAGGCTAGTCAATTATAAATACAAGATGGGAGACACTGTACTAAAGAAAGAGACCGCTGAAAAGGAATTAGTGGTTTATGATGACACAACATTTTCCATCATTCGTGCAATTCAAAATGCTGATAAAATGTTAGGTTATTTCATTAAAACTTCTAAATACATATCAATGAATGTTATGCGCAGGGTATATGAACTACTGAGACCCCATCTTGAGTATTGTAAGCAGTTCTGGTCACCACGCTACAAAAAACACATAGCAGCACTTGAAGCTGGGCAGAGAAAAGAAACCAAGTACATCCCAGGGCTGAAGAACATGTTGTACTCGGTCCAACTTCAACAATAAAAACTGTTTCGTCTCAAGCAGAGGTGACTGAGTGGGGACGTAATTAGCTTTTCAACATTTTCAAAGGCATTGATAAAGTAGATCGAGTTGAATTCTTTCAACTAAACAGGAAATCACGATGGCAAGGACACCAGTCGAAATTATGGGGAAAGTGCAGTCAGGATAGAAGCCGGGAAGAACTTTTTTACACAAAGAGTTGTGGGGAATCTAGAAGAAACTACTGAGGTGAACAATTGAACCTTGACAACCTTTAAAAAGTATCTGGATGAGATATTGGGACAGCTTAGCTTTTAGACTGAATGGTCTCCTCTCGTTTGTCAAATCTCTTAATTTCTATTAATATATAGAAATAATATATATACTGTATATAAAAAATATAATTTAGTATATATATATATTCTGTTATATAGAAGGCTAGCATAAAAATTCATAAGTGTCCAGTTTCAGTCTAAATCAGGGTTGAGAGAAACTAGAACCTATCCTGATTTACAAAGCAAATATCATATTGACACTCAGTACATTTATTTGCTTTATTTTTAAAATGAGCCATGTACTAATTCCCAAAAGTAACTGTAATTTTTTTTCACAATACTGAAGCTGTTTAATTATGACTAGAGCACAGTCCATCTAACTATGTCCAGGCAATGTAACATTTTAACTCACAAGTGAAATGATACCAACTAACAACCAAAAGAGCTGAGAAACTGAACCTGAACAATCACTTCCAGTGAGGTACTCATTTCAAATGAGTTTGATGAATTGAGTGGTCACCTCTTGTTTGTAAAATCTATGGTACTTCTTATATTCTACTTCAATCTTTTCATCAATCACTAAGGCTAGCCAATTTGTATCCAGTCATCCATCCATTCATTTATTAAGGCTTGTCTTTATACTGTACAATGGCAAGAAAAAGTATGTGAACTCTTTGAAATGACTTGGTTTTCGGCATTAATCGGTCTGACTGTCATCTAAGTCACAAGTATACACAAACACAATATGTATACGCTAATAACAAACAAACAATTGTAATCCTTTATGTCCTTATTGTACATAACCATCAGACATTCATAGCGCGCTGTGGAAAAAGCAAGTGACCCCTTAGAATTAATAAACGGCAAAATGTCTTTGGCAGAAATAACCTCTAACAAGTGCCCCTGATAACTGCAGTTCACACCTGCATAATGATCAGGCGCAATTTTAGACCATTCTCCTTTACAGAACTGCTTTATCTCTGCCATATTTTTAACATAACTGTATGAACTGCTCTCTTGAGGTCATTCTACAGCACCTCTGTTGGGTTAAGGTCTGGGCTCTGCCGGAGCCACTCCAAAATGGAGACTGGTCTTTTTTTAAGCCATTTTGTAGCACATTTACTTTAATATTTAGTGTCATTGTCCTGCTGCATCACCCAACCTCTTCTGTGCTTCACCTGTCACACAGCCACTCTGAGAGGGTGCCAGGGTACCAGTTCATCACAGGGCATGCATACACAGACTTCTACACCAAAGTCACCAGTTAATCTAATTTTCATGGTTTTTGATGTGTAAAGAAATCACACTACCCTTGTACAATAAACACAAAAAGGAAAAGAATGAATACTCCACACAGAGAGGTATTGATTTGGGAACTAAACACTGAAGTATGGAGCCATGAGGTTATCAATCAGTCAATCAAACAATCAATCAGTATTTATTTAATAAAATTTCATTTCCACAATGCTACATTACTAGAGCACTTTTTTACAGCAGACAGACTCTGAGCACTGAAGCATGTAACTAAATCTAGATATATTGTGCAGCACTCCAGCAGATAAAGATGAATATTAATAATGACTTGATATTTATAGAGGATATATTAAAAGGGATAGACATGATCGGATAGATAAGAAGAAAGGAAGGAAGGGATTTGGATTTTTGCAAATAACATAGCATTCTAAAACCTGCCTAATCTTATTTAGGCCTGGTTTGGAGGGGTCCTTCGCCATTCCCTGGGTTCCTGGACCCAAGACAGGACCCGTTCCTGGGCAGGATGCCAGTGCATCAGAGAATCCAGCCATGCACACACCCATACAGATAAATTATACCCTTTCCGGAAACACTTTACATTAAGTGTCCATAATTACACTGTCACTACTATGTAATAACCTGTATAAGTACAGTGTAACTACGAGTTATTACTCCATACTTACTGTGTAATACAAAGTAACATTATAGTTAATTACTCAGTTGTCATTGTTATTCCACAGTTTATATAATTACAATGTAACAATTTATCACTGATCCAAAAACAAGTGTACTTACATGGTTACATTGTATCTGTACTTTCAAAATGTAATAAAAATATCAGGGTATGTAACTACAACTATGTAACAGATGTTCCATGGTCTGGGCATTTGTAATGGAGAATTGCAGTGATAACTGCATAGGTTTTTGATGATATTTCAAGCATGAGTGCTGGTATGTTTGTCAGTGGGCCCTGCAATGGGATGGCTCCCCATCCTGGGCTGTTTCCTGCCTCACGCTTTCACACATATGGCCACGTAACCCAACCTACATGTCCATGGGATGTGGCAGTAAAACCCATGAAGAAGACATACAGAGACATGGGTAGAACGTACAAATTTTACACACATATCTCCAAACAGAATTCCATCTCAGGATAATGGATCTGTGAGGCAAAAGCGTTAACCATTTTGCAAAGGTGTTTTTACCATTTACAAAAGATCTTGAAATATCATCGAAAACCAATGCGTTATCACTGCAATTCTCCATTACAATTGCCCAGACCATGAAAACATCTGTTACATAGTTGTAATTACATACCCTGATATTTTTATTACATTTTGAAAGTACAGATACATCGTAACTATGTAAGTACACTTGTTTTTTTGGATCAGTGATAAATTGTTACATTGTAATTATATAAACTGTGGAATAACAATGACAACTGAGTAATTAACTAGTGTTACTTTGTATTACACAGTAAGTATGGAGTAATAACTCGTAGTTACACTGTACTTATACAGGTAATTACATAGTAGTTACAGTGTAATTATGGACACTTAATGTAAAGTGTTACCCAATTTCCTATTAACACAACACAGGTAGAGTGACACAGAGGTTAAGGCTTTGGACTTCAAACTCCGAGGATGTGGATTCAAATCCCACTATTCACACTGGGTTACTATGAGCAAGTCACTTCACCTGCCGCCTGTGCTCCAATTGGGAAGAAAACAAAGAGAAATAAAAACAATTATACCTTAAATATTCTAAGTCACCTTGGATAAAGGTGTCAATAATAAGTAATAATAAGACGCATGTGAAAGAAAAGCCCACACAGATATGAAGATAATAATCAGTCCAAGGATTTGAACCCACAATTCAAGATCTGTGAGGCAGCAGTATAAGTGAAGAAAGTATTACTAAAGATATTGAGCAGTGCAATAAACATCTCAGCGCAGCAGGAAACAGAAGTATATTCTCTATAGTAATAGTTTTTTTTTTTCTTTCTAGAAACCTATAGATCATTCACAAATTCAGCCATCTGTTAATAATGAAAGGCCCTACAGTTATTTTTTTAATAGTTAGGTGTTCAGTGAAAATAATAAGTGACATAACATCTGCCGTTCCTAAACTGCTGGCACACACTTTCCTGATTTATTTGCATAAACAATGAATATCAAGCCATTGCATGGAGGCATTGCTAAATATGAGACTACAGCTCAACTGTTGAGCTACGAGATTACAGCTCAACCTTCAGTAAACCACAGATGACAATCGATATATACAGACGTTAAACGTTAAGGGCTGTTTTCTGTTCATTACATCTTAATGCCACACAACAGAAGGCGCAAACCCACCGGAATTCTCATGTGTGAGGGTACTATGTCAGTGGCCTGGGCTGGAAATCCTGTTGTTCCTAATTAACGACTTATTACACTATCATGCAGTAACTTTCAACCAATTTATGTGTTATATGATGCACCTCTTGCTTCAGGGCTGCCTTATCACATTTAGGATTACCACCTATGAAAAAAGAACTGTTTTATTTTTAGAAAACTTACACCCTAGGCTGGTACCATCTGCCCAATAAACGCAACCTGTTTCACCTTAACATTCACATCAATGCATAAGGCTCATTGTCTGCAAGATGCAGCTATATACATCTATTTAAAGCTTCCAACTCAAGTAGCTAAACATTTCAAGCAAACTGAACAATGAACTCCATATTTCCAACATTTTATAGCCCTGTCAGATTAAACTGTCGTACATTTGTGTACAGCGTCTCTGTGAGTTAATGAGGGGAAGTGAAATGTTAACCTTATTACTTGCAGAGCGATACCTCTCCCACTAGGCCACCATCCTTGAAGATCTAGAATCCTCTTTGCTTTCTCATCAAAATCGTTTAAGCTAGTGTGGCTTATTGAGCTGTACACCACAAAGCTGCTGGTTCATTCCCTACTGCTTTCCCCATTTCTTCTAAAGTGACAGGCTTCAAGCAGATAACACTTTGAGGCATGGATGCTTTCAAAGTTTTGCCTAATAAATGCAACTATAGATGACAAAGCTACGTTTTAAGACTAAAATACAGATGGTATAACTCATTTAACAACTATACAAACTCTCAGTTTGGTGTTTTGCCGCAAGCATATTATTTTTCAAAAGCAGTTGAGCTTAGAGCTGAGTTAGTCATAATCCTTATCATTATTCATTTCAGAAGAGGAGTCTCAAGTTTTCTAATACCAGCATATGTTCTTTAATATCTTAAGGGTATTGATTCCTAACAATAGACCCTTCAAGATATGTAAGCACACAGCACCCAGTTGAAGAACCTCTAATTAGCATCAATTGACCCGATTCTGTGTACACTGTCTGCATTTTCCGGAATCCTCCTTCTATTCTCTATCACTGTATGTGCAGCACACTCATGGCCTCAAGGGCGGAATCAGGTCTGGGTGCCTTCTGAGGCCATCCCCTCCCTGTTCACGAGAGAAACCAATCAGATCCGATTGCAAAGCTTGCCAGCAGCTACGTAAAGTTTCCAAAATCATTTCAAGGTTGTCTGTAGTTAGTGAACCACCGCTGGCTTGAGGGCTGCTAAAAGCAGGGAACTGACTAAAACCCGGGCGAGTCATCTTACCTGCCAGCATTCCAAAAACTTAAGACTTTGGATAAATTGATACATACGACAATGAAAATGTTACTACTGTTTTAAAAGACTAATGAGGACAAACAAAACCAAACATTTACCTCATTCGCTAAGTATACAGTAGCTAATAATTACAAATGTTGCATTTTGACTTCTTTATAGAATACAAAATATAAAATGGCAGTTTTATTAAGTATTTATTTAAAAAAAAGAATTTTGACATACTCTTATTGGTTGAAATGCTACAAAAACTGGTATTTGATGTATGCATATGCTTTACTAAAACTCTGCTATTATAAAAATGAAATATAAAGGAAATCCAGATGTTCATTTCAAATTCATCACATGCATATTTCTCAAAATTAGTTTTCCAGCAAGGAAAAAAAAAAAATAAAAAGCAGTAAGTTAACATCCATTCATCCATTTTCAAACTTGTTCAAATTAAATTATATACAGGTAAAGGGCTTCAGCCCCACACAATCTTATAATGAAATGTATATATATCAAATGATCAGATTCTGCATTTATTAACCACTACTGAACACAAACGAGCGGAATCGGCCGAAAACTCCTTCAGAAAAACTTCATTTACTGAGAATGCACTGTCTTAAGTATTTTCTACAGCACAGCACTGCCATTTGCTTGGGTACTGTCTTGACGGATGACGATAATACCATCAAATACTATTGCTCTAAGGGAAATAATAGCCAAGTTGCAACCTTTAAAGATGCACAAGGGTATAGTAACTGAGAGGAAAGAAACACTTGACCTTAAAGGTATAGAACAGGAGAGGGCAAAATGAAGATGACTGGCCGATAATTAGAATGTTTAAATGGTCCAGATCAATGGAACATATTTTCCCTTTTTGTTGGCTATAGGGATGTGTAAATTACTTAGATTGTAAAACTAGGAAATGTAAAGTCGATAGTCTCCAATTATACGAGGCAGGTAACAACAGGTTCCCGGCTATCCGTTTTGCATGCTAAGTCGAAGCCATAGGGTGAGTCTCTGTTGTATTTTGTTTTCTTGGCTTAGGCAGCTTGCTTCTTTTTACCTCAGATTGGTGCTCTTATTTGCACGCATATTTTAAAGCAGCTGTTGAAATCGGTCTATCTAACGTGTTTGTTCTAAAGAATATCTTTATTTCCACAAACAAATAAAAGCAAAGTTGTACGGCGATTGCTAAAGATTCCTGCAAGTGACATAAGCTTCCTGGTGCCCTTCGTTGCAGTCTCCGTCGCATCAACGGACCTGTTTTGCGAAAAAATAACACCGAGAAAGTTTGATATAAATACGATATAAACAAAGACGAGAGAATGAGCAATTTGGTGAAGAGACCACCGCTTTTGTACATTTGCAGTTATCAGATATATTAAATGAACGCTAGTAACGCTTTACGTTTCCAGAATACCGTGCATTTGACGCGGGTGTATTTTAAAAGGAAATCAATTTTTCCTTTGATATGAAGTTTAGAGAGACACTATGAACACGCGCTTGTGTTTCTTTCCTCGATTCTACAGAAGTCCACAACCAGAATTGGCGGAGTGGAATAACATCTTTTAACAAAAGATTATCAGCAGTTTTACCTGACGGAGCACTTTCAAAGTAATCCAGGGGAAATAAATTCTCCAACGAGTTGAAAACCACAGTTGCAGGTAATAGTGAGCCCAAATGCACTCTTTATTTTCGGCTTTTCAATCAATAAAAATGTGTAGCTTTGAGACTGAAGTTCACCAACGTGATAATTCCTTTGAAAGAGCACAAAAAATCCGCAGGCAAATGTCGATCAAAATCCCCAATTCAGCACTAGTAAAATAAAGGACAGCTCCGTTTGCGACAGCGGCACTCGCCTCCTCTCGGGTCTCAGGCGCCGTCTCCGCGGCTCACAGTTCTAACCTCGCCAACTGGCAGCGTCCCGGGTTCATTTGCATACAATCACAGCGCCAACCAATCGACAACCCCGGACAGGGAAACAGAGTCATAACAGTCAGCTGTTTTGTTCGATTCTCAGCTCTACAAGGAAAACGCACAGCGAAGCCGGGAGAGAAATGAAAGTGTAGGCACGAAGCCAAGTAGGGGATTTTACTGTCATTTATTATTACATTTGTATGTACAAATACTAACCTACATCATCTATCTTTCAATTGTCATTTTAAATGCGAACAAGATTTGTAATTTAACATCGTGCCTGCCCTAGAACCGGCGACATCGTAAACCGATCAGTTATACGACTGTGGAAGACTAGAGAGTCACAAGATGATTCTGTGAAATCTTCCTTTACACCGTAATCTCCAAATCTGCTTTTCAGGCGGCGGACTCGGTGCACCACCTTTAGATGTATCAGAATAAGAATTGAAAGTGCTTTCTTGCGAGAAATCCTTGGTCACTGAAACGAAACTTTACAAGTGGGCATGAAAAGAGCAGAGCTCATCTACAGTAAACGAATCTCGCTATGCAAGGCACCCAGGCGAGATATCCAAACTAAGATGTGTTAAGAATAGAAAATGTCGCAGAAATCTTGAAGCAGTCTTTAAACGGAATACGAGTCACTGCCCTATTGAATACGTGCCGCTAATCCGCAGTTGATCGATTTGGCCGAGTTATATGTCGGGTTTATTACTATTTCCCAGAAACCTGCGTACATTCCTTCTGACTGTACATTTCAGATAAACATTTTATATATTTTGTGTATGAAGAGCACCTTCTACAGTACGCCATGGCTTTATGTCGTAACGTATTCTGATGTCTGATTCACGCGCAGGGTAAATGATTTTTCTTGGGGTGACATAGCGAGAAAAAGTGGGACATAAACCTGCAACCCGGTAAAGTTCAGCTCTTTAATCAGTGAATCAGCGTTGTATCTCCAAACGGTAAAAGTCCAACATTAAAGAAAAAACTGAAATTGAACTGTTTTTAATGCTAAGTTTACAATAGGGTGACCATGGTGCCAAATAAGACAACTACGCCTATATCCGTATTCCGTGTGTCTTATGTATCTGGTTTTACGATACAATTTTAAGATTTTCTAACTTAGCATCAATATAATTCACCTGTGGTAATAAAGTAAAAGTTACATTCACAAATCATGAATGTGATTATGCAACGACTTGAATACTAAACATTGAAAGTGGAAGTCGAAGCGCAAGAGACACCTAATTTGAACCGCACCCACACCTTTGTTTCTTTCACACTTACAACCGAGGATCCATTAACTGTCTAGCGCCAAAAAAAAAAAACTCTGTCCCCTACAAGGGGTGTAAGACCAAGGCAGAAAGGTAGTGAAAAGTTGAATGATGCCAGGGTGAAAGTGTAAGAAGGGTGAAAGAGTAGGGAGAGACCACCAAAGTAATGGTGACTGAAGCGAAGCAGATACAATACAACAAATGAAAGGGAGAAACAGATATATATACATACTGGATACTATATATCCATCCATCATCCAAACCACTATTTCTTAAGTACAGGGTCACAGGGGTCTGCTGGAGCCAATCCCAGCCAACACAGGGCGCAAGGCAGGAAACAAACCACCGCAGGGCACACACAGACCAAGCACACATTAGGGACAATTTAGAATCACCAATGCACCTAACCTGCCTGTCTTTGGACTGCGGGAGGAAACCAGAGTACCTGGAGGAAACCCATGCAGACATGGGGGGAACATGCAAACTCCACGCAGGGAGGACCCGGAAAGCGAACCCCGGTCTCCTAACCGCAAGGCAGCAGTGCTACCCACTGCGCCACCATGCCACCCTATATATTTATGCATATATATATATATATATATATATATATATATATATATATATATATATATATATATATATATATATATATATATATATATATATATATATATATAAAGAGAGAGAGAGAGAGAGAGAGAGATATGATAGTGATGAATAATCCATCTTCAGAGAAACCTAGAGGGACATGAGAGTGGAAACTGGGAAGGCCATTACGTCAGCAAGTGTGCAGTCTCACATCGAAACACACTGCACTTTGCAGTAGGTAAAATACACCAAGAATGCAAGCACAGTATTTACTATAATATATACAGTATATATACAGTATTATTATATATATACAGTATATATTTACTGTATATATATGCACACACACTCACATACATATACACAAGTCAAATCCCGTTATGGCAAATACCAAAGTAACAAAATTTTCAAAATAACAAATACTTTTTGTTTGCCTGGACAAACGTTCATAGAACATCATGTTTAATGGATTTTGTTTAAACAAAATGAAATTTTTAGTATAAGGAACTTTTTTTCAACCGAAAATGGCCACCAAAGATAATAATTCAACACAAAAAATACTTAATGCCATGCATACACTTTTGCTGAGTCATGGGAACCCTGCAACAGGCAGCTTCTTTCTTGTTTGGTCTCAGGAAGTCTCGGTGAGAGTGTAGGCACAGCATCATACACATAGCCGAATTCTGAGTTAGTGCTCCACTGAGTGTTCAAGTTCATAGTTCTGTCGTGTATGGATATTGTACTGTTCTGATTGTCATAGCGCATCTCAGATTTTTCTTTTCAATGAACAAAAAAAGTGAGAAACGTTGTTGGTTTAGACTGGAAAAAAAAGTTACATCAAATGTTTTATTTTCAAATAAAATGTTTTTTGCATATTAAGAAAAGCTTTTTTATGCAGGTATTGTTAAGGTTGGGTCACAGAGTTGCATGAGAGACAGGAAGGTGAAAAATACAAGTACTATAGTACTGTATAGAGAAGGGAGGTACAGTCTCAAGACTTCATTCAAAATAGGAGCTGTTTTTTCAGCACTCACGTACATGAGATAGGAGCTGCAACACAGTCAGTCATCCTGCTTTAGCTCCCATCTTCAGATTAGAAGAACACCAGCGGCTCAGAATCACCACTGTGGCAGATCAGGAGAGTCAGAGGAAGAGCAGGTCAAAGCCTGGTGTTAAAAATTCTAAACATCTTGCAACAAGCATATCACGCCATACGCCTGATCCTGCAGACGACAACCAATTAATTGCCTTTGGTTTACTGTTCACCAGACACAGCAGAGCAACTGCATGGCTGTCCTTGCATCACCACAATTAGAGACCCTGGTCACAATAGGTTGGGTCACAATAGTATATGTATTTTCCCCATTTTCATTATAATGAAATTTCCATTAATGTAAGATATTTTTGTTTGGTCCCATGAATTCCATTACAATGGGATTACAGATAGATAGATAGATAGATAGATAGATAGATAGATAGATAGATAGATAGATAGATAGATAGATAGATAGATAGATAGATAGATAGATAGATAGATAGATAGATAGATAGATAGATAGATAGATAGATAGATAGATAGATAGATAGATAGATAGATAGATAGATAGAGCGAGCCTTACCTGACCGGGATGCTGACAGGAGGAGGCAGCCTGCTCAGGGCATTGTTTCCCCTCTACCACTAGATTGCAGCCTCCCTGCGTTACAGCAGTGCCTAGGATTACCACAGGGGATCATGGAGGAGGCTGAGAGAGAGAGAGAAGACAAATACAGAGAAGACAGTTCAGAGTATTTCTGTGCTACTATGCTGTATCTGTGCTTGGTACTGTGGGAACCACTTGCTTCATGAGTTTCCCACAAGTGAAACTCTTTGTTTGTTGCAACTTATGTCCATAGCCTGTTAGTGTTGGGTGTTTGGGGAAGCTGGAGCACCCGCTGGTGGCCACAATATATATGCTTATACAGTATCTGCCAAATAATACAAAAAGTTCACGACATGTGTATCGCCCTTATTGAGGCTCGTCAGGTGTACACAAACCTCGGATGTCACCTCCTGTGGCAGAGCCTCTGATGTTGCACCACTACCGCTGGTTCACTTATTTGACAGGGTGAAGATCAGAGTACTACATTCTTAGGTCTGAGATGAAATCTGATTATTTTGGTGATTACCTGCCAGGTAGTGCTTGTGGTTATGCTTTATTATACAGGGTATTCTACCTAACACAAATGTTCTTATATCAATCCTCTTTGTTTTCATGCTTCATATATATTGTAAGTGGAAAATGGGAATCCCTGCTGGGAAGGAAGAGAATTCATCACTCAGATGGGAGGCCAGAGCGGAGCAGTAAACGAATTGGATGGTGGGAAGTAGAAATAACTCTGTACCCGGCCAGTATCATAAATGGACAGACTAACAGCAGCCTAGAATTGGGACCTGTTCCATCCCCTATACACCAGGTGGCAATGGTTCTAATATGCGAGCCTAGTCTGGACACCCGCAGGGGTGCTTGGGATATGGAGTCCAGAAATGCAGCTCTATTGGTGTCCCTATGTACTGAAAAAGGGTCCTGTCGGGGGAGGAGACCCTACTTTTTCTGTAAAGACAGTGTATTTGCTCTGCTGATTGTAATTCTTCATCACTCCAGGGTTTACTGCTGTGCCCTAATGCCCTTTCTATTCCTTGCTCTGTAGACTGGAAGATTGAACACTGTAACACCACTGATGTCACTTCCTGCGTCAGTCCACCTGGACCTGCCTCTTCCTGCCTGAAGAACTTAAGGTCAGAAGATCTGCCTTTTTGAGGCAGTTCTGTTCTGAACTCACATCTGTGAAGATCCATCCATCCATTTTCTAACCCGCTGAATCCGAATACAGGGTCACGGGTGTTCTGCTGGAGCCAATCCCAGCCAACACAGGGCACAAGGCAGGAACAAATCCTGGGCAGGGTGCCAACCCACCACAGAACACACACAAACACACCCACACACCAAGCCCAATTTAGAACCACCAATCCACCTAACCTGCATGTCTTTGGATTGTGGGAGGAAACCGGAGCGCCCGGAGGAAACCCACGCAGACACAAGGAGAACATGCAAACTCCACGCAGAGAGGACCCGGGAAGCAAACCCGTGCCGCCCATCTGTGAAGATGTCCCTGTAATTGTTGCATGTTGTCTGTTGTTTACATCCTATTTAATTTAATGGAGTTATATGGTACCCCAATTCTTTATTATGGTCTCTTTTTTTTTGTCTCGTTGTATATACTGTGTGTGTGCGTGTGTGTGTGTGTGTATATATATATATATATATATATATATATATATTTACTGTATATATGTATATTCTGTACATATTGTCCACAGAAAAGGGTTGTAGATTAAGCCAGTTGAATCGCAAAACAGGTACTTCCAAAATCTGGTTATTGACAAGAGTTATAATATATAATACTATAGCTTAACATTCTTAAACCCAGTTAATGAAATTTAAAGTCATGGGAGGAGTGACGGATCCTATCTTGGGGTTCCATACAGCCCAAAGCAGTAAAAAGCCCTAGACAGGTCCATAGTGCATTGCCTGGGCCTACTCATGATAATACCCACACTCACACTGACATACACAGCCAGTATAGAACCTCAAGTTAGCCTGACAAACACGTCTTTAGGAATGTTGGAGGAAAACCCAGAGGAAAAATTCACAGAAGCACATGGACAAAAGCTGCACATGCCACATAGACAATGACCAAAGGTGGGACTCAAACCAAGGACACTGGATCGGTGAGGTGTAATATTTTCTTAATCATTAAGTATTCATTATTCTTTCACTTTGTACTTGTTATACAAGTGTTTATCAGCCTGTACAAGTGGTTAATGTTTCTAATTAATCAAACGATTAGGCCTTCTGAAGTCCTTGGTAGCATGACTAGAATAAAAACCTGCTACTTGCAGATGTTGCGCTCCTCAAGGCCTACATCAGAGGTGCCCTGTCTTTAATCTACAGGTGAAAGTCACCCATGCCCAGCTTGTGTCATAGTGTAGTACTACAGAAATGACTAAGTGTAGTTGGGCAGATTGCTAACTGTGTTATTCAAGGCCCACTCCTGTTAACTCCACTGAACTCTGATATATCAAGGGGTAACCTTTGGATGGCTGCTGAACCTGCAGATCCATGCCCAGCCACTAATTGCATAGAGCTTACAAGTTCTCCTTAGGTCTGGACAGATTTTGAATTTATCTGTCATCTCAAGACATCCAAATTAGTTTAAATGCTTTATATAATCCTACAAGCCTATTTGGACTACCAGAAGTTTTGACCAAATCGATATGTTTTTTTTCAAATTGTCTTACTGTAACACTGACAAGATTTACATGGACAGATCTTCCAATAGTCAGTGCTGCTACTTTCCACATGGAGTTTGCACGTTCTGCCTGTGTTCTAATTGTTTTTTTTCTGTAATGTCATTTAGAACTGGTTCCAGATTAAAAAGGTCCACATTGTTCGGCTTGCTTTGTTAGAAAAAGTGGATTCACAAAAGGCATAATAATCAATAAATATACATTTCTTGTGTCGTAATTTATTTTCATAGATACATGTTTTAGGTATGTTACATAAACATCAGTAAATTGTTTAACTCCCTCTTTACATTTTACTCATTAAATAAGTTTCTCATGCATTGCAGACATAGCAGGGACCCATTCTGAAAGGAATAGCAGTCATTTAAATAAACACAAAAAAAAGATGATTTTTAAAGTCAATTCACTTTGTCCCAATGACACTGCTGTTCTCAGCATGCCTTGCAGATGCCCGTTCAGGTAGCATCGCCCAGGGATGCTTCCCCCAAGTGTGTCAAGGTAGCATGTCGACCTCTTGTCCTTCCAACACACTAGCCTCCCGACTGGGTATTGTTCCTTGGTCCTACCCTGCCAGGACGCCAGCATACCCACTTCTGTACTAGCATGTCCTGCCTGTCTTCTGGCCAAGGCAGAATGATCCTTGCCTTTCATCTCGTGCCTCCAAAAGGCTGGCCTCCCATCTAGGTAAGAAAAACTTGACCCATATAAGTCGGCATGCCCGCCCTTATGCACCACCCATCACACCTGTAATGGACTAATTTGTACTGAAAATGTACAGATGAACATATTTATATCATATCTTTAATCTGATACGTATGCTATCGCAAAACGCCTTATGAAGTAAAGGAAGAGAATAAAGAAAAAGTATAGAAACCTACCTGATAAAGGCATTAAGAAAATTACATCTAAATAACTTAAGATGAAAGCATTAAAATGACTGAGCCAGAAATATTAAGAGCTAGGGATAAAGGAGGACATTTTTAAATATAGTAATACAATTGTATGTTTAGTAAGGGTTTAAATGTTGAGCTAGATGAAGCCTCCCAAAAAACAGATCCATGTTTAAGATATCACAAGCTCTATGTTAGGACCTAGATAAGAATTATACAGAAAATCTAAACAAGGGATTTCTATATATTAATATTAATATAATTAATAAACCATTTGAGTATTGAGCAGCAGCATCACTAGGGTTGATGTCACGCCAAGACTGGATCGAGAACACCCACAGTCCCAGAGAGTTGATCATACTTTAAACAATGCAGCACCCGGACACCCAATCATTTCATTGAGCAGAACCCTCTTTGGTGATTTTACATCGCTAATACTCATTCACTCAAGGGGGTCCACCCTGGTGATCTTAGTCCTCAGGCAATCGATCGTTTCAATGAGCACTCCACCTGGGTGATTTCAGCCCAAAAAGTTTATACACAGTCATTTGGGTGACTGTCACCCAGTGCAGTCCAAACCCCAGGTACCAAAGTGTGAACCAACTGGCATGGAGCCCAGTGAAATGACTCTCCTGTTGTGAACTCATTTAGTACATTTCTTACAATGTAATTGATATCATTTAACTAATGGAGCTGTTCATTCGTTACAACAAAAAGAACCTAAATTAACAGGGTTTTGACTTTTCACTACTTGGTACTTTAACATTATTTAAGGGCTACTGGAGATACTGTATATAGCCATGCTTGATAACTGCTTTTATTTAGAATTTTATTCAAAATATCCTTTATGGTGATTTATACAAGTCCAACAGAACTACAAACTAAAGATCTTATTAATGCATTTTCAAGCAGATTTATTTTTCATTGCTATTTCTGATAAAGATTTATGGAGAATGCTTAATGAGTTGATTTTTATCCAAGAAGGAAATACTCAGTAGATTTGTTTTAATATCTTTCTGGAGATGTACTATGCCCTATAATAACATTACAGAACTCTAAAGAACATTTTCATAGCTTTGGCTTATTAATATTTAATTTGCATATTTACATGCAGTTTTTTTTTGGTGTAAAGGGATTAAATTGAAATCTTCCCCAATTTATTAAGAGTTAGGTAGGACACGGATGAAATTATGAAGAAATGTATATATAATAAGAAGAAGTCCTTTCATTTAAGTATCACATAACATAATAATAAAGAAGTCTGAAGTTGAACCAGTCTGTTGTTTCTTCTCAAGAATGTTTTAGGAGGACTGTGAGAACCCACGTGCTTCACAAAAGCCATTTTATGCATGCTTGCTTCTGGTTTGGCGTTAATATATAAGAGATTATATGCACTAAACTATCCAACCATCCATCTCGCTTTTTCTTTAATTGGTAATGGGAGAGCTGGGACTGTGCCAAAAGACAGGACTCAACCCTGTATCCCAGTGCACACTGAAATACACATCCAGATACACCCATGCAATTGTGGTGGCTCCACACAGACCTGGACTTAACTCCATGTCACTAGAGCTACATGGAAGCGGTGCCCTCTTTGTAGTCCAAATGTACTGGGTCTCATAAAAAATAAGGTAAAAGAGCATATTCTTTCACCATCATCATCATCGTCATTTTACATTTTCTGTTGAGGATAGCAGTCTTAATATTGTGAACTGACTAATCTACATTATCTCCACCAACTACTTCACTAGAAAGGGTCCAGAGAAGAGCAACTAGGCTCATTCCAGGGCTACAGGGGATGAATTATGAAGAAAGATTAGAAGAGCTGAGCTTTTACAGTTTAAGCAAAAGAAGATCAAGAGGTGACACGATTGTTTAAAATTATGAATGGAATTAGTCCAGTGGATCAAGACTGTGACTTTAAAATGAGTTCACCAGGAACATGGGGACACAGTTGGAAACTTGTTAAGGGTAAATTTTACACAAACATTAAGTAGTTTTTCTTTACATAGAGAACCATAGACACTTGGAATAAGTGACCAAGTAGCGTGGTAGGCAGTAGGACTTTCAGAACTCGACTTGATGTTTCTTTAGAAGAATTAAGTGCACAGGACTAGCAAGCTTTGTTGAGCTGAATGGCCTGTTCTCATCTAGATTGTTCTAATGTTCTAACCACAAGATTAAGTGCCGCCTGGACATCAACACGTATATTAAATGTTTTGCTGATCTCCACCTGCTTTCAGAAGTAGAAGATGGTTCAGGTTGTATGGTGTGGATTGCCACACTCTATTTGCCTTTGTTTATGACACTAATAATACTTAAAAAATAATACTTATTTAGCCTGCATTTGTACTTGTATGTTTTGCTCAATTCCACCACCAGATCTTTTCTCAGCTAGTTCAAGGATTGGTGAAGAAGAAAGAACATTCTTGATAGAGAACCTACAATGACAGTTATACCTGGGTGAAATCTTAAGGTAGTGGACCATAATCCTGGGTGTAAGTGAATGTGAACTGTGCACTGTATATATTACTGAACGTTGGCAAGTGTAAGCAAATAGGAGTAGTGCCAAAGATATAACATTGAACTGTGAGCTTACAGGAAAGCAATCTGTGCACTTCATCAAAGGAGTTTATATTTAAGGAGAGGTGTCTCCAAAAGAATTTTCCATGATAAAATATAAAGTTAAAATTTAAAATGACAAACTTAAAATCATCCCATTCATCCATCCAACCACTGATCGTTTCATCCATTTTCAAACCCAGTTAATCTGATTCACTGTCGTAAGCACCAACACAAGGTACAAGTCAGGAGTCAGCCCCGTAAAAGACACCAAGCAATTGCAAAGCAGGGAAACGTTTCATTAAAATACAAAATATCGTGCAATTCAACTCATAAAGCATGATACACATAAGAAATACTTATTTAAATATGTGTCTTTCCTGAAAAACAGCCTCCATTTAAATGGTGTATAAGTGTGGGTTTAGTGGTACTTAAGCCACTTCAGACTGAAGTTTTTTATATAATTTTCAATGTCTATTTTTAGATTAGAAAAAATGGTTAAAGAAAAGGGGAAAAAATGAGTTCATTAGTTGTAATGAGAATACGGATCTCAGCAGCTCATCAAGCTGTTTTTTTCCAAGAACAGTTGATTCACTCCTCAGTGATGCACAATTCAATCAGATCTTCGTTGTGAGATTCAGATTCATTCATTGGCCAGGCCTTCACTGTAACTGGATTGCAAAGCAAGGGAGATTAATACTGTGGGCAAAAAAACTCTTCTCAGACATAAAACAAAAAATAAAAAATTAAAGATTTGAGATGTGCAACATGTTTAAATATTGATTTATTTTAAAGATTCTAAGTTGATTTTTTTTTTTGTTTGATTGTGAGAACCATGAGTGCATATTAGTTGGTATTATGACTAGGACAGATCAGCAAAATGAGCCTTGTGATGCACCATTCCTTCAACTCTTGCACAGCCCTTATCCCTGAGCAGCTTGTAGTCCTTGAACCGCGATAAACCACTGAGAGGTTATCAGTCAAAAATAAAATTATGGTGCAAAAACAGCTGTTGTTTATTCACAAGTGCTAAAGTCAAAGATCAACAAGTACTGTCATAAAAAGAAGAAAAAAAAATGAGAACGAAAACAATTCCTTTATCTTCTTATATTCAATGATGTTGATCAAAAACTACATCTAAAACTAATCAAACAGCTAGCTCACCTAAACAGTCCCACCACTTTTCTCTAGGTCCTCTGTTTCTCAGACACTGCACTTTCTTCTTTCTTATTCAATCTTCAGGAATTCAAGATTGCGCGACTAAAGACGAGTGACAAAAGACGACCTCTAGCGTTTGCAGTGTCGTTTTATAAGGCCGCGGCGCCTATCATGTTTCTTCCATCTAGACAGCACTTTCTGCGTGCTCACCCCAGCAGGAACTCTATGCATTAATGGATTCAAATTCAGACTTACGTGTGTGACTGCAGGCATTTGAGCTTCAATGCTCCTCTTTCATTAAGTACCCCTAAATTAAATTCCTTAATTGTGGCTTTCCGAGAATCCAGCATTCTGCCTTTCTTGTCGCCTGTCTTTATTCGGGCAAACTAATCTGCCACCTTTAATCCACATTGGCAGATTAGCACTAGGCTGGTGGCTTCTCCTGCTCAGAGCCATGTATGGGCCTGTAGTCCTCCAGGACCCTTGTGTACCTTTGATGCACATAGCCATGCAGCTGCATAGCCTTTTCTTTCAGGAGCTCTACTCCACATTCCCTTCATATCCCCAAGGAGAGTACACCATTAGTATTTGATAAAAAGAAAAATAAGGCTATAAATAGTTGTGTATCATAAACAAATGAATCCTATGTGCAGTGCTTTTCTTACAGCCACCATTTATTTTGTAACTCACTTGTCCAATTCACACTTGCCTATCACAGCAGTATTGACAGTGAGGAGTGAACCAAAAATGGACTGGCCATCGGGGCTGCTAGAACAATTTCTGGAGAGCCTGTTTGTCTCCATGTTGTCAGGTCACAAACTGTGAGATCGAACGATGTAACAAGAGAGGTGTGAGTAGACCACCCAGCATGCTCTGTGCACACCTCCAATCACATGATCCTCCTAACTCTCAGTTTGTTCCCCACCTTCCTCATTTAACATCCTAAGCGAAGTAAAAAACATACGAGAGTAAAGACAGAGAATATTTTTTCAAAAATAGGGAAGGCCTGAAAACCAGGAGAAAAATAATTCAAATCACTCCAACGATAGGCAGCAATTTACAAGGCAATTAGCAATTTATGACCAAGGGACAGCGGGATCAGAATGTAGAAGTGTTGTGCAGTTTGTTTATTATGACTAATTACCTAGCCAAGTTAGTTCATTAATACTCAGATACTCAAATTAGATTTTTTAATGACTTATTAAACAGCAAACACAATTGTGATTGGGTGAGTTGAAGGTTTTGGAACATACTATTAATATCTGATAATGATCAGCTGCTCCCTTCAATTTTTCTGGGTTTTCCTTGGACTTTAAATAACAATGTCGGTAAAGCTACAAAAAACAAGTCAAACATGAAAAAAAATAGAATTCTAAATGGGGAAAAGAAACCTCTAACTGGAGTTGTGGATGGGATTTTCCTGTGGTCTGAAACAAAATGCTCAAGTAAATCAGCACTTAAACTTCCCTAATTTCCCTAATACCCTCCTATGGTGCCCTGTGCGGTGGTACTGTTGCACAGTTTTAGAGTGCAGGCATCTGGAGCCATAACTGAACAACAAGGGGATGGGGGAATAGAGACACAGACAATGATGACAATACCGAAACAACAGAATTCTAGTTTATTGCAGATGTGACTATTTACAATAATGCCTTGGAAATATATACAGACCAATGCAAGAAAATTAGCAAAAACAAGAAAAATAAATGCAGATGATATATATATATAATAATTGTGGTGACTCCAAAGTAAAAGGCAACTAGATAAAAATCCAGCAAAAATAAACAAAATCTCTTTCGTCCTCCTTCTTCTTCTTCAGACAGTCTGAACATAGGACGGACAGAAACTTAATCAAAAACAAAAAGTGAAAAATTATCAGGCACATAGTCAATGATGAAAAATGAGCATCCACAAAAACAGATTACTTCCATCCAGAAAGCAGATACAATTTATAAGTATGTTGTCCTCACTAATATATAGAAACCTTTAAACGCTCTTCTCTCTGCTCTACCTGCACAGCATAAAGAAGTGTTTACAGGCTGAAAGATTGGCCAAAAGACAAACTTTGGTGTTCTGGACTTCAGTTTTATACCGCTAGCACAATTTGTCTCCATCCATTATCCAACCCACTATATCCTAACTACAGGGTAACGGGGGTCTGCTTGAGCCAATCCCAGCCAACACAGGGCACAAGGCAGGAAAGAAATCCCAGGCAGGGCACCAGACCACCACAGGCTGCACACACACAAAGCACAATTTAGAATCGCCAATCCACATGTCTTTGGACTGTGGGAGGAAACCCACGCAGACATGGGGAGAACATGCAAACTCCATGCAGGGAGGACCCGGGAAGCGAACCCAGGTTTCCTAACTGCGATGCAGCAGCGCTACCCACTGTGCCACCGTGTTGCCCAGCACATTTGCCTATCCAATCATTATGTACATCTTCCTGGAATCCCAACTGAAAAGAATGCTGAGTCACATATCCTCCTTTGATCTGGTGCAGCATCACTGCTATATAAACTCACGTATAAGTCAGGTCTTGAATCCCAAAAAAAATCGATCATAAAATCAGACCCGACTTATATGCCCGTTCAAAAATACGACACTTTATTTATTTTTTTTACATCTTCCTGCTTCCTTCAATCTCGCACCAGTTTCTCAGACAGCAGCAGCGTAGTTAACAATTTCTTTCGCCACTTTTAATTTAAAACCAGCTTCATATTTTCTTCTGATCGAATGCTACATCATAGGGATGCTCTTACGATAAAGGTGTATGCGGGTGTGAGATACAAAAAACAGAAAACAGTGCAAATGTCACTTTGGAATAGTTTGGGTAATACCGTGTGGTCACGTAGGCACAACACATAGAAAAAAAAGGCAATGTGCTCCGTGGTTACTCTCTCAGGCGGGCATTAGCATATCATAATCTCTTGGACCAACAGCGTGCGTTTTCCACATTCGAGTTATACAAGCGACATTATAAAATACCGGAAATTATACGGTAGAATCAAGCCCCGACTTATCAGTGGGAGAAGTTAAACACGAGTATATACGGTAATTCAAATCTTCCTTTCTTTGCGTTTGAGTATGCGTTTGCAACCACATCACACCGGTTGCTCGTTCGTCCCCTCCAGGTAAATTGCGCGGTCAATTGTTAACTCCTTTTTTTTCTCTGTGCACATTCCCTCTTTGCCAGCTGGCTCTTACTCGTGGCACTCTGCTGTAGCCTTCCTGCAGCGGCTTCAATCACACATTTTGCCATCGGGCCGCTTCCATTTGAAAACACGCCTGGACATAAAACAGCGGCATCAGACACCCGCAGTGCTGGTTCAATCCGGGAGAAGGCCGAAAAGCCCTGAGAAGCCCTAGAACTTGTAATCTTTCAAAGTAAGGGGACAACTCGGAAGGGGGGCAGTAAACGCCAGTTTAATATTGCCCCACCACCGTGTTCTCATTTGCTAGGGCTCTAAAATCCATGATATGATAATAGTAATAATAATACATTTTATTTATATAGCACCTTTCCCATGCTCAAGGCACTTCACAGAGTCTCAGAAAGAAACAGCAGGGTATATGTAAGGCAGGATACAAATGTTTCCTAAATATAAAGATAGTTATAATAATCGCTACTTTAAAAGAGTCTGCGGACTTGGCTTATCATACCTCCGTCACAAAATAGCCGGCCAATAACCATTTCATAGCAATAGATACCATTGAGAGAGCCAAGCAATGGAAAGGACATTGGAACCACAGTCCTGTTCTGACTAGAATGGGCACCTGTCCTTCAAGCACATATGCACATTCATACTTAAATAATGTCAATGTAGAATTTGAAATTATAATAAATTAATAAGCATTGGGCTAACAATGGAAACAGCAAGTTACAAGGGCTGGAGGCAGAAGGCAAAAGCCAGGCTTAAACCAGCAAAGTGTCAAAACCGAACACCAAATCATAATTAATAGTCAAAAACCAAAAGCACTACTCATAGACACAAACTTTCAAGCATGTACACTTTTTCTTTCCTTCAAGCCTGCAAATGTTAAACCCCTTAACCTTTGACAAAATGCTTGGCATGACCCTGATCTCCACTGTGTAGCAACTCCTTAGCAGCATTTACACAAAATAGTAACAAACAAGAATTCCAAGATAATGTTGCAAGAAAATGTGAAATAATTTTAACTGCCTTAAAACTAATAACAGTAAGAAAAAAATTTATTCTGTGACATAAAATCACCCAATAAAAAGAAAAACAGATTTAAAATCAATATTATCAAAAAAATTGTAAATCATAGCAATTAGGACCATCTACTTTGGACAACACAGTCAGAGTCAGCGGTGGGATTTTTGACTCTTCTGCCTGGTAGCTTAAAGACTCAGTTACTCTTCAAGAAAAACAAGTAAGGAAAGAGAGACTGGGAGATTATCTTTACTTATCTGAACACATTGGTGTCAGGAACTATTCACCTTAAATCTAATTAAGTTCCAAATCGGATTACAACCTGTCACTGGCTATATTTGGAGTCAGCTCTTCACAGGATCACTCTGGTCCTTTGTGAAATCTGTTTCTGAGTCACCAAAAGTAGGCCAACAATGGTGAGCATACTGTATTTTCAAAGATGTGCAGAGGAGAGATGCTGAGTATATTGGGAGAAGGATGTTAATGGTAGAGCTACCAGGCAAGAAGAAAAGAGGAAGGCCTAAGAGAAGGTTTATGGATGTGGTGAGACAGGACATGTACAGTAGGTGATGGGTGTGACAGAACAAGATGCAGAGGACAGAAAGATATGGAAGAAGATGATCCGCTGTGGCAACCCCTAACGGTAGCAGCTGAAAGAAGAAGAAGACTGTATTTTCAAAGATCTTTTAGGTACCTATTTCACTTAATTACTCCCGTTCTTTTATGTAGCAGATGCCTAGGCAATTTACAAATAAACGGGCATAAATTCCATTTAATCATTAAGAAATATAAAGTGAACAAGTAGTGCGTTTACGTGCACTACTACTCCAAGCCGGGATAAGGCGAGTAACCCAGTTAAGGCAGAATCCTGGTTACTTAAGAGTCCATGGGCAAGCATGTTTCTGGTGTATCTCCTTTCCCAGACACTCCAATGTTATTAAACTGCACAGAAAATGACTTAAACATCAGCAGCCATGAATCCAAAAACAACCTTAAAGCCATTCATAATTTTCTTGTGGTTTATAAATATATTTAGTCCTTCATGTTCAGTGAAGTAAATAATATCCTTCCTCTTTTTACGTCCTCAACCCGAGCCACTGATGATTCATGAAATGAGCAGTGGCCATCGCATCATTTGATGACACTTTTTCAACATATTTATAGTAAATAGCTGGATTAAAACTTGTGACAGATGGCCGGGGCCCATGTCTGGCCGGGACGCCCCTTCACCACATCTGCAAGGGTGGTAAGTCCAGTATCTCCCCCTGGACGCTAGATGGCAGCCTCCCTGGGTTGCAGCGGTGCCTCTGACTCCCCCAGGGCTTCTGTGCAACTCTGTGGGGTTCCGCAGGTGCCACCAAGGGGTGCTGCAGCAGGCCCCTTTTGGACACTGGTTTCACCTTACCCGGAAGTGCAGCCGGATGTCGCCAATTAAATACCTGGAGCACTTCAAGGTACCCAATAAAAAGGAAGCCGGCAACCATCACTCAGCAGCCAAAGTCAGGTGGAAGGAGAACAAAGCTTGCTGAGGAGGAGTGGTAGTGGAAGAGAGAAGAAGGTGCTTGATGTACTGTACTGTGCTTGGGACTGTGTTGTGGCTGGAAGGATTACGAGGAAGACATACCCTCCATCTGAAGAAAAATTAACAGTTTATTTTTACCCGTGTGAATCTGTGTCAGGTCGGGTGCAATATAGCGCCTTTTCTTACAAACTTATTAAAATGTTTCCATTGCCGGGTTGCACTCAGTGTCCTCCTTTTCTAGCTTGACTGTGCAACTCGGCCCTGCAAAGCAACAAAGTACCTTGGCATTTGCTTCTTGCCTTACACCTAGTGCTGCTTGGATAATAATGAAGCAGATATTTTTACTTTACTAAAATAAGTATTGAATTAGGTTCTGTTAACTTTAAATGTAATCAGACAATGTAAAGAACGTTTCTTTTAATTCGTTATCCCCCAACACTACTCCCAAGATTGTGCACTGTATATTCAGCTTGTCAACATAATTAAGCAAATTCTGAAATACTGAGACAGATTATTTCAAACTGGAGAAGGAATAATGCAATTGCCTGAGTATTTGCCTCAGGAAATGTATTTTGTGGACGCTTCTGCCTGTGGTTGCTAAAAGCGTGTGCGAAGAAAAGAAGGTAAACAGAGGGAAATGGACATGCGCAGACAACAACATCCTTAATTGTAACCCATTTAAGGGGCTACATCTGCTAGCCTGTTTTTTTATAATCGGAAAATGGGTTTACATGGACTTTTAAAAACTCTGTGACTAACCAGGTTATTAAAGTATATATAAGCACTCTCATGTAAAAAGGTAAGATTCTCCACTTCAGTTCAGAATTTTAGTGGGGCTGTAGCCTATACCAGAAGCACAGGATGCAAATCAGGACTCAACCCTAAACAGACACCAGTCCATCACACTCACTGAGGAGCGATTTAATGTCACCAAGCAACCTAATATACACGTCTTTGGAAATTTGGGAGGAAAGCTCAAATAGAAAATGGAATAGCATGCAAGGTCCACACAGACAACATAGGATTTGAACCTAGAATACCAGATCCATGAGGCAACAGCACTGACCACAACATCACTATGCCTCCTTAGTAATAAATAAAGAACAAAAGTCCAAACAATATAAGCCTCTCCAAAGATGCTTTGGAAAAAAGTATGTCTTTAAGAGTTGCCTGGGGACAGGTCTAAATGGCCTAGGAGGTTTACTCTATACTGTGTGGACCGCCAGGGACACACTGCCATCCAAACCAGAGATAGGCGTGGGACACAAGTTCAAGGCACACACACGCTTTTTATTTATTTTTTTTCTTTTCCCTCGTGGGAAACACTTCCAGGTGTTGTGGAAGAGCTGCCTATAAGAGCTCAGAAGCCACTACAGCACTTCCTGGCGGCTCCCATGGAATCCAGCAGGGCTGTATCGCACTCCAGCTCCAATGGAGCCCTGCAGGGTCTGAGGTACTGCTGCAACCCATGGAGGCTGCCACCTAGAGCTCCAGGGGAGGTAATGTTCTGGATATGCTTTATCCCCCGGACCTTCCAACGTGGAGATGTCCTGGCTGGGCAAGGCCTTGGCTTTACCCAACACTGCCACTCCCTCAGCTGAGCTTTAAAGGGCAAAGCAGCCCATCCCACGAAGGCTGTCTCTCTCTGGGATGGGGATACAACAAAGTCTGGTCCACTGCTCTGCCATGTAACAACAAGACAAGAAAGGGATGGAGAGCTGCTGCCCTGGCACGATGTCTATGGACATCCTAAATGGACAGCACCTCCAACCGTGGCCCAGACAGTGGTACTCATAACACTGTTGCTCCCCCCCTTGCAGACGTGCCCTGCAGACATGAAAAGAGGACGGGAACCCCTGTTCTGCCTTGCACCCAGCTGAGGTCGATGTTTCTTCACCGCATGAGAGAGGACGGGCTCACGCTGTACACTGTTTAGAGACACAGTCTTCCTTTTCCTGGTGCTCCTCTTGCTCTGGGGTGCAACGACAGTCTGGGTCTCCTTATGGGAAGAAAAGAGACTCCTGCTGTCGGCCACAACTGCCATAAAATTCACGTCCTTGAAGCTTTTCACATTTTGTTATACAACATTGAATCACAGTTGATTTGCTTTGGTCTTTGTGACACTGATCAATAGAAAAAGACTCTAATGTTCTAAGTAAAAAGAGATCTCTGCTTTGTGATTTAAATTAAATACATTTCTAAAAGAAATAATAATGGATTGCATTAATATTCACAGCAAAATCATCATTTGTGCAGCATATTGGTTATAAAAGTGACAGAATCAGTTCAATGGGTTTCAAATGGTTGCAACATAATGCACCTTATGTGGAAAGTCAGGCATGTGGTGAATCAGTATTGTGGTCTACACAATGAAGTCAAAAGCACACTCCAAACAAGTTAGGGAATGGGGACAAGAAATTCCCTTGGAGCCCCAGCTGAATCAGTCATGAAGAAATGAAATGAGTATGACACAGTTGTAAATCTGACTAGAGCAGGCCAGCTACCATAACTGAGTGATCGTGCCAAGAAGAAGAACTATGCGACAATCTACAGTGGTGAGACTGGAGAAAACGAGCAGATAACAACTGTTGCATTGCTGCTTCAGCACGACATCTTGATATACCATCAATATACTATCAACCACATCCTGGCAATGAGGGTTCTCATGGAGCGCAAACGCAAATATCGGCAGAGTTTCCTTTCAGCCTTTGTCGATTTTCATAAAGCGTTCAACTCAGTTGATTGAGCTGCCCTGTGGGACATCCTGAGGGTTCGCGGGATCCCCTCGAGGTTGCTGGATATCATAGCTGGCCTGTACACTGGTACTGTGAGTGCTGGGCAGAGTGGAGGCAGAACCTCTGTGTTTTTCCCAGTTGATCCTGGGGTTTGTCAGGGCTGTGTTCTGCTCCTACTCTGTTCCATGCTTGTATGGACTGGGTGATGGGCGAGGTCATGGGGTCCAGCGGCTGTGGGGCATCTGTTGGTTAAGAAAGATTCATGGATCTTGACTTTGCTGACAATGCTGTGAGTCCATGGAGGCTCTGATCAGGGTGCTCGAGAGGCTGAATGAGAAGTCTGATTTTCTCGGCTTGCGAGTGTCCTGATAAAAACCAACATCCAAGCCTTTAATGACCTCTTAGGCACAGCCATCAGCAGTGTATCGGTTTGCAGAGAGAGTGTCGACCTCGTCGAGAGGTTTACTTACCTGGGCAGTGTCATTCATGCCTCTGGTGACTCTTCCTATGAAGTCAATAGATGGATTTTGAGAGCATAGGGGGTCATGAGGTCGCTGGAAAGGGGTGTGTGGTGCTCCAGATATCAATGCAAAAGGACGAAGGTCCAAGTCTTTAGAGTCCTGGTGCTTCCTGTCTTGCTATATGGTTGCGAGACATGGATGCTATCCAGTGACCTGAGATGAAGACTGAACTCCTTTGATACTGTGTCTTTCCGGAAAATCCTTGGGTACCATTGATCTGACTTTGTGTCAAATGAGCGGTTGCTCATGAAGTCCTGAATGAGGCACATTACCTGCATTGTGAAGGAGCATCAGTTACGGCACAATGGCCATGTGGCGCATTTCCCTGAGGGTGATCCGGTTCATATGATCCTCATAGTTGGGGACCCGAGTGGCTGGACCAGGCCAAGGGGTCACCCACGTTACACCTGGCTGCAGCAGATGGGGGTTCATTTCTGGAGGATGGGACTGGACCGTGTGTCTGTCTGTGGGGTTGCCAACCGGGATCCCGAATTGTTTCCTCGTGTAGTGGGTGCAGCAATGCACTGTACCAATGCATGCTCCCCAACTTGACTTGACTTGACTTGACATCTTGTCTAGAGTCTGCCCAAAGGCACATCAGAGACTCTGAGTCATCTTTAAGTAGATTCGATAATCTAATGAGACCAAAAGTTAGTGTTTCGGCCATTAAACTAAATGCTATTTAAACACTATACATTACCAAAACCACACCATCCTCACTGTGAAGAATGGTGGCTGCAGCAATACCTCCCGCAGAAATGAGAAGGCAATCTCCCTGGGCATCCCCCTAAAAGCTAAACCCTGCTGGGGCCCGTGAGCACCTCCATGGAGCTCATAGACAGCTCCGGAGCCCTGGACTGCAACACTTCTTCCATAACTGGAAGTGCTGCTGGAAGGGGATCTGAGAGCACCTGGAGCACTTTGTTCACTCCGTTCGAAGAGCTAGAGTCGGGAGGAAATGGACAAAACTTTCTGGGAGAGGATTGGAGGCGGCAGAAGAAGAAGAAGAAGAACATTTATTTCAAAGGCATGTTTTCATATAAACAATGCCGCTCAAACTGCTTTACAAGATGAAGAAAGAAAGAAGAAAAAATATAAAAATGCTTCCGAACATTACCAAAACCACACCATCCTCACTGTGAAGAATGGTGGCTGCAGCTTCAGGCTCTGGGGATGTCTTGCTGCTGCAGCCTGCAGGAGGCTTGTGAAGGTAGAAGGTAAACTTAATGCAGCAAAATACAGGTAGATGTCTAAGGTGGGTCTACTAAATATTGACTTGAAAGGGATAAATACTTATGCGATCAATTATTTAGTGTTTTATATTTGGAATTAATTTAGACCACTTTTCAGAGACCTGTTTTCACTTTAACATTCAGGAATCTTGTTCTGTTGACGGTTGTTAAAACAGCCAAATGAAATCCATTGTAATTTAGTGTTGAATAACAATAAAATGTGAAAACATCCAAAGGGGGAGAAAACCTTGGACGGAGTAGTGGCTCTGAGGCTAAGGATCTATGCTGGTATCCTGAAGGGTGTGGGTTCAAATCAATATTATGCCAAAAGAGATCCAACTCTGCTGGCCCTTGAGCAAGGCTCTTAACCTGCAATTGCTCCAGGGATGCTGTATAATGGTGGACCCTGTGCTCTGACCCCAAGGGATATGTGAAAACTAGCAAATTCTTAATACAAGAAATTGTGTAAACTGTAATAAAGAATTAAAAAAAAATCTTTTATAGGCAGTGTAAAACTTAACTAGGGAAACTGGGAAATGTTCTTTTTTTAACACATCTGCTAGAGTTAGGAGCAGTCAGAAGACTGGCCTGGGGGCTGTCAATTAAATAGGACCTGTTAAAGCCCACTGAGCCATTCTTTGTGTGACTTTGGGCTATACAAAAATAAATTGTTGAATGAAGTAGAATGGAGAATTCCTTTAGGGACATAGGGAGAGGATGGCAGAAGCAGAAAGAGAAAAGCACATGTATGTCAAGAGAAGAATTTTGTGAATTGGACCCTACTTGGATTGTGATGTGTAAATCAAGTGTATTTTTTGATGAAAAAAAAATGATCATGCAGGTCCAATTTCTAACAAAGAGTAAATCTAGGTCTGAAAATAGGCAAATCATCCATTCTTTCTGAAATGGATATAATTGCCCTATAAATTTACATCATGATTTATGGCTTAAATAATTATCATTACCACATGATTAAATGCTTTGTTGAAAGTCTGTCTCTCACATCTGTATAGGAGCCTGGCATGTTACACTTGTGTGTGGCTCTGATTATGATAATTAATCACATCAGTAATTTTCTTTAAAGAAAAAAAATCTCAATTAGAATTTGGAAGCCGTGCAATGTGACTAGGTCACCTGTAGGTTAATATATCATTTTTCAGTTATTATTAATCGGTTCAACCTATAAAAGACCCTGTAACTCAAAGTTCATTATTGATGGAATGTGATATTATTTTCATTTTGGTTTAAAATTAGTTAAAGTTAAGAATCTTTAAATATGAATTAAAATTGTATCTATTGTGGTGGGCAGCTGGGATGCCCCTATGATGGAAGGACCTGGGGAGAGGACATATCCAGGGCAATACCTCCTCCGGAACATGAGAGGGCAGTCCCTGTGGATTACATAGAAGCTCAACCCTGCTGGGGCCCGTGGCCATCACCAGGGGGTGCTTGAACAGTTCCAGAGCCCTGAGGATCTGGAGAACTTCTGGGTGCCATTGCAGTACTTCTTCCACACCCTGAAGTGCTACTGGAAGGGAAAGTGAGAACACCTGGAGCACTTCTGAGTGCACTATAAAAGAGGCCACCTCACTTCAGTCGAAGAGCCAGAGTCGGAAGGAGGTACACGAAGCTGGAAGAGGAGTGGAGGCAACAGCAGAAGAAGAAGAAGAACAACAACATCTATTTCTGTAGCATGTTTTCATACAAATGATGTAGCTCAAAGTGCTTTACAAGATGAAGAAAGAAAAAATATAAAAATTATATAAATTATCATTTTTACAATTATATAAAAAAGAAGAGAGGAAGAGAGAGAAGAAAGGACTGTGTTTGGCTGTTCTTGTGCTTTATTGTACTGTGCTCAGTAGTGGGAAGTGAAGAGAAATTGCTGCCCCACTTGGAATAAAAGGTGTGTGCTGGACAGTATTTGCGTCTGCCTGCCTGTGTCGGGTAGGGTGGCAGGTATGCCCCCTGGGCATCACACTATCTATCTGTCTATCTATGTAGCTAAATTTATCAAAAGGGTCAAAGCATATGTTAGATGTCAACTTGTCAATTCTAAAACACGGGGCCCTTCAGATGATCAGGACAATGCATAAGTCTTTATTTTTGTTCTACACCTTTTACCTTCTGCAAAATTAACTGCAATCATTTTTAATTCGTCTCACTGAATTGTACAGTAGAAGCCAAAAGGGTACTTGGGTCATTTAAAATAGGGGCCTTTAAACAAGTGTGGACCCTCAGTCTATAAAGAAATAAGTGCTGCATTATGCTCAAGGTAGTGTATAAAAATTCTGGCTGACTTGTGTTGACTGTAATTAAGACAAGAAGATGAGACCTCACCCTACCATCAGATTATTGAGGCACATTAAACAGCAGTTTCATTGGCAGCTAAGACACTTCAGCTCCTCAGAGCTCATGTGTTTAATGCCATATTGGCATGGAACTCGGTGTGAAAGACATCAGCAGCAATGCGGTACGATTAACACTGACTGATAACACCTTCAGTGTCTTGTTTTTGGAGCCTTCATTCAAGATGTAACGTTATACAGGTAAGCGAGTCTATAGTTGGTTCCCAATGCAATTTGCTAGCACGCCAGAGGCGAGTATATTTGACGACATACATTTGGCGACATACATTCATTGAACTCTGCAACCGGCTAATGATGTTTCCCAGTGCAATTTGCCAGCACACCGGAGCTGATCAGTCAGTGCCATATATTCGTTGAGCAGGCAGCTCAAGACCACTGCCAGCCCCGGCAGCACTGCAGCATCACTGTCCCTGGGATTCAGCCGCTGCACTAGACTAGCCTGTTAGCGTCAGCGTTTACCTCTGTGTGCTTGCGTGCAGCCAGTTCAAGCACAGTTGGCTCTGTGATTTAGTGAATTTCATCAATGGCGTCAGTTGCACCTTGTACATATAATAAATTATTCCAGTAGATTTTTTAATAGTTTTTACAGTTCATTGGCAGTATGTAAAATGATCAGTGTTGCAGTAATTGTGATGCTCTTTGCGTGAAAAAAAAATGTGTTCCATTAAAATTTCACAATTTCTTTGTGAATTGTGACGTTTACTTAGGTGCAGCAAAAAAGTATTTGGCGTCCAGGGATGCCAAGTGTGTGGCAGTTTAAGGTTTAAAATTAAATTTGCAACATGTATTGTGCAAATTGTGAGGTTTCTGATCTCTTTTGGGCAAAACAGGATGACACACCGAAGAGCGATTGCCACATCTGTGGAGGGCTGCTTGTCCGTCATCGAGGCGACCGCAGGTTCGCAGTGCAGCAACATAGCACCGCAGAAACAAATCCGAGCCGATCGCAATCGCGCTATAGGCACCTGTCACCGATGGGTGATGTAAGGAACGTTATAAATGCAGGAAACAGTGTAACTTGGCCACTGACCCGGCCCCGACTCGTTTAGGAGAGTGTTATCTCCCGCTGCAATAAATAACCCTGCTGTTCCTTTTTCAAGTTGAATAAAGCTGGTTTTGCTACAGTACTTGTGTTTTGGGGTGCAAGACATTGACTCACGCGTAACAAAATATTGAGGGGTCTCGAACCTTTCTGAACCCACTGGATTTCTATCTTGTTGGAAGGAGTGATTTATGCATGGGAATGCCTCTCATCTATGCATGTAAATACGTTCAACTGTTTGTTTCAAAGAGCACAAGTTCTCTCTTCAGCCATGTCTTGCCATATGTGCTAAACTGAATTAAGCGTTATCAAAGCCTGGAGAGTTATGTGAAGGAGTGCATTTCTCCTCTATCAAAAAAAAAAAAATAATAATAATAAGCTGCTTGACTTTCTCGTAGGAATTTCTGGTGCTAGCAAATTCCTTTCCATAATGTAATGCAATCATGTTTTTGGAGACTTGTTTTAAGTTTCCACTATTTTTATCACAATCTTTAAATAGTGACAGGCCTATAATGGGTGAATTATGAGCGCAAAACAGCCTCAGATGCCATCAGCACAATATGTATGCAACCCAAATGCCACACTTTGCTTTGTAAACTGGAAGTCAACGGCTAAGTAGATAGAATTAATGTGGCAGAAAATTTTGCGTGCATGCTAATTATTATTTATTACTGAATTTGTCTTTTTTTAATAAAGAGCAATAAATTTTAACAAAGAACGCCCATTTCTCACAAGGAAAACAACATATAATAACATACTATAATATGCCTGATTAATGATTATTATTTCAGAGCGGCAGGGTAGTGCATTGTTCAGCACTCACAGACCCTACATCTTATATTTGAATCCTGGTCTCAGTTGCTCTTTGTGTAGACTTTGTGACTGGAGTGCCGAAATTCTGGTCCTGTAGTACCACAGTGGGTGCAGATTTTCATGCTAACCATTTTCTTAATTAGTGACCAGTTTTGCCTGCTAATTAACTTCCATCCATCCATTATTCAGCCTGCTACAGTATATCCTAACTACAGGCTCACGGGGGTCTGCTGGAGCCAATCCCAGCCAACACAAGGCGAAAGGCAGCAAACAAACTGCGGGCAGGGCACCAGCCCACCGCAGTGAACAGTTCCTCTATGTGAAAATTAGATTTTTTTCAATTTCAAATAGTATATAACATCAGTTATATATGATTTTAAAAGAGGTGCACACACTAGGGACAATTTAGGATTGCCAATGCACATAACCTGCATGTCTTTGGACTGTAGGAGGAAACACATTTTTGCAATGTGAAGCCCGGTGTGCATACAGCCCCCCCTAACCCCGACACAGACAAGCTGGACAAGTTTGCCAAACAGCACATAATTTATTTACACGTTGGGGCGCTTCCTTCACTTCTCACAGCATAAGCACAGTACTGCACCACATGGCACACAATGCTCAGTCCCTTCTTTCTTTCTTTCTGGACTGTAGGAGGAAACACACACAGACACGGGGAGAACATGCAAACTCCACGCAGGGAGGACCCGGGAAGCGAACCCAGGTCTCCTAACTGCAAGGTAGCAGCGCTACCCACTGCGCCACTGTGCTGCCCGCTAATTAACTTCTTTTTCCTTAATTTTTTGTTTTAATTAACTTGACAAAGACTTCCTAAGTTGTTTCTTTTTCCTTAATTAGCAATTAATGAGACACAAAATGAGCCACCATATGACTGGCTAACCCGTGCCAATCACAAAATAGGTGGAAATAAAGAAAGGTGAAGGTCTCAGTGAGGTTGATCTCTCAGGTTACTATTTTGACGTTGTTCTTAGAAAAAAACAGAAATCAACAGTTTTGGAAATGTCTGCTGTGGCAGAATGAGAGCAGCAATAAGCCATGGAATTAAATAACAGGTTTAATTAACAGTAATAATCGGCTTCTTATTAAGAACTTGGTTGGAGTGAAACTGGTTGCAGTTTGAAGCCCCGATTTATCAGGTCATCTGTTAGCTCGTTTCATGTCTTATTTCTGTTTGGCTGTCATTTAATGATGAAAAGAATCAGTTCAGAGGACTGAATCGTTAAAAACAGGGCTATTACACCGAAGGGAAAAGAAGTTCATTACCAGTGAAACTAATCAATGATTAGGAAAACGGTGAAAACCTCCAGGCCTGGAGTTCGACATCCCTGCTTTGTGGATTTCCTTTTGGGTACTATGTCCCCCCCGCCCCCCAATGTCAAAGACATGCATCTTAGGGCTCTTAAATTCTCTGGCATGTGAAGTGAACAGGGTGCCTCAGGTGCTGCTCTGGTCAGGGTGGCATTTTCAAAGTAGTTTCATCTTTAAATGTTACCAAATAAGGGTGGCACGATGGCACAGTGGGTAGCGCTGCTGCCTCGCAGTTAGGAAACCTGGGTTCGCTTCCCGGGTCCTCCCTGCGTGGAGTTTGCATGTTCTCCCTGTGTCTGTGTGGATTTCCTCTGGGTGCTCCGGTTTCCTCCCAAAGACATGCAGGTTAGGTGAATTGGCGATCCTAAATTGTGCTTGGTGTGTGTGTGCCCTGCGGTGGGCTGGCGCCTTGCCCAGGATTTGTTCCTGTGTTGGCTAGGATTGGCTCCAGCAGATCTACATGACCCTGTGTTAGGATATAGCAGGTTGGAGAATGGCTGACTGACTGTTATAAAATAATAATCCAAAGGCAAGAGTTAAGTATAACTTGTAAATGTTGAGGGCCTACTTTATACATTTTCTTTACAAATTATACAATGTTAAAAGTTTAAAATATCTCAGAGCTTTAATTTGCACTGAGAGCATTTGAGCATCAAACGGCACATGCGCATTTCGGAGCTATGTCAGTACTTGATACTCGTGTTCATTTTTCTGAATTTCCTGTTTTGTTTTGTGTATATATTGTAAGTTTTGTAAAATTGTAATTTCTGGGATATGAAGGTGTCAATCACAGGTATAATATCTGTTAAAGCCTCTTACTGTGGATTCAGAAAGTGTTTAGACCCCTTCTGTTTCTCCACATTTTATATTCTTGTACAGTACATTCAAATGTACATGTATACATTTGCCATTTATTCCTATAAATCTACAGTAGTGGCCAAAAGGTTTGGCAGTGACACAAATGTATTTTGCAAAATTTATGGCTACAGTTTCTGTGGTGGCAATTAACATTGTTTTTATATGATTGTGCAGAGCTTTATTAGCATATAAAGTTTTATCACAAAAATCCATTTTCACTTATTTTGGCACTGGCACAAAATGATCAACTTAAAGTGTCCAGCAAGCGCCAGGCCCATCTCCTCCTGAGGAGTCAGCTACAGAATCATTGTGTTGCCACCAGGGCTGAGCTCGCTCAGTGCATTTGCACGGACAGTGAGGCAAAGACTTCTGGGTACAATGGCTTTGTGTAAACAAGGGGCAGCAAATAAGCCAAATCCATCCATCCATTATCCAACCTGCTATATCCTAACTACGGGGGGTCTGCTGGAGCCAATCCCAGCCAACACAGGGTGCAAGGCAGGAAACAAACCCCGGGCAGGGCGCCAGCCCACCACAGATAAGCTAATTCTTTCCTAGAAAAAACATCAAAAACAAAATGAAATTCAGCAGGAAGTACAAGAATTGGGCAGCAGAAAACTGGTGCAAAGTTATTTTTTAGGCTGACATCTGAAAAATCAATTGTCCAAAGAAAGAAAAGGGAAACACTACCTGGAGTCGTGTGTCATGCCAACAGTGAAGCACCCTGAGACTATCCATGTGTGGGGTTGCTTTTCATCCAAAGGGAGTGGGCTCACTCACAATTCTGCCCAAGATCACTGCCATAAATAAAGAACGATATCAAAACATCTTTCAAGACCAACTTCTCCCAACAATCCAGGCACAATTTGGTGATGATCTGTGTATTTTCCAACATGATGGAGCCCCGTGTCACAAGGCAAAAGTGTTGTGCAAGTTCACACCACACCAGAACTAGCTCAAAGTTCAGTCCACACAGATTAAAATGAATACATTCATGTTCATAGTTCACTATTTCAATTTTGAACAAGTTCATGTTCAGTTCATTTTGTATTTTTTAAGGAGTGAGAATAAATGACCCATGAGTTTACTTTTTTCAATTTTGCATGCCTTATATTAGGCTATTACAGTGAATTTACTTGAATAAAATACAATAATTATGAAGACTTTTTTTATTTAAATATACTTTATTGAATTATACCCAACAACAAACATATATAACCATTGTGAAGGATGGCCGGCCATTTATCCCGGCCAATACCCCCAAGCCGCCAGGTGGGGCCCTCCTTGCAGCATGGAGGTCCCAGAAGACCAGCAGGGCATCATGGACAATGGAGTTTTTATGCAAAGCCCTGCTGGATGCCGTGGGGGCCACAGGAGGGAGCTGCAGGGAGGACCGAGGGCTTCTTCGTGCCCTGTGACCCGGAAGTTCGTCATAGGAAGAACGACGGACTTCCGGGTTGAAGAAAAGGACTAAAGGAATAAGGACTTGTGGACTGTTAGGCAGAAACACCTCCGGGTCAGGGAGTATAAAAGGACTATGGAAACTCCCAGACAATGAGCTGAGCTGGGTGGAAGGGTTGGAAACGCGTCTGGGAGATTGGAGGATTGTGTATTATTGAATTATTGTGATTTATATGAGTATTGTGGTGGAGAGTGTGCTTTGTGCACTGTGGAAGAAAAATAAAGTCAACATTTGGACTTTTACCTGGTGTCTGGAGTTGTGGACAGGGGTTCAAGGGAGCGAGTGCGCCCCCTATCGTTCACACCATATATATTAATATCCTCCCGGTCAAAAAAGAAATTAAATAGATGCAAGTATACATATAAATGACTACTCTGTTTCCGACTGTGTGACACAAATGGTGACTGTGGAACCAGCGTGTAGGTGAACTAAACTATTACACTGCCGGTCAAATTACGCTGCAGGCACATATTGCATGTCCAACAGGTAAAAATATGAAGTGGCCTTGCAAAGTACAACGTTTTCCTAAAAGCAAAAGCGAAGCTTCACCGTGTGCTCGTGTCAGCGGGGGTGCAGCTTAAGCACAAGCAGGCAGACACAGACAGTGCCTATTTGATTTTACGTTATTTTTTCCGAATACAAATAAATGGAAAAAATTTGACCAAAATAGATATTTGTAAAAATCCACTATTTGTGCTTAACCGAATACCGTATTCGGAGTCGTCTCCTCCCCTACATTACAGGGTAAACATTTAATCTGGACCTAAACCAGATCCAGAATGTCACATAAAACTGAACTAGCTCATCACTTGCAAATACGTTACGTTAAGTTCACCATACTTCGAAAAATGAGCTTGTTCAATGAACGTGCTCTTTTTCAGTAGTTCATACACAACACTGCAAGGCAAAAGTGATCACGAAGTGGCTCGGGGAACATAACATTGAAAGTTTGGACCTGTGGCCAAGAAACCCCCCCAGATCTTAATCCCATTGAGAACCTATGGTCAGTTCTCAAAGAGTGGGTGGGCAAGCAGACGCCCACAAATTGTGATCAGTTCCTAGCACTAAAAGGGCAAGAATGGATCACCGTCAGTCAGGATTTGGCCCAGAAGCTGATATACATCATGCCAGAAGTTATGAAGAAGGGTCAACACTGTAAATATCAACTTTTTACATAAGTTTGATGTATTTGACAATAAAAGCTTATGAAATGTTAATAATTCTTCAGTATATCATAGAAATATGTAAAAAAATAATTTGAAAATGGTAAAGCAGCAAAGTTTGCAAAAGACGACATTTGTGTCACTGCCAAAACATTTGGCCACTACTCTAGATAGATAGATAGATAGATAGATAGATAGATAGATAGATAGATAAAAGGCACTATATGATAGATAGATAGATAGATAGATAGATAGATAGATAGATAGATAGATAGATAGATAGATAGATAGATAGATAGATAGATAGATAAAAGGCACTATATGATAGATAGATAGATAGATAGATAGATAGATAGATAGATAGATAGATAGATAGATAGATAGATAGATACTTTATTAATCCCCAAGGGGAAATTCACAATTCTACACTTTTTATCCCATAATGGCAAAGTGAAAACGTTTTCAGAAAGGTTAGCAAGTTTATTAAAACTCAAAAAAAACGAAATTTCTCATTTATTTAAGCATTCAGAGCTTTAATGCCCCAAGAAATCATTTAAAGGTATCGTATGTTGGGCTGCTTCTGAGATGCCACACCTTGCATGAAAATCCTGCATGGTACCATCTAATCGTCTATGGGAATTCAACCCAATTTCCTTGTACTTGTCATGTGTCTCAACTTTTCTAAGGCAACAATATGACAATTCTTCCAACCCAGGACCTTGAACGGCCTTCTATCAGTTATGAGGTATCCTGCCTTTCTATCAACCTTTTGTGGCTTCTCTTTTTTAGTCTGAAGGTCATTCGTCTTTATCATTTTTTGTATGATGTTCCCTCTGTCAGTCTGGGCATCACTAGTGAGTTATACACCTTAAGTAACACCTCTACTTTAGCTGTGCCACCCAGGATCCTATTAGCCTTCATAATCACTTCTGCACACTTGTCCAGATTTGGGCACTGAAGAATCTACTAGGACACCAAGGTCTTCCACATTAACTGTACTTACAAGTTTCAAACCTTCCACTGTGTATTCCCATCTGCACACATAAGCAGCTTGTGTTAATAAACATTATTTAAAATCCCAGCTTGTAATGCTAAGAAAGCTTCTCTCATCAACAACAACCACATTTATTTATATAGCACGTTTTCATACAAAAAATGTAGCTCAAAGTGCTTTACAGAATGAAGAATAGAAAAATAGAAGACACAATAAAAAATAAACATAAGTCAACATTAATTAACATAGAATAAGTAAGGTCCGATGGCCAGGGTGGACAGATAAAACAAACAAAAAAAAAACCTCCAAAGGCTGGAGACCAAGAGACCGCCCAGTCCCCTCTGGGCATCATAACTCCTTGCTCCCAGTGTTTATGCCAGTTATGCAAAGCATCCAAACGCTGCACCTTGAACTTCTACTTCTTTTAGTTTGAACAGAAGCTTCTCATTGGTACCTTCACAAAACCTTTCTGAAAATCCGGATAACTAATATCATACTCATCGCTCTGATTGCCTGCTTTTTTTTGCCTCCTTATAGAAGTCTGATTTGGTGAGCTGTGTGCCTGGGTCTTTTTGGAAGCAGACTTTGAAAATTCTTTTATTTTTCTTGATTTTTGTTTGTCAGGAAGGAGAAAAAAAAGAGTTTCTTTTCTTTTTTGTAATGTGAAGCCCGGTGTGCATACAGCCCCCCCTAACCCCAACACAGACAAGCTGGACAAGTTTGCCAAACAGCACATAATTTATTTACACATTGGGGCGCTTCCTTCGCTTCTCACAGCCTAAGCACAGTACTGCACCACATGGCACACAATGCTCAGTCCCTTCTTTCTTTCTTTCTTTCTTTCTTTCTTTCTTTCTTTCTTTCTTTCTTTCTTTCTTTCTTTCTTTCTTTCTTTCTTTGCCTCCACTCCTCCTCCAGCAAGCCTTGTCCCCCTCCTCCCGACTCTAGTAGTGGCTGCTGGCTCCTTTTATAAGGTACCCAGAAGTGTTCCAGGTGCTTGAGGACCTTTTTCAAGTATGGCAAAAGTGCTGCAACCAAGGGCTCCACAATTCTCCAGGTGTCCCCTGACGGTGGCCATGTGCCCAAGCAGGGTTGAGCTTCCATGCTTCAAACCCATGGCACTGCTGCAAGCCAAGTGGACTGCCATCTAGCGTTCTGGGAGAGGTAATGTCCTGGATAAGCTCTCTACCCTGGTCCTTTCAGTATAGATGTGTTTCCGGCCGTATACCACAGTGCCATTTATGATGTGTTAGCATACATTTAACAAAACTAAAAAGTAACTAATATCTGGGGTCATCTCTAATACAGATGAAAACAGAAGGAAATAAAAAGAGAAAAGTGAGAAAACCTTACTAATCAGACATTGAAAAATACACCTCTGAGTTTGGGGACTGAAGATTAGTAATGAGCTAAAACAGGCAAGTTTTAATCCGCTTATAGTTCCTCGGGACTGACACTAAAATTAGTTTTGTAGGCAAATTATCAATTACAAGATGCAAAACTCACTGGAGAGATTTTTGGGGTTTATAATGTGTTTTGGGGGATCGAAAACAAGGAATATTGCTTCCTAAAGCCTCATTCACACTCAAAGTGTCTATCCGTGCCATTTTCGGCAGCTGAATAATTTAGGCCGCATCAATAAATTCAATTATTTTATGCCTCTTGTTCACATCACCTTAAAGGAGTACAGTATGTTTTTTTTTTTAAATATGATATATGATATATACCACCATCAAACACATTAGTATGTCTTCTCTACCTCTAAATATCTCACTAACTGAAAGCCCAGTATTCCCCCTTTCTGCTACAACCTACCAACTGCCTTATCCTAGTTGAGGATGCGCACACTTGTGGTGATTTGTTTTTTCACTTCATAGTTTTATTTAAATTCTAAATGACAGACAGACACATTGTGATGCCCCATGCAGAGAGAGCTGAGCCAAAAAGCGAGGCGGTCGATTTACCAGTCGATCTACGTTCCTACCTTCACCTATGGCCACGAGCTTTGGGTAGGGACCGAAAGAGCAAGATCGCGGAAACAAGCGGCCAAAATGAGTTTTCTCCGCAGGGTGGCTGGACTTTCCCTTAGAGATAAGAGAGGAGTTCAGTTATCTGGGAGAGACTCGGAGTAGAGTCGCTGCTCCTCCACATTGAGAGGAGTCAGTTGAGGTGGTTCGGGCATCTGGTTAGGATGCCCCCTGGATGCCTCCCTGGTGGGGGGTGTTCCGGGCTTGCCCCACTAGGAAAAGGCCATGGGGCAGACCCACGACACGCTGGAAGGATTATATCTCCCGGCTGGCCCTGGAACGCCTCGGGGTCCTCCCAGAGGAGCTGGAGGAGGTGGCCGGGGCTTCCCTGCTTAGGCTGCTGCCCCTGCGACCTGACCTCGGATAAGCGGTGGATAATGGATGAATGGATAGTTTTATTTAAATTCTAAATGACAGACAGAAATATTGTGATGCCCCATGCTACTTGAACCCCAGCACGATTACACCTTGGGCATCTAGTAGCTCATGTACCAAGCACCAGTGCTAAAGACCAAATAAAAGTGAAAAGAAGGCAGTCTTTATTTACAAGTGTAATAAACAAAAATTAAAATTAATTGTTGTGTCATCAATAAAAAAGCATGGTCTCAATAACACACCAAAACAAAATAACAATGGGCTAAAAGAAAAATATGTAATGTGGCTGATGGCCAGGATGCCCCTGTGCTGGAAGGACCAAGGAAGAGGGCATTTTCAGGGCAATACCTCCTTGGAACACAAGTTAGTGAGATTTTGAGGTAGAGAAATTATTCTAATGTATATGATGGTGTGTTTGATGGTGGTATATATCATATTTGTAAAAAAATCAAAACATACTGTACTCCTTTCTGGTGAAAAGAATTCATTTTTTCAATGTGGCCTAAATTACATAGATGCAGAAAAAGGGCACAGATAGACACGTTGAGTGTGAATGAGGCTCTAGGAAGCAATATTCCTTGTTTTCAATCCCCCAAAACACATTATAAACCCCAAAAATCTCTCTAGTGAGTTTTGCATTTTGTAACATCAGCTTCAAGAAACTATAAGCAAATTAAAACTTGCCTGTTTTAGCTCATCACTAATCTTCAGTCCCCAAACTCAGATGTGTATTTTTCAATGTCTGATTAGTAAATTTTTCTCACTTTTCTCTTTTTATTTCCTTCTGTCTTCATCTGTATTAGAGATGACCCCAGATATTAGTCACTTTTTAGTTTTGTTAAATGTATGCTAACACATTATAAATGGCAAATGGAAACATATCTATACTGAAAGGACCGGGGTAGAGAGCTTATCCAGGACATTACCTCTCCCAGAAGTCTAGACGGCAGTCCACTTGGCTTGCAGCAGTGCCACGAGTTTGGAGCTTAGAAGTTCAACCCTGCTGGGTCCCATGGCCACCGCCAGGGGGTGTCTGGACAGTTTCTGAGATTTGGGTTGCAGCACTTCAACCATCCCCCGGAAGTGCTCTTGGATGAAGATCTGGGAGTACCTGGAGTACGTCTGGGTGCCCTATAAAAGGGGCTGCCTCACTCCATTCAAAAAGCCAGAGTCGGGAGGTGGAGGCCAAAGCTTGCCAGGAGGAATAGAGGGAGACAGGAAGAGAAGAGAGAATTTTGAATTGAACTTTTTTAATCAATAATCAACACGTCATTTACAATAGCAAAAGTAAAGCAAACAAGAAAACCCCAACTCACCCCCCAAAAAAAACAACACTTAATTCACATGTTAAATAAGAAAAACCAATTCATTATCTCCAAGTTTACAAACTGCTTCATAAACACACCATTTTACTCAAAGGAATTCACATTTTCAGTCATTCTGTAAAACTGATATTCTAAAAGCACCCTGGCTTTTACCAGTCCATGAAATATTTTGATCATATCGTATTGTTTGTTTGATTGCACTTTCTCTTTTCGTGACTTATAAACGGCCAGCTTGACCTGTCCAAAAAAAGGAAGAAAGAAAGCGTACAGTTTTGTGCTTGTGCTTAAACTATACTGTGCAGGTGGGAAACGTGGGAAGGCATTTCCGATATATAAAAATTAAAAATAAATAAAAGCATGTGTGCTGAACTTGTGTCCTGCGTCTGTCTGTGTTGGGTTTGGGCCTCTGCAGGCCACAGCACATATTTAAAAGAATTGTTCAAGAGCAGGGATGTCCAACTCTGGTCCTGGTGGGCCGCTGTGGCTGCAGGTTTTCATTCTAACCTTTTTCCTAATCAGTGACCAGTTTTCACTGCTAATGAACTCCTTTTCCTTTCATTTTATGCACCCTGTTTTAAGGATTCAGTCCTCTGAAGTAATTTGTTTCTTCATTAAATGACAGCCAAACAGAAATGAGATATAAAACGAGCCAACAGATGACCAGCTAAATTGGAACAATCAGTTTCATTCCAACCAATTTCTTAATCAGAAGCCGATTCTTGCTGTTAATTGAAGCCGTTGTTGAATAGCATGACTTGTTGCTGATCTTTGTCTGCCACAGCAGACTGTTGATTTTTTGTTTTTTCTAAGACCACCGACAAGATGTTTTGGAGACCTGAGCAGACCAACATGACCGAGACCTTCACCTTTCTTTATTTTCTGGTGAGCTGGTCATGTGATGGCTTGTTTTGTATCTTATTATCATTTGGCTGCTCATTAAGGAAAAAGAAACGACTATGGCACAGGGGTCGAACTGCAGGCCTGGAGGGCCGCAGTGGCTACAGGTTTTCATTCAGACCCCTTTCCTCATCAGTGACCTGTTTTCCCAGCTAATTCACATTTTAATAGCAATGTTTTTAAGAATTCAGTTCTCTGAATTGATTTGTTTCCTCATTAAAATGGCAGCCAAATAGAAATGAGACGTGAAACGAGCCAACAGATGACCAGCTAAACTGGGGCTCCAAACTCCAACCAGTTTCTTAATGAGAAACCAATTCTTGCTGTTAATTAAACTCATTATTTAATTCCACGGCTTTATGCTACTCTCATTCTGCCACAGCAGACATTTCTAAAACTGTTGATTTTATGTTTTTCATAAGAACATCGTCAAAGTGTTTTGGTGTGTTGAGAGATCGACCTTACTGAGACCTTCACGTTTCTTTATTTTCAGATATTGTGTGATGTGGCGGCTTGTTTTGTGCCTCATTATTGTTTGGCTGCTAATTAAGGAAAAAGAAACAACTAAAGGGCCTGAGTCAAGTTAAATAAAAAGAAGTAATCAGCAGCAAAAACTGGTCACTAATTAAGAAGATGGTTAGAATGAAAACCTGCAGCCACTGTGGCCCTCCAGGACCGGAGTTTGACACCCCTGGACTAAGGGGTCTGAGCCACGTCAATTCAAACTAAGGCAAAACAAGTTAATCAGCAGCAAAAATGGCTCACTAATCAAGAAGATGGTTAGAATGAAAACCAGCAGCCACTGCGGCCCTCCAGGACCGGAGCTGGACACCCCTGCTCTAGACAGTTTTAGGCCTGATGAAAGTTCTTTCTAGTTAGCCAATAAAAGGTGTCATTTTGCTTAACTTCTTATCACATAGCATAAAGTAAACATGTCAGTGTCACTTTCTTCTGATTTTTGTCTATACGTGGAAGGGGCTAACAGCCAGAGGAAGGCCATTGGCTGAATGGGGAAATCTGATAGAAAGTTTTTGCTCCTTTTTAGATTCATGCCTATTATTGAAGTCTGAGCCAAACAAATAATGTTTATTGGCATACATAGTATACTTCTCTTTCATATTTAGGAATACTTCACAGTTAAGAACTCTTTTGGCATCACCCTGTGTCCTTTTATGGATCAGTCAGGAGTCCCAGAACAATAAATGTGCAGTTCCACAGAAAAGCTCAGGGGTCAAGGCTCGAACTCGGGAGTCTGAAGTTGTAATGCAGCTACTATTTCACCTTTCCACCTCTCTGTTTTACTTAAAAATAAAATTGTAGGAGTTCTTTGCTATCACTACTTTAAAAAATTGTGATTACTTTTTCTTTTGATGAAATCTGACCTGTAAGCTTCTAGTCCTCTGACTGCCTGCAAAGCTTGGCCTTGCGTAAATCCAGTGCGCAGTCTATTGTTTAATCTTCACAATACTAAGAACAATGACATACACACTCAAAGCCAGAGGTGGAAAGAAAAGTAGTTGCAGTATTTTTCCAACACTTTTTTCCATTCAGTTCTGTCACCAAAGGTAAATAAATCCTAAACAACCTTGGCACTCAGTAACTGCGAAAGCACACCTCTGTGGAACACCATGACAAGCACAAGAAGTCAGGCGGGCTTTAGTCTTCAGTAAGACGCTCCACAGAGAATTAATTTAGTCCGCTTAGTCAGAGGCAGCATAAAATGAGGTTTGTATTAAGGGTAGTAATGAGAAATCGGAAATGGGAAATACAAACTCTGCAGACAATTGCTCGCTCCTTCTCTCTAGCACATCCACACCATTGTCAAAAACAATTTACAATTTGGGGTACAAAAATGCAGAAAATGATACAAAAAATGCATCTCATGGGTGCAGCAAAAAACACTAGTACAAAGACTGCTGTAGGAAATATTTATACAAAGACCAAGTAACTTTCCAGGCTGGAGGGAGCAATGCTATTTTTGGTTGTTTTTTTTAGTAAACAAGCATCCTCGCCAAATGTCAGCTTGACAAAGACAAAGGTAGGCCTGTGGAGGTCATTTGATGTTAATGCTAGTTGGCTTTCTGAAACATCACATTGGCATTGATCACATCAGCAAATCTTAATTCACTTCTGGGAATATAATGGATAAAAAGGAAGCCTCTATGGAAATTGTTGATGCCGAGAGGATGCTAATGTTCTGCATTGTCAGAGCCTGCTTTTTATTTAGCAGATGCTTTTTCTTGTGGTTCACATTTATCCCAGCTGGGAGGTCAATATATATTGGAATGACTGGGGGAACAGACGTGCACTGGATACTGCCTCCCCCAGAGCACTAGATGGCAGCCCCCCTTGCAGCAGCACCTCAGATTCACGCAGGGCTTCATGGGAGTTTGCAGCAGCCCTACTGCGTTCTGTGGATGCCACCAGGGGGAGCTGTGGAGGGGGTAGAGCCCTGCTACACTGGCCTTTCACTACACCTGGGAGGGATTCCAGATCCGGCTAATGAACCACATGGAGCAGCAAAAAAGGAGCCGCCTCACTTCACTTGGGGAACCAGAGTTGGGAAGAAGAGGACAAAGCTTGCCAGAGAAGGAGTGGGAGGTGGAATGAAGGAGAGAAAAGGAAGAAAAGAAAGGACTGTGTTGCATTGTACTTTGGTGCTTGGGAACTGTGCTGCTGTGTGATTCCCCACTATAATAAAGGTGTGCTGTGTGACAAGACTTGTATCTGCATCTGTCTGTGTCAGGGTTGGGCGGCTCGGAGCGCCCTCTGGAGGCCGCAGTATCTAATCACAAGCTGAATGAAGTAGTGGTTAAGGCTATTGTCCTTTGGTTTAGATTAGGGGTGCCCAACTCCAGTCCTGGTGAGCTGCAGAGGCTGTAGGTTTTCAGTCTAACCATCTTCTTAATTATTGAGCCGTGTTTGCTGCTGATTAACTTGTTTCGCCTTAGTTTGAATTGACGTGACTCAGACCCCTTAGTTGTTTCTTTTGCCTTAATGAGCAGCCAAACAATAAGGAGACACAAAAACTGCTGCCACATGACCAGCTAACCTGAAAATAAAGAAAGGTGAAGGTCTCGTCAGGTTGGTCTGCTCAAGTCACAAAAACATTGTGACGGTGGTCTTAGAAAAAACAGAAAATCAACAGTCTGCTGTGGCAGAATGATAGCAGCATCAAGTCATGATATTCAATAATGGCTTTAATTAACAGCAAGAAAGGGCTTCTCATTAAGAAACTGGTTGGAGTGAGGTTGGCTGGAGTTTGACGTTCCAATGTAGCTCGTCATCTGTTGGCTCGTTTCATATCTCATTTCTGTTTGTCTGCCATTTAATGGAGAAACAAATCAATTCAGAGGAGTAAATCCTTAAAAACAAGGCTATTAAAATGAAGGGCAAAGGAGTTAATTAGCAGTGAAAACTGCTCGCCGATTAGGAAAAGGGTTAGAATGAAAACCTGCAGCCACAGCGCCCCACCAGGACCGGAGTTGGACAACCCTGGTTTAGATGACAGAGAAAACTCTTCCCATATGTTGTTTCTGTTGGGAGTTTCCTCCCATATCATAAAGCCTACATGTTAGGTTAATTAGCGACTCTCAGCTCGTTCATTATGAGTAAATGTAGGTGAGTGCTTGAATGTATCAAGAATAACTATATATTAACATACTGTCACACATGTGAGAGTTGAAGGCAGCTAAAGGGCTTAAGTAGCAGTAATACCACATTCGACCAGGGGGTGGCAGGGTGTACTGACTCTCTTTATTAGTTCCCTGCAGACCTTTCCTGAGAAATTCTACCAGGTTCTGGTCCAGAAGATGATGCCACTTCCCATACAGAAGACGTCACTTCCGGTTTTGGGCCCTTTGATGACGTCACTTACCATACGGGCCTTTAAAGCCACCATCTTAATATCAATAGGTCAGTTCTATCTTGGACTCAGTAGAAGGAACAACTCTGTTCTACTCTAAAAGCCTTTTGCAGCCAGGGAAATTATACGGGTGGCTGCCCCAAACCTTTTTCACGATGTCTGGTCTCAGTTATTATCACAATGCATAGTAGTATAATCTGCCAAAGTACATTACAAAAATGTTAAGGAGAAGCTTAATATTAAATACAAATAATCTACAAAAAAAAACAAAGCTTGTATCTATTAAATTGAAGACGATAATGGTCATCACAATTATATACACAATAATGATAAATTCATTACTAAGGACCACTATAAACTGTCCAGGATGTAAAGACTAACATCAAGCATGGTTCATATCTTAAGAGTTCACAGGGACTATTCAATAACTCAACATTCATTAGGAAAATTAGAAACATTGTGATGAGAACAGGCCATTCAACTCAAAAAAACTTGTCCATCCTATTCTCGTTTCTCCAAATCAAGTTGAGATTTGATGGTTCCTAAAGTCTGACTCTCCACCTGTCCTAAACTAAAGTTCTTTTTAATTTTGTTTCTGGAGGAAATAGTTTTTTACCTTCATGAAAGAAGGCTTATCTTGCTCAACTGGAAGAATCCCACCCTACCACTTTTAAGTCAGTGGGTAACTGATGTCCTATACTATTTGAAACTGGGAAAAAAATCCGGTTCTCACTAAGAGGATCTGTTCAAAACTTTTTTTAAAATATGGCAGGACCTAATCAATAAGCTTCTACTCTTCCTTCCTTGCTGCTTCAAACATTTGTTTTGTTGTCTGGGTCTCCTCTCTTTCTCTTGGGTGGGTGTTGAATTTTGGCTTTGTTAAGTTAGATTTGATTGTATGGATTGTTATTTGCTTTTAAATAAAATGAATTTTAAAAAATAAAATAAAGTTCCTGGTGGGGAATGTGGCTCTTGTATGTGATGTAAGGTGTGGATGAGAATAGTGTCCTCCGTTGATGAAGAAACTCCTCATTCATTTCAGAAGTCACTCTCCTCACTGCAGAGACACTGGCAAATGTATAAAGCATATAAAAATATGCCATTTTTTCAGAAATGTAACCCCTGCAGATAAAGAGAATTGACTGTATATCTATATGATCTTGAACCCCGGACTCAGACAGACACGGACACCAAATGTCCTAAACAGACACTATTTATTTTATTTTCTTCTTAGCACAACACACAGTGATCAAACCACAACAGTAAACCCAGCTCACAGTCCTTCTCTTTCTTTTCCTTTTCTTTCCTTCTGCCGCCTCCGTTCCTCCAGTCACAAGCTCCATCCTCTGCCTCCCGACTCCGGCTCCCCGAGTGGAGTGAGGTGGCCTCCTTTATACTGTACCTGGAAGTGCACCTGGTGTTTTCTGATTAACATCTGGCAGCATTTCCAGGTGTGGTGGAATTGCTGTATGCGAGTTCAGCTCCTCTCCTGGCAGCACTTCCAGATGTGGCAGAGGTGTTGCATGCCAAGGCTCTGGAGCTGTCCAGGCGCCCTCTGGTGGTGGCCACGGACCCCCACCGGGTTGAGCTTCTAAGCTCCAGTTCCGTGACCCCGATATAAACCAGGGGGCTTCCCTCTTGTGTTACGGTGGAGGTACTGGTGGTGATATGTCCATTTCCCCAGTCTTCTACTCAACGGGGCCTCCGTCTGGGCAAGATCCATGGCTGTCCATCACAATGGGTATATATATATATATATATATATATATATATATATATATATAATGACATCAATTAGAAATAAATAGTATACTAATTACCTCAAATAATGAGGTGGCATTACACATATAAAAAGAAAGTAATGAGACTCGATATGAGACAATAAGACTTAAGAGAAAAATGAATAAAATGACAAAATATGGAGCTAATTAAGTTAATAATACTAAGAGTTTACTGTGGTCATTATTAATGAATTTATCATCACTATGTATATACAGCAATTGTAGTGATCATTGGTTTGTCATTTTTATAATGAATGCAGTTGTCGAGTATTTGTGTTTAATAATAACCTGCTATTTACTCCTTTTTGAAGAGTGCCTGAAAATGCCAGTTTTATGTATTGCACCCAAAGCTGCCAACAATGGCACAAGGTCTATTAGCTGGATTATCAGGTTTGTGAGTGGACAGATGGATATTATAGAATGACTAGGATAAGAGGGGGGAGAGCAGTGAGCGGGCATAGGTCATGAAATCTTTGTGTTTGCTTATTGACAGTTCTCCTAATCCAGAACCTTCTATCAGTTATGAGGTGTCCTGCCTTTCTATCAAGCCATTGAGGCTTCACTGTTTTAGTCTGAAGGTAATGCATCTTTATTATCTTTTGTGAAATGTTCCCTATTGATCTGAGCAAACATTATGTTTTTCATCCAGACTCTCTCTGTCTTTTACACTGAGACCGTTGCCCTTCAAAAGTGCCCAGTATATTTAAAAAGCTTACTGCTTCCTTACCCTTTTGGCATGATGGGCATCCCTGTTGCCAGTGCAGGTTTTAACCCCCTCTCCCTTGCTCTCTATTATAATAATATTTTATTTATATGTAGGCACTTTTCTAATCACTCAAGGACACCTAACAATAGATAAATCACACACTATAAGCAAAACTAAAATACAAAAATTAAAATCAGAAGAGCAATTGTAGTCAAAGGGAAAAAGCAGTCTTAAACAAATTAGTTTTAACTTTAGATTTGAAAAGTGACAATGATTCAATATTTCTAAGCTAAGATGGTAGTGAGTTCCAGAGCTGGGGAGAAGAACAACTGAATGCTCTGCTCCCCATGGTGGTAAGACGGACGAAGGGGACGGTGAAGTGGATGGAGGAAGAGGATCTAAGGGTGTAGGAGGGAATGGCAACATGGAGGAGGTCGGGCAGATATGGAGGGGCAAGGTTGTGGGTAGCCTTAAATGTTAACAGGAGAATTTTGAATTGAATGCGGAACTTAACCGGAAGCCAGTGAAGCTGCTGCAAGACGGGAGTGATATGGTGAATAGAGGGGGTTCTAGTAATGAGGCGGGCAGCTGAATTCTGGACCAGTTGAAGCTTATAAAGAGATTTGCGAGAAAACCTAAAGAAAAGGGAATTGCAATAATCTAGATGAGAAGTGACAAGGCTATGAACAAGGATAGCAGTGGTGTGAGGAGTGTGGGATGGGCGAATACGATTAATGTTACGTTACGCAAGTGGAAATATGCAGACTGGGAGATGTTATTGATGTGGGACTGAAAGGATAAAGTACTGTCAAGGAGGACATCCAGACTCTTAACCTGTGTGGAAGGGGAGACAGAGGAATTATCAATAGCAAGTGAAAAATTATCAGTTTTGGATAATGTTGATTTTGTACCAATGAGGAGAACCTCAGTTTTGTCACTATTTAATTTAATAAAATTTGAAGAAAACCAGGATTTGATTTCTGCTATGCAATCAATAAGCGAGGAAGTTGGAAAGGAAAAAGTAGGTTTGCTAGTGAGGTAGAGCTGGGTGTCATCAGCAAAACAGTGGAAGCTAATGTTATATTTATGAAAGATATAGCCAAGGGGAAGGAGGTAAATAATGAAAAGGAGAGGTCCCAGGACAGAGCCCACCTGAAGTAACAGCGGTGGGTTAGGATGTAAAAGTTTTAAGTTGAACAAACTGAGTGTGGCCTAAGAGATAGGATCTAAACCAATCTAGTGGAGTGTGGGTAATGCCAATTGAAGATAACCTATTAAGAAGAGTAGTGGGACAAATAGTATCAAAGGTCACACTCAGATCAAGAAGGATGAGAATGCCACAAGGATGTCGTTAGTAATTTTGATAAATGCCATTTCTGTACTATGGAGGGGCCCGAAAACCAGACTGGAACTGTTCAAACAGATTATTTTGAGATAAATGAGAATGAAGCATTTGAATGTACTATTTTTTCAATAATTTTGGAAATAAAGGGTAAATTAGAAATAGGAAGAAAATTACTGAAATTAGTAAGATCGGCACCAGGTTTTTTCAGAATTGGGGTTATTGCAACAGCACCAGTAGTGAGAGAGAGAAGTGAATTATAGCAGAAATAAGGGGGACCAGAGAGGGGAGGCAGGCTTTAACCAGAACTCTGGGAAGGGTGTTCCAGTTAACAGATGGATGGCTTAGACTTACAGACGAGATCTGAGATTTCTGAGAAAGACAGTCAGTCATTTTCCAACCCGTTATATCGTAACACGGGGTCATGGGGGTCTGCTGGAGCCAATCTCAGCCAACACACACACCAAGCACACACTAGGGACAATTTAAGATCACCAATGCACCTAACCTGCATGTCTTTGGATTGTAGGAAGAAACCGAAGTACCCAGAGGAAACCCACGCAGACATGGGGAGAATATACAAACTCCATATGGGGAGGACCCGGGAAGTGAAATCAGGTCTCCTTTACCTCCTACCCTAATTGCCTCTTCCTACCACTGCACCGCCGTGCCGCCCTTTCTGAAAAAGTAGCAAGCTGAAAAGAAGAAAATAGGTGAGTAGGTGGCCCATTATTAACTATGGCCCATTTGGCCCTTATCTCATCCCTTTTCTCTCTTTTCCATCCTAGCAGCCTGATTTTGATCTTTCTTATATCCCTTCTGAATATAAAATAAATTATATGTCTTACATAAGTAAATTTGTCAGTAGGGCAATTTATACTACTTGGAGTCTTCGCCAGGCCACGAAAATCATTAGTGAATTGTCCCACCATGGTCATCATCTTTTTACTTTGTTACCATCTGGAAGACGTTATTAAGGCACATAAATAAATTTTACCCCAGTGCATCACAGTTATGATGTCTGCTCGGAGGAGATCTCAACTCTCCTGACACCTTCCAACATAAAATGACTCGATATGCGTACAAATGACTCACACTGTTCTTATGTTAATGTCCATTAATGCTTACTGTAACACCTGAATATGTGCAATGTGTCGTAATAAATGTACAATATGGCAATGTTAGCTTTTCACTTAGAAATTAAGCTTTAAGAAAAAGTAACTTGATATATACTGTATTTGAGGAGTATTTATATGTACTGTATATACTCTATATATAGGGCTATATATATGTGTGTATAGCGTAATTATGTTGTGTGTACTTTCTCAACTGTTTTTTGATATTTGTCTATCTATAGTATTTTATTTTCTATTTCTCAGCTGCATTATTTTACCCTAGCAGTATTATTTTATTCTTTATTTGCCAGATTTATTATGTTTACTAGCATCATCAGGGAAGACATATCAATTTATTTGTACTTTTGTACTTATTATTTGTAGCTGTAGGTGAGTAAGGCAGGATCAAGCCCATGTCAAATGCGTGCCGCAAGAAATCTCTCAATCCAAAAGTTCCTTTTAAAAGACTAGGGGGCTTCGCCCCCTGCTCGCTTTGCTCACCAACCCCTTAACCTGTCAGCACTACGTGCTGTTGTGAAGAGGGAGGCTGAACGCACACCAAGGAGACGTGGTCGCTCCTCCAAAACCCCTGTTAAACGGTGATACATTGGGAAACAAATAACAGTTTTTTTTACCTCCTCTTTGCTCGGTCAGATGCTGCCATGCTGCGTGATCTGCATTTCATGCAGTGCTTCGAACATTTAAAAGCCTATACAGCAGCTGTCCTTTTGTCTCACTGCCTTGTCTCTCATCTCTCCCAGACATCCTCAAACACTACGCAATCTCTTTTTGTTGTTCTGTTGTTTCCCCGTGTAAGAATTTCCGTTTGTTTGCACTAATGCGATCTTTACTCTCATTTTTTTGAGACTTTCAAATTTTCCAACTTCCATTATCTCTAACCTGCTCTGCATGAGTATCATGAGACTTGCTTCCAAGGGTGGTAATTATGATGTGACTTGTCCGTCTCGCAGGACGTGAAAGTGTCTCTCTGTCTCTCTTCCAAAGATTACGTCTCATTGCAGGAAAAATGTTTGTATCGTCGCAAGATTTATTATTATAATAGAGAGATTTATTGGAAATTTAAAGCAAATAGGCTGCGCAGGAATAAAGAAAAAAGGTAGTTACACACGTAGATTAAATGGCAAAAAACTGGAAAAAATGTCTCTTCAGTAAACTTAGCTTTTCTTGTCAAACGTTGGTTGTTTCTATATTTAAAGATGCTTTACTTCATCTTCAGTACGCTCTAAACATTTGGCACTGCACATTCAATAGACCACATTGTCTTTCATGCTACTGGGCACAGTAAGACATGGTTTAAAACTTTGTGCCCTCCATGCCTAACACTCGGCAAGGCAGGCCACTAACTGAGGCTAATCTATACAGTCAGAAAGGCTAGAAATAGTTAAAATATACCAAACCAATTCAACTTGTGAGGGCTGAACAACAGACTATGCACTAATAATTAGCAAATGGCTCTAACATTATTATTATTATTATTATTTCATTTACGGATGTTTCATGAATTTCTTCTTTTGGAATAGTCAAAACAAATAATTTATATCTATATTTATCTTTCTCACTTTAAGTAATTACTAGCATGACTAACATTCCTTCATACCAAGGGGAGTATTAAATCAATTTCTTTCATTAAATGCTATTCTGTCTTCTTTTTTATCCACTGGTTACTAATCACTACTTTTGTGAGTTTTCTTTGTTTCTGGTACTCTGTGGTGGCATTATGTGCCACTGACCCCTTCTCTAAGTATGCTGCAGTCGCCATGAAGATGAAGGGAGCTCCACAAGAGTATCCTGTGAATGGTGAGACACTCGTGGGCTGTACAATGGTCAGGATAGGGTTGGTGATCTTTTGGCCTTGGAACCCCACAGGTTTATTTTCTTTAATATCCTGCTAACTGGATTTTATTATTCCCTGACCAGCTGACCACAGTTTTCAATTCAGCTGGACACTTTCATTTTAGACTGTTGTAAATAACTGCTCTTTAGCTTTTATTTCCTTTTGCAATTCAGGTTAGACATTATTATTGCAAAGTGCTTTGTGCTACTTTCATGTATGAAAATGTGCAATATAGATAAACAACAACAACAACATTTATTTATAGAGCACATTTTCATACAGAAAGTAGCTCAAAGTGCTTTACATAATGAGGAAAAGAAAAATAAAAGACAAAACAAGAAATTAAAATAAGACAACATTAGTTAACATAGAAAAGGAGTAAGGTCCGATGGCCAGGGCGGACAGAAAAAACAAACAAAAAAACTCCAGATGGCTGGAGAAAAAAAATAAAATCTGCAAGGGTTCCAGGCCACGGGACCGCTCAGTCCCCTCTGGGCATTCTACCTAACATAAATGAAATAGTCCTCTTTGTATTAGAGATAAATGCTCTTCTGTTGTTTATTGCTCTGTTATTACCAAGCTGGAGCTTGGATGTGCCTCTGATTTCCCCATCCTAAGGCAATCAGAAGTGTAAAATCGGCTCAGTCTAAGTGTACAAGTGAATGTCAATGTTCAGGGCTGCTCTCTACTCTGTGTCCAGTGTTGCCTGGTTAGCCCTCAGTCCCTAAAACCCTGAATTGAATCCAATTAACTATAGAAAATATCAATAAACCTTTTTTATAGAGAGGAAGGCTATATATGGGTACATGTTCTACAGAGGCACCATTGAGAGTGTTCTGACCAGCTGCATCACTGTCTGGTATGGCAACTGCAACATATTTAAGTGCAAGTGCCTGCAAAGGATAGTGAAGACAGCAGAGAACATTATTGGGGTGCCTCTCCCTTCGCTACAGGACATATTTTACAAACATAGTGTCCGCAAGGCCTACAGCATTGTGCACGACCCCTTACACCCCTCACATGGACTTTTCACACTTCTGCCATCCAAGAGAAGATACTGCAGCATCAGAGTCAGATCTGCCAGGCTGCAAGAGAGTTTTTACCCCCAAGCTATCAGACTCCTTAACACCATGCTGCCCCCTGGGATCTTCCACACTGCTTCAGCCACCTCTAAAAACAGAACTTTAATACATGCAAGCCACTTTCCTGTAAAGACGAGTGGGCATGCAGTAAAAGAACTGAAAATCTCATACTGACCTTTAAGTATTTTGACACTCTTGATATCCTTCTGCTGTGAAACATTCTGACCTGTCATTGTTTACACACGTCTTAAACAGCTATTATCATACACTGATAATTTCTGTATTATCTATATCTATTTATTATTTATTTATTTATTATATTACATATCCTGCGGTCGGCAGGCGCCCAGCCCAGGGTTTGTTTCCTGCCTCGCACCCTGTGTAGGCTGGGACTGGTTCCAGCAGACCCCTGTGACCCTGTATTAGGATATAACAGGTTGGATAATGGATGGATGGATGGATATTACATATCTATTGACTATATGTATCTAGATTGCAAATACCATACATTGCATCAATGTTCATATTGCTAACTACACGTCAATATTGCTGCTACTTCTTTGTCTTGTCTTTGCACAATGTCTTGTTTGTGTTTTAATTTTAAATTAAAATTTTAATTCTATTTTTAATTTATTATTTACATGTCATGTTACACTGTGGACCCTGAGCTTCGCAATTTCGTCTATCTGTATACTTGTATATGGTTGAGATGACCATAAAGTTCACTTTGACTTTGACTTATTCATCCTTTGAAACCAAAATTACACAGACATATACTCTATAATATCTGATTATAGGATTGTATTTTATAAGGAAAGAAACACAAGAAAATGTTACTAGCTGAAAATAGATAACTGTAGTGCACCATTTTTAATTTTTCATTAATTTTTTAGGGAGATTTAAGGATTTTTGTTTTGAAACCCATGGCTCCCTCTGCTTTGAAGGCTAACAAGGGAATATTGACCTTATAAAGATCTCTGAGGACATCTAGTGGCCAACTGAAAGACTACCAGAAAAAAGAAGCTTTGAAGATGGAATATTTGAAGCTAAGCTGTTGTCTTAGAGGCATTTATGAGTAAAAACCATTCCCACCTTTACACAAAATCTTGGGTCTTAATGGGATGAATATAAATGGTATTACAGGTACAAAACATAAAATAACCCACAGAGTACCCAGGCCTCTGTGGGACCTACCAGACAATGGGAGAATATTAGAATATTAGAACAACTAGTAACACACTGACCACTGGTCTTTGAAGAAGCACCTCTCACGAAACACAGCACTCCAGGCCACTCCACAAATGTGGACAATTCTTTGGTCATGAATAACTTTTTTAAATGACATGCATTTATGATGAAATCAACCACATCACATGCTTTTCAGAACAGGTCATCCAAGCTGAAGCTAAGTATGTTTGGACCTGGAGAGTATTTGGCTGGGTGACCATCTAGGAAAAGCTTAGGTTGCTGCTGGAAAAGGTGTTGGTGAGGCCAGCAGGGGGTGCTTATCATGTTGTTTGAATGTGGATCCCAATGCCCATAGTGTGGTGACAGGGACACTGAGCTGTACAAATGTCACCATCTTTCAGTTGACACATAAAACCAAGGTCCTCACTCTCAGTCGCCATTAAACATATAAACCTACAACAAAATAAAAACCTGCAACAAAATTAAGTAACGCAGAAGGTGAAGGGGACTGAATATTTTCTAAATGGCTTCTTTATCAATTACCAGTATCCAGAGGCAGATTTAATGATTTGGGAGCCGAAGCCCTCATAAATCCCATTGACCGCACTTTTCTGTACTTAAGTGTATAAAGCAGGGGTGGGCCGCCATTTTCTATTAACAGGACAAATTGTTAATAATGATTTATGCACTGGGCCTTAAAAAAACTCTTGGTTTGTCTGTGAACCCAGGCAAATTAGCATTATGTGTTAATCTCAAACTTTAAAAATAGTTGTTCTAAAAAAATGGCTTGAATTATAAAGGTTTTTATTAAAAGCTATTAAGGGCAATGCTCAAACACTATTCAGTAACAGTGATTTTATCCATTGTTCTGGTCAGGAACATGAAGCTGCCTGCTTCTGCACAAATGGTTACTAGCAAATGAAATGCTGGTTGTTGCAACAATATATTGCAAAGATGGGTATGCAGTTAGTATGCTTCTATGCATGCTTTTAGTAATTGCATTTGTTACAAGAACTGCACACAATTATAATGATGCTATGTTTGCAGGTAAGCACTGGAAAAAAAATCCCAAGCAATGTGCAGTGTGTAGAAATCATGAAAAGAAACTTTGATCAGTTTATTTTGGATTTGCCCTGTTGCCCAGGACTTCAATTACTTTCAAATGAAAAATGTTTGCCACATTGTCCACATTAACAGCAAAAGGGGGGTTGAAAAACCTGAAATGTTTGTCTCATGGATCTCAAAATCATGAAGTCAAAATTCAAATTCACAATGTAGGATGGCAACCTGAGCTGAGCTGCATGTCTGGCATAATAACTGGAAGTTGTCCAACTCTATAGACCTGATTTATACTTCCACACATTTACATTCGTAGAGCAACAGTGACACTCAAAGTTCCATGTTCAGGGTGCTGCTACCAACGAAACCCATCGTTGATCAAATCACCCTGCACAAATTCATAGTCTTTAAAAATGAGCATGCAAGACAACAGCAAGTGACCAGCTAAAAACATTGACACGTATCTATCTGCAGACTATCCCCATTCCTGTGGTAAACACTTGGTTTCTTTAGATCAGTGGTCTCATACTCCAGTCCTGGAGGGCCGCAGTGGCTGCAAGTTTTCATTCTAACCCTTTTCTCAATTGGTGACCAGTTTTTGTTGCTAATTAACTCCTTTTCTTTTCATTTTAATTGACTTGTTTTTAAGATTTGTTCCCCTGAATTTTTTCTCCGTTCGCTGAATTGCTTCATTTTATCCTCAAAACGGAAATGAAATGAGAAATGAGTGAGCCAACAGAAGACCAACTAAGCTAGGGCCTAAAACTTCAACCAGTTGCTTAATTAGGAGTCAATTCTTGTCGTTAATTAAACCCATTCTTTAATTCCATGGCTTCTTGCTGCTCTCATTGTGCAATAGCAGACATTATCAAAATTATTGATTTTCTCTTTTCTAAGAGCACTGTTAAAATGTTTTGTGGACCTGAGCAGAATGACATTCCTGAGACCTCCACTGTCCTTTACTTTTCTTTTCAGATATTGTATGATGGACACCAGATGTTTTGGCTCATTTTATATCTCATTATTGTTTGACTGCTAATTAAATAAAAAGAAACAATTAAGGGGTCTGAGTCTTCAAGAGCAAGTCAATTAAAATGAATACAAAAGAAGTTAATTAGCAGCAAAAACAGGTCACTAATTAAGAAAAGGGTTAGAATGAAAACCTTACAGTCACTGCGGCCCTCCCGGACCGGAGTTTGAGACCACTGCTTTAGATGACACAGCTTTTGAATTCACAACACTTACACCAGCAAACTGCAGCATCATTGTGTTAAGAGCATCTCATGAGGTACGGAATATTAAGAAACGTCTGCAAGCAGCCCTCGGGTTGTTTGCATCTCTGCCACAGGTCTTAGTTTGCCACCCGCGACTTTGTTTTATTTTTAAGTCATTAACTTGTTTTTTTGTAGAACATACTGGTACATAATTGACCCTACTACACGACAAGCTTCTTTTCTTAGCCATAGTAAGTTTACTCTACCAGGCTTCAATTCCAACTGTGCAGAAGTGTGATAGTAACATGGAATACTCTATTGTAGTCTGGACCAAAAGTTGGGAACCATGTTGACAGACGATCTTTGAAAATAACAGTTAGAACCACAAGTTTAATATGTTTAAAATTTAAAAGAAAACCTTCATACATGCATTTTATCATGGGGCCCTGAGCTACTCTGGGGCCCTAGGCACTTGCCTACCCTTACCTAAGTCCACCCCTGCCATTACCAGACATGTACACATAGACTTTTTAACCAATCACATCTGAAGGATTTACTAGTATACTAGTTCAAGGGAATTGGTTTCTTGGCAGCGTCTTACTCTGTTGCTTTGAAAAAAACTCCCTATGCCTTGTGCATTTGCTCATTTGTTTACTTCTAAAGTTTTTTGTTCATATAGATTTCTGGCCTCAATTCTCTCAGATTGTACATTTCAATGTACAAGTAAAATTCAGCTACAACGAACTGCCAGGGACCTAAAAAATATTTTGTTGTAATGAAAATTTCATTGTAATGAGATTCTGTATTTGTTACTATAGTGCTTTCTTTAACTTGCGTCCAGGCGTTTGCAATCATTTCAATAGCTTCTTTCGCGTTAATTTTAATCTTCTCCTGTCTACAAGTTATGCTGACAAGAATTTTTCTCAGCATTTCCTTGTGATAATATACTTTAGGGTGCGAATGATGCCCAAATCCAATGGCTGAAGCACTGCTGTGGAATTGGGTGGGAGAAATTTAACACAAACATTATCTAAATGTGGAAGCATGTTATGAGCAGCACAGTTATCAATCAGAAGCCGAATCATCCTTTTCTTCTTCCTCATATTATGAGGTTTTCAGACCCCCACCCCCACTCCCCACCCAATGGGAACGACACGCTGAAGTGCGTCCTGAAGCGCGATTGCCACGTCTATGGAAGATTGTTTGTCTCTTGCCGGGACAGGGCAACAGCAGGCTGACAGCGGTGCAGTGTGGCACCACAGAAGCAAATCCTCAAAGACTGTGGGTGTGCTATAAGTCCCTGTCTTACACCCCAAAACACGAGGCTTAGTCTCAGTACTTTAGCAAAACCAGCTTTATTCAGCTTGAAACAGAAACAGCAGGGTTATTTATTGTAGCAGGATCTACCACTCTCTATACACAGACACAGCAGTCAGGCAGGGTCGTGGCCAAGTTAGTGGCCAAGTAATCCTGTGCCCTGCATTTATAATGTTCCTTGCATCACCCATCGAGATCTTTTCTGTTTGCTTCAGTGGCGAGCCGCATCAGAGCTATGAGCCTGCTGTTGCCCTGGCAACATATAAACAGTCTTCCACAGACGTGGTGAATGCACTTCGGGACGCTCTTCGGAGTGTTGTCCAGTTGTGGGAGGTCCCAAGAGAGTTTACAAACATCACATTTTCTTGAATGAGTGCCGGATTAATAGGAATGTTTCTTGAACGAGCAACACTGAACCACATAAAAACTGCTTTTTCGACGTCTTCAAATGCAGCAGTTCACATACGTTTGCAACCCAAGATTTTTCTTCTTTTTTTTTTTGACAGTGTCAATGGCGAAATTCAGAATTCACTGGCAACGTCTTTTTTCTTTTTGCTGCAATCGAGAGCTGCAAAAATGTAATTTTTTTCTAATATGAACTGTTATCGTTTTTTCGTGTCTGCCATTTCTATAGGAGGGTGGCAATGAGTTAAATTCCAATGAATTTTTTTCAAATGTTGAAGTGCAATAAGCAAAAGGTATCACTGAAAACCACCAAAAACAAAAACAGCTAAAGAACAGTACGAGGAAAGTCCGTAGAAAAATTTTTTTTTACAATGTTTCTGTTTGGGAATCATTGTGCACAACTGAGCTGCGACCACAGAACTAACTGCTCTGTCGATGATTCACTCAGGCATTTCAAGGTCTTTTGGGCACTTCGTTGTAATGAAAGTATCTGCTGAATGTACTTTGTAGTAGCGAGATTTCTATAGACTCCTGTCATATGGGGAAACTGTTCGGACCATAAAATACATCGTTGTAATGAAAATTTCATTGTAAAGATATTCGTTGTAGCGGAATTTTACTGTATTTCTCTTTTCTTGTAAAATCTTTGGACCCATCCAAAATAATTTCATGTCTATCTATTTTCCTGAACTGAAATGGAAAACAAAATGGGTATATTTAAATTATTTTTAAACAGTTTTTGAAGAGAAAGAAAAAAAAAATCCACAACGCTAGCTGGGGACAGGTCTAAAGTTAACACTGATGCATCATCACATGGCTGATCAATATCCTTAAAGCTCATAATGACTTGGCACACCCAAATAGTCATTGCAACAATGGCAGCATCCTCTTTATAACAATGTCAATTATATATACAGTCCTAATTGCACTCATATTTCCTTTAATGTAACAATTATTATGCTTTTTGTATAAAAATATACACTTAAAATGAACTACTACATCAAATTCTAATTCATTTGAAAAAACAGAACTAATTAAACTATATTAAATCTATTAAATTACAGAAAGTTTGTCTTCTGCACCATTGCTGCAGAAAATAAAAGATGGTATTAGTTGAAATGCCCACATATGCATCAGGTCAACCTAAGGTGGAAATAAACTGCTAATAAAGCATATTTAGTAAGTTATAATATAGCACCTGGATTCTCTTCTATTAGTTAACTCTTTACGGGCGAATGTTGATTTTTGTCGATACAAGGGGCTGATGGCGGCTCATGACTAAAGTCGACATCCAGGGGCAGATAGCAATCAAAAATGTAAACGTCAATAAAACTCACCGTTCCGTTATCGGTAAACCCTCTTTGCTAGGAGGACTGTTAGAATCATTGACTTGACATCGAATCCCTGCATCTGCATGAGTAGTGTAAACAACGTCTACAATGACATCGACGCTGGGCGAGAGAACAAAGTGAATGTGCAAAGCAAATACTCCATGTGTATTTTTTATTTATTTATTTTTGCATATTATTGCCAAATTGGACTCTGACTTATCAAACTCCAATTTTGATGCAAGTGATCTGGACATCGAAATTGAAAGTCAGATACCTGCATCAGCTGATTGTAGTGCTGAACACGCTCGTGTAGCTGATGTGCCTACACTAATATTCAACCTGGGAGGACTACACAGACACCTGTCCGTGAAAGGCAAGCTGGCAACATGGTGTGCCATTAGACACTACGGATAACCAGCCACTCAACTACTTCAAGCTAGAAAAAAAGTGCTTTTCAGTTTATGAGTGGGGAGGCTAACAGATATGTAATAAGAATGAGAATTTACATACTGTAGAGGCTCACAGAACATAAAACAGAGTGACATTTGTCATAAATAACCATGTTGATTTATGTGTCAAACCATTGCTGTGCGTGCTTTTAAGAAAACTGAGTTTTTTGGGAAAATGTTCAGCCCTGGGTAAAAGAAAAAAAAAAGTTAGAGAAGTCATTCTACTTCCTGCAGCAAAACTTTACACTTTCCTATTATGGGTACAGTTTCACTTTTCACTTCTACATGGCATCATTTTTTTATGCTTTAATGCACATGATTCTCACAAAAATTCCTGACACAGCATGCATGCGGTGTGAGATGTTTGACTATTTATGTAGCATCTGTTAACTGACCTTCACAAGAACAGAATGGCTCACTTGAGACTGACCAGTGTAAGCCATCTAATTCTTGTCAAAGGCATTGCCTTGTCAACAGATGATAGGTAAGGGTAGAGAAGAACAAAATGTGTTATTATTATTATTATTATTACTCACCTCTCTTCCTTCTACCTACATGAAATTTACACTGGTTTTCCATTAAGAATACAGTGGCCTTGTTGTGGTTTTTCTCTATTTCTGCAAATATTTGACACTGGAGGTTTTCAATCGTACACCGAAATAAAGAGCATCTGACTGGACAAATAACGTAACTTATTTAATTTACATAATGAACAAACTTAATGAACAAGAGTTGAGAATTGTGTGAAAAACTGCTACATAAATCAACTCAATTAAAAGGACAAATACTATATGGTGATTGAACAGACACATTTAATTAACATCAGCCCTGCTCAACATATACCTAACTTAATTTGACCTGTGCCATCAGAGTCGAGTTGCCAGCAGCAATGATTCAACACTTACATAAAGCAGATTTGGAAAGTATTTAGATCCTTTCACTTTCTGCACACTTTACTATGCTGTAGACTGAATTTTAATGAATTGAATTTTTGTCAATCATTCTACACTTAATAACCTATTATGACAAACTGAAAACATTTTCAGAAAGGTTTTAAAATTTATTGAAAATGAAAAACTGGAATCTCTCATTCATATAAGTACTCAGGCCCTTAATTTGATACTTTATAGAGGTTCCTTTGACAGCAATTACAACTTAGGTAAGTCTCTGTAAGTTTTGTACATTTGGATTTGGGCAGTTTATTCGATTCTTATTGGCAGGTCCTCTCAAACCCCATTTGTTCAGATTTAAGCATCTGTAAACATCCATCTTCATGAGGATTAAGTCGGGGCTTTGAGTGGGTCCCTCAAGTACAGTCAGAGACTGGGCCAAAGCCACTCTAGTGTTCTGTTGACTGTGTGCTTTGGGTCATTGTCATGCTGTGAGAGATGAACCATCACTCCACTCTGGAGCAGGTTTTCTTCATGGACCTCTCTGTATTTGTCAGAATTTGTCCTTCCCATATTTCTGACCAGTATCCCTGTTCCTGCAGACGAGAAGCCCCCCTCCCACCATAACATTATGCAGCCACTACCATGCATATCCATAGGGATGGTATCAGGCAGGTGATGAGCAATGGCTATTAATTGCCAGTTGTGCTCAAAAGAGTTTAAATTTTGTCTCGTCACTCCAGGGGATCTTTATCCTCATGCTCTCAAAGTTCTTTAAACTGTCACTCGCCTTTTTACAAGTGATGGGAAATTTGAAACAGCAATTTAAAATGCTCCAAAAACCTTTCTAATATATTGATTTCAAAGTCTGTATCAAATGGAGAATCATGACGTCACCAAATGTTTCCAAACATTCCATTCGTCCTTTTAACACTGAAAAAAACTGAATGAAAGCTGATGATTTTTGCTCAGGATATCCATCCGTCTATCCATTTTCCAACCCGCTGAATCCAAACACTGGGTCACGGGGGTCTGCTGGAGCCAATCCCAGCCAACACAGGGCACAAGGCAGGAACCAAACCCGGGCAGGGCGCCAACCCACCGCAGGACACCCACACCCACACACCAAGCACACACTAGGGCAAATTTAGAATCGCCAATCCACCTAACCTGCATGTCTTTGGACTGTGGGAGGAAACCAGAGCGCCCGGAGGAAACCGCTCAGGATATTTTACTAACAAATAACACTTAAATAGTTTAAAAGTCACAAAATTAAAATTCACAAACTTACATCTCACTTTCTTGAGCTGTTAATTGTCTCCTACCTGACATGACATGATTTGCCAACAACATAAAAGTCTATGTAAACCTTTTGCAAAGTCTTTTCCTTTCCTCTGTTAACTTTGAGAAAGTTCAGTGCCCTCAGAAGCAGACACAGTTAATAAAATTGCCACACACATGGAAACACATGGATTACAGTCCACCAACGAGTTCTGCACCTAAAACACTAACTACCTCTTCTTTTTCCTCCTCTTTCGGCAGCCATCATTAGGGGTTGCTGCAGCAGATCATCTTGTTCCATATCTTCTTGTCCTCTCTATCTTGCTCTGTCACACCCATAACCTGCATGTTTTCCCTAACCACAAAGTCTTCATCTTTTCCTCTTGCCTGGCAGCTCTATCCTTAGCATTCTTTTCCCAATATACCCCTAAAACACTATCCACATACTTGTTTAACTATTTGCAATACAAAAGTAAACACAACAATTGTATTCACTTTCAGAAACAAATTAGACTAATTAGGTGAGGCTAGTGTCCTCTTACCCTGGAATGGGAATGTACTGTAACTTAAATGGACATTTAAAACACATAATGAATGAATACAACGCTTAGCAAAATAACCTTCTAAAAGAACGGTTACTTATCGACTTAAAAACTGAACGGCGTTTGGGTGGTGTAGAGGCGATAGATTCTTCTTGTCAACTCTTTTTGTAAACATTTTTAATTTACTGTAATAATGAGCCAAAAATAATTGCAAAAAACACAATTTTTCTGGATGGGCAGGCTATTGAAACTTCTTGCCAGCTTGTTCACATGGGTTTAAAGGTTTTCGGATTGTTGTCTTGTTGGAAGGTGAACCTTTGGCCCACTCAGAGCACTATGGAACCGGTGTTCATTAAGATTATCTCTTTGCTCCATTCAGCTTTCCCTCAATCCTGACTAGTCTCCCACTCTTTGCCACAGCATGATATTGGCAACGTAGTAATGGTTCCGACATTCAACGCTGTGTAATGATGTTGTGTAAGTGATGTGTAGAATTACAGACAAACAGTTCAGCCTTGGTTTCGTTAGATCAGTGAATCTTGCTCCTCATAGTCTTGGAGTGATTCAGGTGCCTTTTTGAAACTCGCAGTTGACTTGTCATGTGTGGTCGGGCCATAAAAGTCAGATTAGTGGAGTTTTTCTGTGGTGGTTTCCTTCTGGGAGTTTCTCCCATCTCCCAACAGGTTCTCTGGAGCTCAACCAGAGTAACCATCAGGTCCTTGGTCACCTTTTACGATGGCCCTTCAACCACAATTGCTCACTTTTTTCAGCTGGCTAGCTCAAAGCAGAGTTGTAGTTGTTCTAAACTTCTTCCATTTAAGAATTATGAAGGCCAGTGTGTTCTTGGGAACTTCAAATGCTGCTGGAATATTTCTATCATTCCCGAGATCTTTGACTTGACACAATCCTGTCTCAAAGATCTGAAGGCAATGCCTTTCACTTCATGGCTTGGCTTTTGCTCTGATAGACATTGTCAACCGTGGGACTTTCTAAAGAAAGGTATCTGTCTGTGATAATCAAGTCCAAGCAATTGACTTGAACACAGATCAACACCTAACAAGATGTAGAAACATCTCAGTGATGATCAATAGAAGGGGATGTACCAAAGCTAAATAGCAAAGGGTGTGAATATGTGTGTCAAAGTGATGTTTCGGTTTATTTTTAATAAATCTGCTAAAATTCCAAAAATCGTGTTTTCACTTTGTCATTCTGAGACATTGAGTGCTCTGTAAAGATGAAAAAATGAATTTAAATTTTTTGTTAAAGCTGCTGTATAATGATGTATCATTATAACATTATATTCAAGGCTAGCACCACCATTAAGGTAAATTGGGCATTCACATAAGGTGCAGATCATAAGGGGAGGGAATCCCAGCCACACAGGTTAGCTACAGAACAGTTCAATAATAACCTTAGCCTAGGGTGCAAAATAGCCTAGCACTGGCACCGAATACAGCGTTGACTATCAATACCTTTACAAGGCAAAAGAAGCTTTTTGTGTCAAGCTCTCTGTCATGCTCACTGACTGACGTACAATAACCCAAGTCCAATTGTACAATGGTCGTTTTTCAATGACAAGGACTGGGGGACTAGTCAGGGTTGTGGGAAAGCTGAACAAAGCAAAGTTCAGAGATATCCTTAATGAAAACTCTGTTCCAGAGTGCTCTGGACCTCAGGCTGTGCTGAAGGGATCAGCTTTCAACACGATAATGACCGTAAGTACAAAAAAAGGGGGTCAACTTTGAGTGGCCCAGCCAAAGCCTAGACTTAAACCCAATCAAACATCTCTGGGGAGACCTGGCAATAGCAATCCAGTGATGGCCCCCATCCAACTTGGTAGAGCTTTAGGGGATCTGCAGAAAGGAATGGCAGCAAATCTCCATATTCAAGTGGAAGAAGCTTGTCATGTCATACCCATGAAGACTCCAGGCCATGATCAATGATATTTCAGTTTTATAGTTTTAACTTGGGGGGCACCTTGGGCACCCAACCCCCAGTTGTGGCCAGAATATTAGTAATATTTGTAAATGTACAAAAGAAAAAGTATTATTTATTGGAGTCAAAATCACAAAATTCTATAAATATGTAAAAGAAAAATGAATTATTATTCAAAGGAGTAAAAATCATGAAATGAGAATAAAATATTTACTCTCTTACCGATTGGAGTATTCCTGCTAAACTGAAGTCCACTATGCTCGATGAATATTTATAAGAGACTAAATAAACGATCCATTCGTTTTAACTGACAAAAACCACGACTTTCTTGATATTTTATTTTAGAATTTAAAAACAGAATAAGAATCTAAAAATCTGACAACATCACATTGAAGTTTGATAAATTCAGAAAAGAATGGTACCAAGCATATATATGTTGGTTTTAAAATAAGCCCGATTTAAAGTGTGACAAAAAACGTGACACAAAAATGTCACATAAAATCATTGCACTTTTAGGCTTAGGATTTTATATATAGAGTAGATAACTTTCCAAAAATACCTAAAATCCTGTTTTCGCTTTGTTCTTCAGGATTATTGAGGGCACTGTGATAAGAGAAAAACAAATTTAAATGATTTTCTATTCAGTGATAAATAGTGATACGTTTACAGTATATTCATGTTGTGGCACGTGGCTGGGGGTGGTTCCCAGCCGGGATGCCCAAGAGGAACGGAGGAGGGCTTGCTTCTCCTCCAGACCAAGAAGGGGCGACCGCCCTGGTGGCTTTGGGGACCACAGGTACAGAGCTTTGAAGCTCAGCCCTGTAGGGGCCCGTGGTCACCGACAGGAGGTACCCCGATGCCTACTGAGCCCTGGACCTCAGCACTTCCGCCACACCCGGAAGTGCTGGGGGGGAGAGGAACAGGGACACCCACAGTGCTTCTAAATGCAGAGCCAGTACTTCCGCCACACTGGGGAGTGCCGGTGGAAGATTGCCGGGAGATACCTGGAGCACATCCGGGTGGTCATAAAAGGGGCCGCCTCACTCCATTCGATGGCTGGAGTCGGGTGGAAGAGGACAGAGCTCGGAGGAGAGGAGTGGAGAAGGACCAGAAGAGAGAAGAGGCATTGTGTAAGGGCCTGGACTTTGGGGTGATTGGTGCTGCGGCGCTGGGTTGTGTGTGTCACTGTTGTAAATATTAATGTAAATAAACGTGTGTGGTGCTATAAGATCATGTCTACCTGTCTGTGTCTGGGCTTTTCGCCATAATGTTTTAAACCTAACTTGTTTAAGGAGAACAATATAATGCTAATGTTTTATTTTCTCTTTTTTTTTGTTTACCTGCTCTTACTGGAGGAACAGGATGAAACTTTGTGACACTGATTAGTGGTAACTGGATTTGCAAACCTCTGCTTCTTTAAAGAGAAAAAAGAAAAATCTGATCACTGGGCTGAATGTACTTGCAGCGCCTCATCACGAGCTTTCTACTTACCCCAATCAACTGTAAATCGCTAAAAACTTTCACACAGATATAAAAAGGAGTAGCTCCGACCTTAAATATGAAAATGCTTGTCACTTCATGTGCAAGAAATAATTCAGACAGTTACTGCTCAAAAATGACAAAGCTGCCTCAAACACTAAAAAGCAAAGGAGAGTGACCGTTTTTCCAATCTTTGAAAAACCTTAAAATATACTGTATGCTTCCAAATAAAAAATTAGCATTGGATAAATACAGTGGATTAATCTGCATACCTAAATCAGCGGAATTGTGAACAAGTGGACAGTAATTCAATCATTATCCCAGAATTTATGACATTTCTGCTGTTCAGCTAAAAGCAATTTTTATTTTTCAGCTTTTCTCATTTCTGCTCCAAAGAATGAAAAGAACAAAATAAGGTCAACCCCCATATATAAAAGGTTATTTCATGGTGTAAAATATGTAATATTACACCATATCCTGCAACTTACCTTAGCAGACATCTTTGTTAATTTCATAGAAAAGAAATGGAACATTTTATTTCAAACTTGGAGCAATGACATTTGTAACTCTTAGTTGAACTTGTTGTTTCGGGGCTGCTGATTCACAGTTCACACTTAGTAAATGTGTGGCCGCTCCTTCACAGGGGTGTACTTAACTAATTTTAAACTGATGCATTCATTCCTTGGATGCTCTTTCTTCAATCACCTGATACTCCGGCTGATTCTGTCCTTTGAAAATGCAAATTGGTGATTTAAATCACTGTGCCATGTTCTTACTGACAGTTTAAGCAGTTTTATACCATTCTCAGAATAAGGACGCAATAAATAGAGGGAAATGTAATCGGCGGCAACACCCAATGGAAATTAAATTGATATGATCCGGCGGACCACGGTGTCACCTTAGCTGTCACGGGACATAGAATGGAAAGCAAGCTTGCAAAAAGATGCACAAGGGAATGGTGCAACACAAAAACAAAAGAAGAGTATTCAAACGGATCCAGTTTACTGAGTCACCGTCACCAGTCTCTCTAATGATGTGGTATTTTGTCATTCATAAGGATGGCCAAGTGGCACAGTGGTTAGTACCGCTACGTCACAGCCCCTGAGTCCTGGATATGAGCCATTATGAGGAGTTTTTATGGTTTCCTTGAGCCCTGTGTAGGATTTTCTTCTAGCTACAGTAGTTTTCATTTCAACCATATTCAGCTTAGATTTATTGTAAATACCTAAGCTGGATCCGTGTGGATATGAGCATGAATGTGTCCTCTTAGGGATGGTTTATACTTCACGCGCAGTACACGTATGTGCACTCATCATGGCTGCCACGCATTCCCAGCACTCATTTGACGCGTCCTCTGAGCATGTCCTCAGAAAATAAAGCGACGTGTGTGCGAGTTGCAGTGCCAGCAAAAAGTCGGGGGGTGCAGTGTGATCAAGTTGGAATGTGACGTCAAAGTCTACATGTGACACAGAGCCGCTTTGAGGATCCTACGGGATTGATGTGCCTGCTTTGATGTCTGATGAATGGTTTTATGTGGTGAAGCAAAATGCCGACATACAAATGCATTCATGGTGCTTTTATATTCAAGCATCGCATAATCCCCAATGTAATGACGCGATACATTTTAAAAGTCTCACATACCTTCTTCTGTGTCCCCCCTTTTTTTTTTTTTTGTGCACTTTCACAACAACATCAGAATGTATGGAACCATATTTGAGCCACAGAGAAAAAAATTAAGGACACAGTGAAAAGGTGTAGGGTCTGTGTAGGTCTGCGTGCGTTTCCTCCGGGTACTCTGGTTTCCTCCCACAGTCCAAAGACATGCTTAGGTTAGGTGCATTGGCGATTCTAAATTGTCCCTAGTGTGTGCTTGGTGTGTGGGTGTGTGTCGCCCTGTGGTGGGCTGGCACCCTGCCTGGGGTTTGTTTCCTTCCTTGCACCCTGTGTTGGTTGGGATTGGTTCTGGCAGACCTCCGTGACCCTGTAGTTAGGATATATGGATGGATGAAAAGGTGTATTTTGTGATTAAAGTGGAAATTTCTGTTTTAATCTCAAAATTTCCACTTTAACCTCATAGTTTACTTTATCATTAAAATAGACCGTCATAAACGTCACCTTAAAATCGACCCAGTTGTTAATCACTACGTGCTTCTGGGGCTTCCTCCTGACCTGATAGCAGCAATCGCCACACAGAGCACATTACATTTATGATATTCCAGCTCTCTGAACTTTCAGAATCCTTAGATTTATACTTGATATCACGTTCATGATGAAATGCATTAAAGTATGTATGTTACATTTTACAGATAAATCTTTAACTTCGTTTAAATAATGAACACTGATAATAATTGCACATGTGGGGGTGGTACAGTGGCAGAGCGACAGAGCTGTTGTCTCGCAGGGAGTCACGTCGCTGGTGTTCCCTGCCTGAAGTTTGCATGTTTTCCTGGTGGGTTTCCACAGTGGGCTCTGTTTTCCTTCCAAAGACATGAAGGTTTGGGGATTTGATGATGCTAAAATGACATAAGTGTATGTATATGCTTGTGTTCAGCTTGTGATGAGCTGATGCCCCAGCCAGGGTTTTGTTTCTGTCTTGTGCACAATGCTTACTGGAATGGGCTTAACCCCGTAATCATTAAACATCCTTTTCAGAGATATTGTGGCAAGGTGTCCTCTGAATTTAATGGATGTTTCAGGCAGTTCACAACACAGCGAAGACACAGGCACACAGATCAGTCTGTAAACTGAGAATTATGTTTTTAGACTCAGCTCCTGCTTCACCACCATGGACTGGTACAGTGTCTGCAGAACAGCTGCCACCACTCAAATCCACTTGTCAATCTCACATTATCTTTTTTCCATCACTCATGAACAACAACAACAACATTTATTTCTATGGCATGTTTTCATACAAATGATGTAGCTCAAAGTGCTAAATTACAAAGAAAAAATATATCAAAATTTGGCAATACTAATTAACAAAGAAGGTCCGATGGCCAGGGAGGACAGAAAAAACAAAAAAACTCTGGAGAGATGGAGAAAAAACAAAATCTGCAGGGGTTCCCAAGGCCATGAGACCGCCAAGACCCCACTAGGCATTCTACCTAACATCAATGATCTCAATCAGTCCTCAGGCTTCATGTGAAAGAATTAGACGATGATGGTTAAGTGGACCTCTGGCCTTCAATCCATCAATGTTGGGACAGCACGGTGCCCTGATCAGATTGTGGGGGCGCAGATCGCCACCACAGAATAATGGAAAAAGAACAGCAGAGAAAGTAGGGGTTAATACAGATTGTGGAGCTATGAAAAAAAAAGATAATTAAATGGAAGATCCAAACATACTTGAACTCCTCCATTAAAGGTAGTTGTTCCCAGCTTACTTGAAGAGAGCAAATTTGTATTTTCCAAATTAAGAATCCTGAACATTAGCAGTGACAAGACTCAGAGCTAGCTCATCTGGAGATTTGTGCTCCTCTCCCTTGGCGGACACGTTTGTGCTGAAAAGTCAGATAATGATCCTTATGGAAGATTAAAAGACAGTGCACCCTGTCTGACTTAGGGTTACTGGGACCCATAGCTCCATAGACCCACAGAGTTTGGGCAACTCACACAACCCTGCCAGTGTCATCCAGAAACAGCAATGTGGAGCCATATTATGTACTTGCCACCTGCAAGATAAAGGGTGCAATGCCAGTTTAGTGGCTGGCATCAGTGAGAAAAACCTAGATCCTGGCAATTATGTTGGACTACTTCATAACAAACATATGTAAGATAAGTGGCAACACTAAACTGGCTTATAACTGTGATTTTGAGTTTTCATGCCCTGAAATGGTTACAAACCCCCTCTAGTGTTTGTTTGTGCTTTGCTCCCACTGCTGCTGGTACTGGCTGCATCTCCCTATGTTCAGAAAATGGAAAAATGGATGGATATCATTAGTTTGTCTTGTAACTGAGAACAATCCAGCTTTTTAATATAATGAATGTCAGCCTAGGAGATGTCCTTCACCTTTAATAAAGTAGAAAAACCATAAGCTTTAAAGTAGACTATAAAAAATGCAGTAGACACTGTGTAAAGGGCTTTTGTGTAAGTATTGAAAGGGCATTTATAATTGACAGCAGCATCAATAATACATACCACACAGTTCAGTTAAAACTGACTGAGCACAGGATGGATTTTATAAAACTAGCGGGGTACAGACGAACTAATTTGCACTGGGTCTACTATTCCAGCTGGTGACTTAATACTTTGGAGGAAGACTCTTTGTCTGTGTCAATAATCTATGATGAATGAAAGCAGCTTGCAAGCAAAGAACTATTTATTTTAAATACGTAAAGGAGTCTAGCTAAATTGTCAAGTAATATGCTAACAAATCATCTTTATTTCCTGAAATATTTTTTTTGAAGACCGTAACTTTGTCTGAATCCGTAACTGTAAATGATTGAAGATACTGAAGTATAGCAAAATCTTCAAAAATATACACTATCTGGCCAAAAGGTTGTGGACACATGATTATCACACCTGGACATTCCATTCCAAAACCATAGGCATCTATATGGAGTTGGCATTCCTTTGTAATTTTAACAGCCTCCTCTCTTCTGGGAAGGCTATTCACTTATTTTGAAGCGTGTCTGGGGGAATTTATTGCCATTCAGTCAAATGATCATACTGCATGTGAGGTCAAATACTGCTTTTGGATGAGAAGACCTGGCTTGCATTGGGTGTTCCAGTTCACGTCAGAGGTGTTCAGTAGGGTTAAGATCAGGGGTCTGTGCAGGCCATTTGCATTCCTCCATGTCTTTTATGGGTCTGGCTTTGTGCACAGTGGCACAGTCATGCTGAAAAGGAATGGGTCTTCCCCAAACTGTTGCCATTAAATTGTCAAAAATGTTTTTGTAACAGATTGTGTTTCAGGGCATTTTAATACGATTATTTATTAATTAATTTTACTCTTTTTAGGGCACTTCCCAGAAGCTTAAGCACCACTGGCAAGCACCTCACATGTGACTGCGTATGATAATTGTATTTAATTAATTGCTGAAGGAGCAGTAAGAAATTAACTAGAGCCAGCTGGTGTTAAGCACGTACAAAAGAAAGGTGGGAAAGTGCAAGAGATACAAAACAGAAACGAAACACAAAATCGAATGAAAGAAGGAGAATGGTTGTTCATGTGAGATATTAGTTTGTGGTGTCGACCTTTAAGGAACAAGCAGGACGGGTGGCATAGGCTTTGCTGTACAGTGTAAAGGAAGCAAACCATCTTATCCCGGCTTTTAACAAACGCTGATTACTGCCACCTAAATCTGTAGCGTCACAACTTTCTTGCAGTACTCAGCAGGTACTTTAGAGTATCAAGTGTGTGATGTGTGAGTCCTTGTCTTGCTCCAGAAAACACAAGGCTGAGTCTAGCAAAACCAACTTTATACAGCTTGAAACAGGAACAACACGGTTACTTATTCTAGTGGGATCTACCACTCTCCTATACACAGACACAGCAATCAGGCAGGGCCATGGCCAGGTTAGTGGCCAAGTCATCCTGTTCCCTGCATTTATAATGTTCCTTGCAGCACCCATCGATGGCAAATGCTTAGCCCAGATCTGCTTTAGCTGTGAGCCGCTCCCGCATTGGGAGCCTGCGGTTGCCCCTGCAACTGATAAACTGTCTTCCACAGCTGCGGCGATCGAGCTTTGGAACGCTCTTCGGCGTGTCGTCATGTTGGCGGGGAGTCCCAAAAGAGTTCAGAAACCTTACAAGTGCTTACAGTGCTTTTGACCAGATCTCCTATGGTACAGTGGCACTGTAAAATCTCTCAATGATCTGGTAGAAATTTAAAATCTTATTAAAGAAAGAAACATCCCCAAACAGGACAAATCAGTATTCAGGCAGGAGAAAAGCTGTTCTTGGTATATTTTCATTACTTCTCGGCAAAATGCCTTGGAGGGAGCATTCTTTAAAAGCAGTCCGTTACAGCAGAATGGTCAGAATGATCAGAGAAACAAAGAATGGAGGTTCATCTTATAAAGTATTGAATTTACATTCAGTGTCAATAAATGCATACATTTTACTCTGGTTAGTTCGTTGATTTACACGCTGTTTTATCTTGGTAGAGTAATATATTGCTCTAATTTCCCCTTTGTATTATTAAGATGTACTGTAGCCTCTGTCAGAATGCCTAATCCCACAGACTTACCACTGTTTGTAAGGTATTATTGTATATACCTTATCCCCACCTTCCCTTCTATATCTATAACCTCAGGCAATTAGATGTAGTAAAAAGACAAGCAGAAGTTAAGTTACAGTTTAAACAATGTATTATTGATAATATTCATAAATAATAACAATATGCAAAGTACATTTGAATATGGGCGGCACGGTGGCGCAGTGGTAGCGCTGCTGCCTCGCAGTTAGGAGCCCCGGGTTCGCTTCCCGGGTCCTCCCTGCGTGGAGTTTGCATGTTCTCCCCGTGTCTGCGTGGGTTTCCTCCGGGCACTCCAGTTTCCTCCCACAATCCAAAGACATGCAAGTTAGGTGGATTGGCGATTCTAAATTGGCCATAGTGTGTGCTTGGTGTGTGGGTGTGTTTGTGTGTGTCCTGCGGTGGGTTGGCACCCTGCCCAGGATTGGTTCCTGCCTTGTGCCCTGTGTTGGCTGGGATTGGCTCCAGCAGACCCCTGTGACCCTGTATTCAGATTCAGCGGGTTAGAAAATGGATGGATGGATGGACATTTGAATATTGGCAACCATACAACCTGATTAAATGGTGATGTGTAGTTTCATGCGGCACACAGACTTGTTACTTAATGTCTCTAGTTAAGGCATCATTGGTGCTCAGCTTTCTTCAGAGCAGGCTGCAAGCCTGGTCAATATAGCTGCTGAGCTACAACAACAACATTTATTTATATAGCACATTTTCATACAAACAGTAGCTCAAAGTGCTTTACATAATAAAGAATAGAAAAAAGACACAATAAGAAAACAAAATAAATCAACATTAATTAACATCGAATAAGAGTAAGGTTCAATGGCCAGGGGGGACAGAAAAAACAAAAAAACTCCAGACGGCTGGAGAAAAAATAAAATCTGTAGGGATTCCAGACCATGATACCGCCCAGTCCCCTCTGGGCATTCTACCTAACATAAATGAAACAGTCCTCTTTGGATTTAGGGTTCTCACGGAAGGGCTTGATGATGATGATGGTCACGTAGACTTCTGCCTTTAAATCCATCCATCATTGTTGGAGCATCATGAAGCTTTGAGTAGGTGGAGGTGGCGCAGGCCACCACCACAAAGAAACCGGAAAAAGAAACAGAAAAGAGAGTAGGGGTCAGTACGGATTTTAGAGCCACCATGAGTAGTTATTATAAGGAAATTGAACATACAGAGTATCAGGATTAAGTTAAATTAAATTAAATTGAAGTTATAGAAAGGCCATGTTAAAGTAATATGTTTTCAGCAGTGTTTTAAAGTGCTCTACTGTATTAGCCTGGCGAATTCCTATTGGCAGGCTATTCCAGATTTTAGGTGCATAGCAGCAGAAGGCCGCCTCACCACTTCTTTTAAGCTTTGTTCTTGGAATTCTAAGGAGACACTCATTTGAGGATCTGAGGTTACGATTTGGAATATAAGGTGTCAGACATTCCGATATATAAGATGGGGCGAGATTATTTAAGGCTTTATAAACCATAAGCAGAATTTTATGGTCAATCCTGAATGACACAGGTAACCAGTGTAGTGACATCAAAACTGGAGTAATGTGTTCAGATGTTCTTTTCCTAGTTAGGATTCTAGCAGCTGCATTCTGCACTAGTTGCAAACGTAGTCCTGAGAGGAGCTGTGTTCTTCATTGTGTTGTCTTCATCATCAGAGGTTAGTAAGAGATGCTTCTTTCAGATGTTAGTAAGAGAGAGAGAATGTGGTTGAGCAAGCAGATTTACAGATTCTCTGTCCAACCCCTAGAGCCAATAGGACATCATGGTACTTAAAGGCCTCTGAGACAAGCCAGTTTCATACCTCTGACCAATGGGGGAACAGAACATCTTAACACCTGCCCCCTATGGACCATATGTTAAGGTAACCTGGCTTCCTTGCCGGGGTTGAAAGACTTTAGCAGAGAAACACTCGCCAAATTGGTTTAAGGCACATCCCCCAAACCCTGTCGTAAAATTCAAAGAGACCCATTCCTAAGGGAGGGTAAACACTAAATTACATTGCTTTGCCTAAATTACAAATAAAGAAATACAAAATATTTATCAAGTTATATGCAAAATCTCACATCACAACACACTCAAATGACATATAAAATAAAAACCTATTATATTATATTCTGGTTCTTCTTATATCCTTCTGTTGAGCCACCACCCTTGAAATTTCTGTGCATATAAAAACTGTCCATTCTGGTTGTGAAGGACATCTGCTGATTTCTTAGTCATCTTTTAGTCATCCTTTATGTTTATTGTTCACTTGACCTTTATCTGATTTCCGACATTTATTAAGCCTTTATGCCATTTCTTTAAGATGAATGCTCTTTTACCCTAAAATTATTCTTCCAAAATGATTGTAAAGGCTTTGCAGAAATGAACCCAGAACTATCAGATGTCTCTTTGGTTTTAAGTGTCCCTTTCGCCTCTTGACAGTATACCCAGTGTGAGAACCAGCCCGACACAGACAGACAGACACCGTTCTTAAGTCCACCACACACGGTTTATTTACACTATGTACAAGTTCATAAAGTCCTGCACAGTACACAGTGCTCCAGCACCAAACACCCTTTTCTTGGGCCTCTTCGGGCCACCTTCTCTCCTCTCTCTGAAGCCTTGTCCTCTTTCTCCTGACTCTCGCTCCTCGACTGTTGGAAGGCGGCCTCTTTTATGCTCACCCAGATATGCTCCAGGTGCCCCTTGATGAACTTTCGCCAGCACTTCCTGGTGTGGCAGAAGTGCCGCACGAGCACCCGGAAGTACTCCGGGTGACCCAGGAATTCCTTCTGCCAGCACTTTCTGGTGTGGTGGAACTGCTGGTTTCCAGGGCTCTAGGATACACCAGGCGCCCCATAGTGGTGGCCACGGGCCCTTATAGGGTTGAGCTTCCCAACTCGGTTCCCGTGACCCCCATAGCAACCAGGGCGGCAGTCCTCTCATGGCCCAGGGGAGGTATAATTCCACTTCCGGTCCTTCTAGGCGTCCCAGCTGGGTATGGCACCCAGCCGCCCACCACACCAATTGAGGTCGATGTCAAGCTCAGGACAGCTTCAGTGACATTTCTTCTGCCATAAGCAGAAGATGATGAACCCATTTGGTGCCCATCAGTAATAATTCTTTGTGAGCCACCCAACTCCCACTTATATCTGTGAATTCTCCTGTTAACACAGCTCATTAAGTTTCTGAGGCTTTTTTAACTTGATGGTGTCCTTTATTGTTCATCACCAGAAATGAGTCCAGGCATTAGCTAATGAAACCTATCACCTTATGCTCAAACCTCCTTGATGTGGTCTTCTTTACCAGATATTCAAATGAATCAAAGTCATCAGACAGTTGGGTTTATCTCGATACAGATGTTTCCTCCAGGTACTTCTAAGACACAATCATTATACTTGCAGATCTCCCAGGTATGTTCAGTTCAGGCCACATCTATTGAAGCCACGTCAACTCCAAGTGGTAATAATCTTTTAACTAGTTATCCCTCTTTTTCTGTGTCCAGAACAAATGGCCTCAAATAAGATGGCACAACTACAAAAATGATTATTGAATTTTGAACCAAGATACTCAATTATCAAGTTCTTTGTAAGAAAAATCTATGACTGGTACACAGTGGGGATGGAAATTAGGAGCTCTAAAGGTAGTCCTCACCCAGAAACCTCTCTTGTTTAATACAGGTTTGAGAAATGTTGAAATATTTTGGGGTCTTAAGGAGGGGACAGAAGCGATGCTGAAATGAACCAAGGAATCAGTGCACTGGTGGCACTTTTTGATGTGCCGGACTTGCTTAATAAAGTGTAAACTAAGTCTTCACATGAAGTCATCAATCCACCTTCTCATTCTTATCTCTGGTTATGAATTATGGTTAGTGATGTGCAAAATCAAACAGGCGAAGTTCAGCATCAAAGTTGGTTTGCATTATCTGTGGTATACGAGGGGGAGTCATGCTAAAGTTAGAAATGGGATTTATTAGAAAATGGAATGAACCTTAACAAAACTGATGATGTCATTTCTCAATGGAGTCTCCACCCTTTTCAATGCACTTGCGCCTCCTGCCTGGAAGTGCCTGGATTCCAGCAGAATAAAAGGTTTTGTTTTGTCCTCGCAGGCACTCATGCACCGCAATCGATGACCACCCAGATGTTTTTTTTGTGTTCCAAAAAGGTGGAAATCACACGGTGCCAAGCCTGGTGAATAAGGAGGATGTGGCAATACCTCAAGCTTCAGTTTCTCCAGAGAAGCCTTGTTCTTAGCAGTGTGTTCATTGTCATGCTGCAAAAGAACTCCTTGAGACAGCAATCCCCACTGCTTGGATTGAATAGCAGGCTTCACATTGGTTTCCAGCAAGTCACAGTAACTTGTACTTAGTGACTGTAGTACCCCTCGGCATGTAGTGTTCGACAATAACTCAGGGTGCACAAGTGGCTGCGAGGACAAGACAAAACCTTTTATTCTGCTGGAATCCAAGTACTTCCAGGCAGGTGGTGCAAGTGCATTGAGAAGGGTGGAGAACACATTGAGAAATGACATTATCAGTTTTGTTAAGGTTCATTCGAATTTTCTAATAAATCCCATTTTCTAACTTTAGCTTGACTCCCCCTCATAGTAAGAAGCTAACAATACAAGAGGACAATGAAATTTAAAGGAGCAAGTTCAAATCATTTAGGTATGCAGTGAAACTGCTCCCCACAGGAGGTCCAGCACCTACAGCCTATTGTCAGAAATCCAAGAGGAAGAACCAGAACACTCCAAAAGAATTGAATCTATATTCTAACTTGGGACTCCCTACGATTTCCCTATATATGTCCCAGACTACTGCTAAGGTTAATGTGGTCTGGACCAATGGTTTTCCAACTCTGGGTTGAGGACCTCCTAGAGGCCACAAGACTGTGCATGTGGACCACTTCATACCTGGCAAGGCTGACATTCTTAGAAAACACAGTTAACACAAAATGTTATTCAATGTAGTAATAGCCTAGATTAATGGTTCTCAAACTATGTGGTATGCAAGCAGCTATCAGGTGATAGTCAAGGGAACAAAAGAAACAAATGAGAGTAAAATGTGGGTCTTAAATAAACTCAGAGGCTGAACCCAAGTTTCCATGCTCAGCTGTGCTTTACTTCCACCATTTAGTCTCAAGGTGTTCCTGTTGCAAGACTTCAATTCTGTCTCTCCCACCTACATTCTCTTTTTCTTTCACTCCCTGAACCAAATCAAAGTCTCTCACTGGTCAATTTGGGTCCAAATTGTCTCATTTTCTCTTTTCTTGTTCTTCACTTCTGTCTCCACTGTCCACGCCAAATCAAAGTCCTCCACTTCTCATACTAGGTCAGAGAGACAGCTCTCTCTTGTTTTTTCCCCTCTTTCAGGTGATCCATTCCAGGATTGAAACCACACCACCAAGACTAATGGACTTTTGTAGAAGATAGTGTCTCAGATGAGTGCTGTCTTTCTCACCTTCTCCATTTCACCTCACGAATCCCCTCAGGAAGGTTGCACTCTCTCTTTCTCAGGTCCAGTTCAAAAACATTAGAAGATTTGTAGTTTTGTTGCTGTTAATTTGCTGTACCATCATTTTAAGAACAGTTTTAGATATTGGTGGATGAATGTAGAAGAATATAAAACGAGCAACAAAGATGAATGTTAATAAATATTATTAATAAAATACACATACAGTATCTAACATTTCATTTTAGTGTTATTAATAATAATCAGCAGTGGAAAGTGTTTGTTTTTTTTTTGGATAGCGTTGTCAATGTTCGATAACATTTGTCCATCTTCAAAAAAATAAATAGACTGAAGGTAGAAGCCAAATTGTGCTTAAAGCTATCAAAACTGGAACCTGACACTGACAACAATAACATAAAATATTCAAGGTCATCGAGGACACTACGCCTTGTGAATTAAGTTGCGTTCACATGTTACTGGAGTTTTTGGAGCTCAGATGTATGATGTTTCATCTTCTCACTTTAGTGTGTTCGCCTGAATCTACAGTCAGACTATTTGAAGAAATGCAAGGTCTCTGTTGATTTATTATTTGGTGTGTAAAACAGCACAAAATCAACATGCATGCTTATCTCCAGTGACAATGCAATATTTCATCAGTTTTGATCCGGGATCTGTACATTAATTACATCAAATTTAAATTTCTCGTTTCATTATATTATACTTTTAGCAAATACACATATATATGGAAAATTAGCGCTGTTGGTCAAGTGGTTAGTGTGTTGGACTTTCAAACGGTCGAAGGTTCAAGACCAATCAACTTGATTAATTTCTATTGACATTTTGTGAAATTACTTCAATATGACTGTTGAGCAGCATTGTTTAGGTGGCCAGCATGTTGGATGTTCAGTCAGATGGTCAAAGGTTCGAACCCAATGTACACAAACTAATTTTTAATTTTACCAACTTTTCATTATTAATATACAAATATGGTAAAACCAGTAACGCCGCACTGCACGTTATCGAGGTTGATGCACTTGCTGCTTCCTGAGCAGCTCTTCTTTTCTCCACACAAGGAGCCCGCTTCTTCCCTTCTTTCGTTGGCATCTTTTACGTGTTAAAACTGATTAAGTCAGTGTTTGTGTTGCAATTACTTAGTACGTTTTCTTTAATTTTTCACTTAAGCTGGCACTTAAGTCTTCAATCTGCCTCAAGAATGATTTAAGATATGAAGAGGTAGGGGAAGTGACGGCGAAGGTGGTAGGGATGAGAACAGCACCTGTGCACATGCACCGCACCACTGCCCTGCTGGCCTCTGCCAAGAGTTGATTCTTCAATAAAATAAAATAAAAATAAAAAGAGGAATAAAAATCATCACCCCGAAAGCGGACAGTAGATGTCACGTAGTACATGTGTACCAAATTTCAGATCAATAGGTGAAACAGTTTGCAAGCTACTGTTGATTTAAAATTCTGGACAGACAAACGGACAGCCACGGTAGCATATTATATAAGAAGATACTCTTTTCAGTGATTTAGCAATATTGGCTCAGTGAAAGGTTCTATTCTCCAATAAAGAAAAGAACATTTCCAGTATTTCACACATGTACAGTTTCACCGTGGTTAGGATTTTCTGAAATGAGAAGTAATTCGTTCCAGAACTTTGGTCGTAAACCAAGTTGGTCGTGAACCGAAGCAGTTTTCCCCATAGGATTGTATGTAAATACAATTAATCCGTTCCAGACCGTACAAACTGTATGTAAATATATGTAAAGATTAAGCACAAATATAGTTAATTACACCATAGAATGCACAGTGTAATAGTAAACTAATGTAAAAACATTGAATAACACTGACACAAAACACCCAGGCTCCCTGCTCAGCTGCACGCGCAGGCTAGCGCCCTCTCTCTCTCTCTGTAGCACACACACCACCAAAGCCCCTCTCTCCCTCCCTCAGCTACAGAAGCAGCCTGGCTCACGAGCTCTCTCTCTCTCTGTAGCGTGCGCGCGCGCGTACACACACACACACACACACACACACTCACACACACACACTCACACACACACACCCACCCTATCCTCCCCCCCCATCCCTTCCCTGTCAGCTGCCCCCTCTCTCTCTGCGCTTGCTCGCTCGCCTCTCTAATCTCTCTGTAGCACGTGCTCGCGCAGCATTTTTTAAAATGAGTTTTAAGCACAGCAGAAAAAAACGAACATTAAAACAAATCCGAAGTGCATGCAAAAACCAACTCGCAAGCAACCAAAAAAGAAAGATTGCAGGAGATCACGCTATTAAACTTAAAGCCTGATCGCTGTAAACACTGTTTTTAAAATGAGTTTTAAGCACAGCAGAAAAAAACAAACAGCGGACAAATCCGAAGTGCATTTAAAAACCAACTCAGTCCTCCATGTAAACAATTTTTTTAATGAGTTTTAAGCACAAGGAAAAAAGCGAACATTTGAAAAAAGAGAAATGTAACACTGCAACAAATCACAGCATGATCTAAAAAACTAACTTTTGAAAAATCCGTAATACAAAAATTACTGTACAGTACAGTACAAACCACCAAGAAAACCAACCTTGCATGAGTCGAGTTCTGGCATGAAGTGTTTTCCTTCAGGTGTTTTCTCTCTTGTGATTTCTTGGGTTTCTGGTGCTTTTAGCTGTTTAGCTGGTGGGAGTGAAAGCCTCATGCAGCCATTCCAAAAACAAACTCCTTGTGACCCAATCCTTCGTGTTTGCCCTCCACATTACTGGCAGTCTGGCTTTGTTTACATTGTGCTGCTTGAAAGCACGAGGGTTCTCAGAATGGTAAATGAGTAAACTGGTAAACAGTTTTTCCACCTCTTGTAATTTCTTTCTTTACTTCGATGTTAATTTTCTTCTCACCACTATTCACTTGCTTAGAAGCCAATGGAAGGAGAACAATGAACAGAGAGCTCTTGCAGCCATGAGGTTCGCTCCCTTTCTCTCTCTCTTTCTCTCTCAGGCTGCCTGTGCTGGGGGATGGTGCGCTAGCAGGTACAGCCTGCAAATAGGCAGGCCAACACGTGCAGCAATCTCCTCCTCCCCCTCCCCAGCAGGCACGTGCTCGCTCGCTCGCTCTTGCTCTCTCTCTCTCTCAGCTCAGCTCAGGCAGGCAAGGGAAACTGGCTTGTTCGTATACCGAGTGTGTGGTTGTGAACCGAGGCAAAAGTTTGGCGAGCTTTTGGTTGTGAACCGAGTTGTACGTGAACCGGGACGTTCGTGAACCGAGGTTCCACTGTATAAAGGAAATGACACATCATATAAAACTTGATTAAAGTATGTAGGATAAATGTTATAATTGGAGAAATGATTCGATTCCACTCTGTCGCTAATGTCATTTCTGTCAAATTACCTTCCCACTCAAGTCAAGGTTTTGGTAATGTGTCGAGTACTATGTGGCATTAGGGTGGCTAAAAAATGTAAAACGTAAAAAAAAGTGACACAATTTTACCCAAAAATACACTATAAAGTAAAACTTTTTTTTTCTGGTAATAAGATTTTGTTGTTAATATGTGAGTAAAAATTTAATTGTGGGTCACCCATAAATTATGAATTAATTCTATTAAAATGCAGGTGTGCAGGGGACAATTGCTTTTCATATCATCACTTTTCAGGAGGCATACAGCACTTTTTCAATGACCTGCACAGGTACCAACAATTTTTTCCATGTCTATAATTATTCATGGGCTGTTGTTACACTACGGATGAGTTCAAACAGTGTTTTTAACATTTCTACAAATGACTGTCTGTAGAAACCCCAGATGCTCTGTTACCTTTCCCTTCACCTCTCACAGATAGACTTAGGTTGGGTTAATCTGTTCATCACAGAGAGGCAACCACTCTTGGTATCTGCTGCTAAAAGATAAAATATGAATAATTGCTGTTCAGTTCTTTACCGATTTTCCTACATTTTCCACTTGGGATACACATGTTACAGAAGGAGGTTAAAACTTGTATTAGGTATAGTATACTGTACAGCAGAAGTCAGCTCTAGACATCTTCCTTCCTTGCCTGGTAGTTTCACTTCACTAATTTCAGATCATCTGCTTACTTGATTTTCAAAGAACAAATCTCCTTAATGAGCAAAAAATGTTTGCCAAGACAATATACAAGCACATCAGATGTCTTGCCTATAGGAATTAAAGCTGTGATGCAAATGTGGTGAAGAAATCTGATTACAAGAGGTGGCAGATTACTTAATTAAAATTCATTGTGACCACTTCTAATTGTTTGCTCGGCATTTAATCTAAATATTGCTTCCACAAAACCACTTCAGTGCAGTACCGCAATATAAGGTAACAAGAGAGTCGATAATGATTTGAGAAAGGAAATTAAGCCAGCTGGGTTTATTCAAAGCAGCAACTGATCCTGATTCCCATGCATACTAAAATCCTTTCCATCTAGCTACACTATATCTTCACTCATCGTTTTTTATGTTATGCAGAGTGCCAGGAAAATGGAGTCAACCTGAGTGTTTTAGGTAGGACCTCCCCAATCAACTGCAGTGTTTATTGCAAACATGAACACACTTACCTTTACAAAAGGTGAATTTAACATTCAGCGATTGAATCTGTTTATTATAAGGGTTCCTGTGGCCTATCCTAGAGTTAACGAGTACATAGAACAGTATGGCCCTGAGTGAGCGGTCAGTCTATTGTAAGGGCATAGTGGTTCAAAAAAAGAGTCAGCAGTTGGCTGTGACATTAGGGATTGGAAGCTATACTTGCAGCATCACATGAAAGGCAAGAATCAAATTTAGAGAGAAGCCCGTTGATCATGGAGTACATCACCTCAGGAAGACCTGCATTTTAGAGTTGCCAATCAACATTATCTACACATCTTGTATCGGTTTGCCTGTCACACAAACAAATTCCATGGTCATTCATTCAGCACTAACTCACATTGACCAAAGTAACGCTCACATGAAAATGCTGATTACTCACTTTAGCTTGTTGTCCAACACCATCACCACCCTGAAATTAGTAGCATAACTCAGTGCCCTAAACCTGAACATCAGAGTGTGTAACTGGACTGAAGACTACCTGACTGACACCATCCTTGCAGAAAGCTGATGGAAACGATGAAAATGATGAAGGTGGTAGGCTCTTGTGTTTCTATTCATTGTTTGCCTTTCTCAAAACAAAAGAATTGGAAAATCAAGATGAGGAGTGCAAGTAGGTACACAATTGGCTCAAACACAGGAAGCAAAGGGGTATTGTGAGGAGAACATTTTTAAATTTAGGTGATGTTAAAGGTGCTGTCTATCAGGGGTCAGTGCTGGGGAAGCTGTTTGTTTTAATACATGTAACCGATCTCGACAAGAATATAGTCAATAAGCTGCTTAAATATGCAATATACCAGGCTAGCTAGAAGGGCAGATAATGTAGAATCAGCTAAATTGTCACAGAGAGACTTGGACAGCATACAGGCATGAGCAGATTTATGGTTGATGAATATTAATATAAGTAAATGTAAAGCATTACATTCGATTTGAATACCCAATGGGACATCTGAAGCTTGAAAGCACACCTTAAGAGAAGGACCTAGGAGATATTGTTGACTGCCTATCAAGACAGTGTACTGAAGCAATCAAGATGGCTAGTAGGAGACTAGGCTATGTGTGGAGTACATATCAAGAGATGTTGTCCTAAAGTTAAATAACTTACTAATGAGGCCTCACCTGGAGAAATGTGCTTAGTTTTGGTCTCCATATTACAAAAAAGACATAGTAAGGCTAGAGAAATTCCACAGAAGAATGACTAGGCTGATTCTGAGACCAAGACGTATGAGCTATAAGGAGAGATAGAAGGAGCTGGGACTTTTCAGGTTAAGCAAATGGACATTAAGTGGTAATATGATTAATGTGTTTAACGTTATTAAAGGAATTAGTACATTGGATTACAGCTGTTACTTTAAAGTAAATTTTCAAAAACATGGGGACACGGTTGAAAACTTGTTAACAACAAATTTTGCACAAGTGTTAGAATGTTTTTCTTCACACAAAGAACCTTAGATACATGGAGAAATTGCCAAATAGTGTCCTGGAATGATTAAAATTTCAAATTGATGTTATCTTAGACAATCTTGGTGAAGAGGATGGCAGAGATTATTGGGATGAATGGTCTGTTTTCATCACAATTGTTCTAAAGTTCTAATGTTCTCCGTCTCCTGCAGTCTCTCTTGTGATAGTTACATCTCTGCATTCTCCCATGTTACTGATGACACCAATAGAAAGTCAGACCACCCAGTTTAAGATGGCTATAAATGGCACTGTAATGATTCTTTGTAATTGTGGTTTCACTCTGCATAGGCCAGACATGGTAACAGAACCGATAAATAATGCTGGGCTGACCAGCATGTTTTCATGAAAATGTATACTTTGGTGACATTCCACGTCCCAAGAGCCAGTTTCTGTAGCCGAGGATCAGACCGCCAAGGTCCCGCCTTCGGCCACCACCCAACTCACACTGAACCCAACCTCCTTGGCCCCTCCCATAGGTGGTGAGCCCATGGGAGGAGGACCCACGTTACCTCTTGGGCTGTGCCCGGCAGGCCATGGGTGCAGGCCCGGCCACCAGGCACTCGCCATCGAGCCCCACCTCCAGGCCTGGCTCCAGAGGGGGGCCCCGGTGACCCGCGTCCAGGCAAGGGAAAACGTTGTCCAAAGTTTTTATTCTTCATCGGAGGTTTATTGAAACCTGGGAGTTTGCCCGACCGGTCTACATGTGTTTTGTAGACTTGGAAAAGGCATTTGACCGTGTCCCTCGGGAAATCCTGTGGGGGGTGCTCCGGGAATATGGGGTACCGGACCCCCTGATAAGAGCTGTTCGATCTCTGTACAACCGGTGTCAGAGCTTGGTCTGCATTGCCGGCAGTAAGTCGAGCCCGTTTCCAGTGAGAGTTGGACTCCGCCAGGGCTGCCCTTTGTCACCGATTCTGTTCATAACTTTTATGGACAGAATTTCTAGGCGCAACCAGGGTGTTGAAGGGGTCCGGTTTGGTGGACTCAGGATTGGGTCACTGCTTTTGCAGATGATGTTGTCCTGTTTGCTTCATCAGGCCGTGATCTTCAGCTCTCTCTGGATCGGTTCGCAGCTGAGTGTGAAGCGGCTGGGATGAGAATCAGCACCTCCAAATCCGAGAGCATGGTCCTCAGCCGGAAAAGGGTGGAGTGCCCTCTCAGGGTTGGGGAAGAGATCCTGCCCCAAGTGGAGGAGTTCAAGTATCTCGGGGTCTTGTTCACGAGTGAGGGAAGAATGAAGCGTGAGATCGACAGGCGGATCGGTGCGGCATCCGCAGTGATGCGGGCTCTGCATCAGTCTGTCGTGGTGAAGAAGGAGCTGAGCCGTAAGGCAAAGCTCTCAATTTACCAGTCGATCTACGCTCCTACCCTCACCTATGGTCATGAGCTATGGGTAGTGACCGAAAGAACGAGATCGCGAATACAAGCGGCTGAAATGAGTTTCCTCCGCAGGGTGTCTGGGCTTTCCCTTAAAGACAGGGTGAGAAGCTCAGTCATCCGGGAGGGGCTCAGAGTAGAGCCGCTGCTCCTCCGCATCGAGAGGAGTCAGATGAGGTGGCTCGGGCATCTGATCAGGATGCCTCCTGGACGCCTCCCTGGTGAGGTCCGGGCATGTCCAACCGGGAGGAGGCCCCGGGGAAGACCCAGGACACGCTGGAGAGACTATGTCTCCCGGCTGGCCTGGGAACACCTTGGGATTCTCCCGGAAGAGCTGGAAGAAGTGGCCGGGGAGAGGGAAGTCTGGGCCTCTCTGCTTAAGCTGCTGCCCCCGTGACCCGACCTCGGATAAGCGGAAGAGGATGGATGGATGGTATACTTTGGTCAAATGCTGTATATTTGTGTAACAAAACTCTTATGAACATGAATCTAACAATATATAATAAGCAGCTTCCTATTATTCTTGGGGAAATGTCACCTAGTCTTGAAATAGTCTTTGATTTTATCCTTTTGACTTCTGATAATATAAATAGGTCTCTCTATTATAATAAAAAAAAATCCTAGAACGAGACAAGACTTTTTGGAAGATTTTTTCAGGTCCCGTGAGACCTTGGCCATGAGATTTTATCAAGTCATGCCCTCCTGTCAACCATTTTCAGCCACGCACACGGTAATCTCACCTCTCGTTCATGTGAATGCTTTTGACAGACACAGTTTCTGCTCTCTCAGCTGATATAAATTTGAATGTTTTCCTCACTTTAAGTCCCCAATTAAAGATGACATCCATCCATCCATTATCCAACCTGCTATATCCTAACTATAGGGTCACGGGGGTCTGCTGGAGCCAATCCCAGCCAACACAGAGTGCAAGAACATGCAAACTCCATGCAGGGAGGACCCGGGAAGCAAACCTGGGTCTCCTAACTGCGAGGCAGCAGCGCTACCACTGCGCCACCATGCCGCCCTTAAAGAAGACGTATTATGTCCAAATCTTATTGAAGAATTTCATCACGAAGGGTTATCAACAGAAAAAAATGAGTACACAGGCAATCCTAACTACGAGAAACGATGAAATCAAACAAATTAACGCCAAAAATGACGATCGATTAAACAGCAAATTGGTTAAATGCGTATCGATAGACTATGTTGAAACAGTTGGTAGTGATCGTAGGGAAGAAAACATCAACTTACAATATCCCAAAGAATATATACAACCGTTAACTCCGTCCGGTCTTCTACCGCACGAATTACTGTAGAAAGAAGGATGCATCCAAGAAAGGTAATGTAGTACATCTTCCGCGGATAACATTACACAACAAAGGAGATCTTGATATGCCATTTGTATTAAACAGTTTCCCATTAGAATAGCTTTTATAAAGACAATTAACAAATCTCAGAGCCAAACATTTAAAAAAGTCTTTTTATTTAATAGGGAGAAAGAAATGAAATTCACTCACGGGCATTTATACGTTACATTGTCACGATGAAAGTCCAAACACAGAATCAAAATTCAATGCAATATTGATGTAAATTTAATTCAAAAAATTGTTTTTACTTAAGTTTTACAATAAAAGTATTTGCTTGTTAATTTCAAAGCCAAACAGAGCGAAATCGTATTATGCAACGAATAACTCTAAAGCAACATGAAACATAATTTACTTTCAAATTATTATGTTTTACTCTTTTTTAATATGGTTAATTACTCACTGTAATGTAAAATAGTACTATTATGAATATTTAACAATTCCCATGAAAATAAAAATATGTTTAAATTGTACAGCTGCTTTCCCATACGCGAGCGACAGAACCGTAGAGAGGCTAGCATGTTGCACAGGCACAGGGGTTGGCAAGCGAAGGGAACAGGGGGCAAAGTATTTAATAAAAGTATTAATATAGCTCAGAAGAGACCACGTAAGCAATCACGCAGTCCGCACTCATGTCAAGAGCAGTGTCAACCACTCCACTACAGCACACTGCTCTGATTCAGTAAAAATGATTTCAAAATAAATTTTTTTGATAAAAAGGTTTCCATTTCTTTCTGTTTTTTACAGGCGCCATGATCAGAAAGTATTATTACTCCCTTACCTCGAAATTATATAAATACAGAGAAATCAATATCATAAAAGTAATAATATCAATATACAAAATCTGCTGACTACGACAGTTATTTAGCTCAAATAAATTTCTATGATGTTATATCCTCATGCAGTTTACAGATTCCTTCACCGTCTGACCAGTTCCCTGAATTCCTGCCATACTTCAGAAAGCTTTCAGTCTTCTATAGCAATACATAGTTTGCAGAATGGATCAAAGAGACTTAAAGTGTTCCATAAGAATATTGTCAGGCTCTTCACAGATCAGTCTTTGACATCTTACTGACATGTTTTTTTGTGTTCAGATCTGAAGTTTGGATTGTGTGTCATGACCTAGGGGTAATACAAAAATTGTCAACTACATGACATTCTATCAGTCATGAAAAAGTCTGCAGGAGGTATGGAGAGTTTGTTTTTGTTTTACAGCTTTATCTTTGAAGTGACCACATTACTGAGAGCCTCTCAGATGCCAATGCTCCAGATTACTGTTTATGCTCTAAAGATACTGTATGTGGACCAGATGGAAACCTTTCAAAGGTAAATTTCACAAAAATGTTAAAAAAAGTTTTCTTTATGCAAACAAACCATAGACACATGGAATAAATGACCAAATAGAGTGGTAAAGAGTAAGACTTTAGGACCCTTCAAATCTCGGTGAATAGGATGGATGAGCCTGGTGGGCTAAATTGCCTGTTGTCGTCACAATTGTTCTAATATACAAGGGTACTTCTAAGAAAGAATTTCTTTAAATTCCTATTTCATTTGCCATGTATGTCTCAAGTGAAACATCTTAGCATTTTCCTTCTTCAAGGAGAACACTACTAAAAAGAAAAATGTGTATTCTTGGAATGTTAGGTGTTGTTTTCACTTGGCTATGACTTTCTTCTTGGGAACAGAAATGAGTAAACAAATGTTGTAGAGGGAGGAAGTTCCTAGACATATTTTGGGATAAAACATAACCAAATGTGTAAACAAACCTCTTCCATATATTTTTTTGAAAACAGTGAATGTAGAAAGTATTTCAAACTTTCTGCACAATTTATTACATTAATAAATGTGCCATTTTTGCCTATCAACCTAGGTTCGATTATCCATAATGACAAACTGAAAATATATTTTGAGAAATGTTTGCAAATTTCTTAAAAGCCAAAAAATGAAATCTCTTGTGTATTATTATTATTATTATTATTATTATTATTATTACTACTTTAAATAAGCAGACCTTTAATTCAGGTCTTTGTAGATGTCCCTTTGGCAGCAATTACAGCTTCAAATCTTCTTGACTAAATCTCTACAAGCAATACACGACTAGATTGAGATAGTTTATCCCATTCCCCCTTGCAGATCCTTTCCAGCTCCATTCAATTGGATGGGAAGAGTCTGTAAACGGCCATGTTTAGGTCTCTCCACAGATGTTCTATGGAGTTGAAGTTGAGGCCACTCAAGGACAGTCAGAAACTTGTCCAGATGCCACTTTAGTGTTACGTTGGCTGTTTGCTTTGGGTCTTTGCCATGCTAGCAGGCCAGCTTGAGGTCATATGCACTCTGGAGCAAGTTTTCTACAAGGACCTCACTGTATTTGGCAGCATTCATCCTCCCCACAAATCTGACCAGTCTCCTTGCCCCTGTCCTAATACGCACCACTATAGCATGATGCAGCCACCACCATGCTTCATTGTAGGGATGGTATTAGCCAGGTGGTGAGCAGTGCCTAGTTTTAGGCTGACACAGTGATTGAAGTTCAGCTCAACAGTTTAAATTTGTCTCATCAGACCAGATAATCGTTTTCTGTTGCTGTCTTTTAAACTATCATATGCCTTTTATTAAAGAGAAGTTTCCATCTGGTAACTCTTAACAAAATCTCCTGGTCAATAGAGTGCTGCTGAGATAGTCATCCTTCCAACAGGCTCTTCTTCTCAGCAGAGGATTGCTATAGCTCTCTTAGAATTACCATTATCTTCTTGGTCTCCTCGCTGACCAAGAATCTTTATAGAGTCTTGAAGGTTCCAAACTTCTTCAATTTCACAATTACAGAGGCAACTGTGCTCCTGGGAACACTCAAAGCTCCCCTTGCTCTGATCTGTGCCTTGCCACACTCTGATCACAGATGCCTTCCTTGGACATTGTGGCTTGGTTTTTGTACTGACATGCAGTGTGAATTGTGGGACCTTACATACACCGATATCATATCATATACGGTCATATCCTGTACTAGCTGTCCCCTGCGGCTCCACCTGCGTAGTAGTGAAACAGGAGAAACTTTAAAAATCAATAAACAAACGGGTATCACTAACTAAGTGGAGGTAAGGTCCGCTCCAAAACATGGCCAGAGGTACAGCGACTCAAACAGAGGCTGGCATGTGAATAAGGAGGCTCCCCACTCCTGACATCAAGCTTCCCCCTCACCTCTACCTGCAGCCTCTGTCTCAGATTAGCATGAATAAATCACTCCTGCAAGCAAACTATGATACTTAACGTGATGAGAGAAGTTGAAAAATCAACCGGAATGTTCAAGCAAATTATAGAAAAAAACCTATTTTAAATTCATTAAGTAGTTCTCTCGTGAAAAGTGGACAGACATACCTACAGAGAGACAGATATTGGATTTTATATAGAGATGAAGGTTTTTTTGTGTGTGTGTGTGTGTACAGCATATGTACATGTATGTGTGTATGTGCATACACACTACATATTCACACTTTCACTTGCACATTAATATCTGTATATCTTTATAATTCTACTATTCTGTAACTTTGTATGACATTTTTCTTATTTATGTTATTTGTAAGTGATGCTGTCTGCAGTGTGCTGGCGCCCTGCCCAGGGTTTGTTTCATGCCTTTTGCCCTGTGTTGGCTAGGATTGGCTCCAGCAGACCCCCGTGACCCTGTCGTTAGGATATAGCAGGTGGGATAATGCATGGATGGATAAGTGATGTTGTGTTCTGTGATGAGCAGCTCCAAATCTGCCAAGTCAAATTCCTGTACCTTACGTACTGACAAATAAAAGTGATTCTGATGTGCCTTTCTAAATGATGTCCAATGAATTCAATTTGCCACAGGTGGACTCCAATGAAGTTCTAGACACATCTCAAGGAGAATTAAAGCAAAGCAAATGACCACAATCTGGAGTGCGGCAGCAAAGGTTCTGAATACTTATATTAAGAGAGGTTTAGTTTTAGAGTTTTAATAAATCTGCAATGTTTTCTGAAAACATGTTTTCACATTGTCATTATGGGGTATTGAGTATAGATTGATGGGCAAAAATGGCAAATTTATCAGTTTAAAATGAAATCTACAACATAATAAAATGCACAAAAGGTAAAGGGGTCTAAACACTTTACAATTCCATCGCAAAGCATCTAATATGGGTGGCATATTAGCACATTGGTTAGTGCGGATGCGCTGATCTGGCATCCTAGGTTTGAACCCTGCCCGTGTATGTATGTCCGTATGGAATCTGCATGTTGTCCCCACATCTGCATAGGTTCTCATCCTGGTACCTAGGATGTTCCTTTCCATGTCCCCAAAAATGTGCATGGTGGGTTGATTGGTGATTCAATTACCCCAGGTACGTTTGTGATGGTGCAGTGCCTTTTTTGTCTTGTGCCAAGTGCTGCCACAATGGGCTCCAGTCCCTGTGATCCTCTCTTGGATTAAGCAGCCTTGAGAGTGTCTGACCGACTGATGAAATTATACTTTGTTTAAAGACAAATTGGTTGAATTTTTTTTATGAATGTATTCCCCTTCTAAAAGTTGCATTTTCAAGTTCAGAGTTATGGGAGCCAAAACCTATCTCAGCAGCACCAGGTACACTGCAGGAACCAGCTGTGGGCATGTAATATATAATATGAATGTAATGTATTATTATTATTATTACTAATGTATTCATTTATTTATTTTCATGAATGCATGCTCATTCTAAACATATCTTAATCAAGTTCAGAGTTAAGTGGGCTAGTGGTTATCTCAGTAGCACCAAGTGCACTGCAGCAACCTGCCATTGATCAAGGCAGCTGCCCACCTCTGAACCCGCTTATGCACACATCTGCACTCCAATGGAGCTTATTCAGACTTGTCATTTAATCTAATTTTCATATTTTTGCCAATGTTTGAGGAAGACGCATGCAGACACAGAGAGAACATTTAAAATACACACAGACAATGACCACACATACACTCTTAACAATAGAGGTGCCAGTGGTCTTCAATGCAATTTTTTGGTTGTTGAAAGACCCATACACATGACGTTTCCAGATCCATTTAGATCCATAACAGTATAGTAAATAATCTCGGTAGATGGCAAGGAATTTGTGAAATACCAAAGGTTCCTGCTTTTAAAAGGACTTTTGCTGCATTCAGTAACACATTCTAGGCCCAAGTTTTCTTAATCTTTTAGTGTCCTGCTATTGAGCCTACCATACATTAAAGATTTTGTTTTTTTGTTTTTTTTCTACATGTTAAGAACCTTTCAAAGCACAAAGAACCAACTGCATATGCAAAGAACCCTTCCTAGAATGAAATGGTGCTTGGTCAAGCAATGGTTCTATGAAGAACCACAAAACACAGAAAAGTAGGAATAAAACTAAAATTATAAAACATTAAATAAAAACATTATTTTTAAGAATACAGGATGCTGGATCCTTGAGACAGCTGTTCTAACTACTGAACCACTGCCACTATCACTTTTGAATGAATTTGTTTTTTATATAGTCTGTGAAAGATAGGGGGCGCTATCACTCCCTTGAATCCTCGGACTAGACACCAGACACCAGATAAAAGTCCAAAGTTGAATTTATTATAATAATAAAGTGCACAAAGCACCCTCCTCTCCACAATACTCATATAAATAAACACAATCTATACTAATAAAAGGCAAAGCCCTCACTCACTCACTCACTCACTCACTCACTCACTCACTCACTCACTCATCATCACTAATTCTCCAACTTCCCGTGTAGGTAGAAGGCTGAAATTTGGCAGGCTCATTCCTTACAGCTTACTTACAAAAGTTGGGCAGGTTTCATTTCGAAATTCTACGCCTAATGGTCATAACTGGAAGGTATTTTTCTCCATTAACTGTAATGGAGTTGAGCTGGAAGGGCGGAGTTTTGTGTGACATCATCATGCCTCCCACGTAATCACGTGAACTGATTGTCAACGCAGTGCGTAGAAAACCAGGAAGACCTGCAAAAAGCGCTTAAGAAAACATGCACTATATAATTGAGAACGCAGCGAAAAACAATAAGAAGCGGCGAGTGACATATACTACCATATTCATGAGTGTTGCTGCCTCGGAAAGAAAGCAAGGTGTAAACCTAAACTTTAAACTAAGTTCATAGACAGGCTACCGCTGGCGTTTCACATGCCCACAGGTAATGCGGGATACAAGTTTAATGAGAGGGCGGGATATAAGCGAGAGTTTTGATCACTTTGTAACTAAGTTAAAATTGTAGGTGAAGGGGTGTGCTTATGCAAATTCCGAGAGACTGTGTTTGTGGGGGATTGACAGTTAAGGCGGGTGGGGGAGTCACGTCATCATCTCCCCTCCCATTCATCTAATTTCGGTCTGAGCTGAGCTCTGCGCTAACGCCGTCTTCCGAAGCAACTTTGTCAGACTGCCACCAAATACTCACAGAAAAATCCACAAGTTAATACACACGCTGTCTCTATAGAGTTTCTCCACACTGAATCCTCCAGACACTACTTACAAAAGGTCACATTGACAATCGTGTTACGTTATTTTTAAAATCTGTCCTTTTCTTAGCACAAGCACAGCTGAGAAGCTTCGATGCATGTGCTCCATAACGCGTTAAAAATAATGCATTTAATCACACTTTGCATTACAAGCAAAGGTTGAGCTTTTGTCAATGCATGATTTCCTGGTACTGTACACCGATTACATTGATCAGCGCATCCCGATTCATTTTATCCTCGCACCACCTTAGTTTGAGAAGAAGTCTGAAAAATATGAGGTTAACACAGAAAAACATCACCAATTCAAGCTTTATGAATAATCGATTCGCCATCAATAATTGTTTTGGTAAAGCCATCCTCCTTCCATTTTATAATTTTTCCGCCAATAGCCATGATTAAATGAGCGGTAAATACAGTAAGAGCAAAGCGAGGGTGACTTATTTAGGCAGGCATATATATGACAGCAACACTCATGACAATGTCAATCATGTTACGTTATTATTAAAATGTTTCCTTTTCTTTTTCATTACTTCTTTAACACACTACTTCTCCGCTGCGAGGCGGGGATTTTGCTATATATATAATATATGAATGACCTCCAAAGAGCGCTGAGACTTTTGATATCATGAACGTGTCTGCAAAACTGTGGTCTCCTGCCCAGCAAAAGTCGAGCAGCCAGCGCGTGCATAGCTGTGCCGGCCTTTGAGGCGCTGACTGCGCTTCTGCTTTAAGTCAAAGTGAGCACTTTTAATTTTTTTCTTCCTCCCCCTGCGCTATAGCCCAGACAAGTGCAAACACGGGACCCCTTTTCTACACCACGGCAAAATAATATTAAGGCGATTCACACTTTCTTTTGCACGTATACGATTATGAGGTCCTCACCTCGGATTATGAAAACACACACAGTGGAGGACTGACAGTGCCATCACAGCCGATTAATGGCGGGGCGTCTCACCAGTCTACACAAGGCGATCATAACGTCAGCGAACACATCTCTCTATACTATATAAAAGAAAAAGGCAACTTTCCTTTCTTTACACCTTTTTTCTTTTATCCCAAACCAAAGCCTTTCTCTCTTAACACTGCAGAGGACACAAAACTAATTTTCTTTAAATGCGGTAAGGCACATTACCACAGGCACAAATTTGAGCGT